>NC_071323.1:2470000-3070000 GCF_027563975.2 Plodia interpunctella
GCGGCGGCATCTCAACCTCTGCGATGCGTAATCACATAGCAGAGGATGACATGCCTAGACCCCCTGGCAGGGCCAACCTCCCAAATAAAAATTTGGTGAGGGTAGTCCCGGAAACAGAGGCCCGCCGACGGCGACGAAAAAGAGGTCTCACTCACCTGGCTTGGTACGACCGAATGCGCTTATCCGGTCGCCTAGTAATAACTCGGCTAGGCAGAGCCCGGGGAACCCTTCGCTTGAAACCGCTTAGGGGCCGGGCCACAGACAGCCAAAGTATACCGACGGACGGTAAGCGCAGACAGCGCAATGGACAAAACGTTCCCCTCCGAACCCCGCACAATCCCAATAACTCGCGCACTGAGGCACGCACGGGCGCACAATAAGTCCGCACACGATTACACACTCACGCACGCACGATATTGCACTGCACTGGGTTCGCACTGTAACTACTGTGGTCCGTGTACACTACCGTCACACATCCAAAGGGAGGAAATGGTGTAGCCAGGGGCATTCATCGTGTCGCAAAATATCAAGATTTTTTATTATATTTACTCGATTGGATCGCAAACGGTGTCAGGGTAAACGAGCGTGTGCACCAATCAGATTCACGCATTCACCGAACGAGAGGGGGGGGGGGGGTGTGTGTGTCAAACCCCCCCCCCCCCCTCCCCACACCTCCAACTACTAGGTACCTTGCTGCCGCCTTAGGTGTGAAATAGGAATGAATGAATATCAAACCAAATGCAAATATGTATAAATCTAATTCTATCTATAATCAATCATCGATCGAGAAAATTTAACGTAGGTACCAGATAATAATATGTCATTAATGAAATGTTAATTACATATCTATCTATATTTCCAGAAGATGTAAATGTGCCGCGCGTATCGACCTGCACCCGAGGCAACGGCGCTGCGTTCAGCGAATTCAAACCGAACGGTAAGTAGAGATAATACCTAATTACCTACACTCCTACCTAAGTGTTACTACTATGTACTTGTATTTAATTTATTTATTGATTGATTGTGATATACTTGTTTCGTATTTATTTATTTATTGTGTCTATATTGATAGTACCTAGTACCTATACCTATCGTGTATGTGTGATAATCAATCAATCAAATAAATAAATAATACGTCATGATGTATGTATGTATACCGGGCCTCGAACTCTTTGTTGTCGTATCAACAGAAACGAACATATACTATTGTTCCTCGAATCATATTGCGGCCCTGAAAAGGGCCTTTTTTCTAAAATCACCATCAGCCATGAGTGACGGCGGCGCAGTGCATCGTCCATCATCACCACCACCACCGGCCGTTGTGCGTCGGCAGCATATATGTAGCGTAACAGCGGCAAGGTACGCAACACGAAACACAACAACAACACGCACGGTGGCGGTGAGGGTGACGAAGGTGTCGTAAATGTTTACGCCTTCTTCTCGGTCTTCTTGGGCAGGAGCACCGCCTGGATGTTGGGCAGTACACCGCCCTGGGCGATTGTGACTCCGGACAGAAGTTTGTTCAACTCCTCGTCGTTGCGGATGGCCAGCTGCAGATGCCTCGGTATGATTCTGGTCTTCTTGTTGTCTCTGGCAGCGTTGCCGGCCAACTCGAGAACCTCAGCGGCCAGGTACTCCATCACGGCGGCGAGGTAAACGGGAGCGCCAGCACCGACTCGCTCGGCATAGTTGCCCTTGCGTAGGAGCCTATGAATACGACCCACGGGGAATTGGAGACCCGCACGGTTCGAGCGGGACTTTGCCTTTCCCTTGACTTTGCCACCTTTACCGCGTCCAGACATAATTGCAAATTCTTTTACAAAATAAAACGAGCGCAAACACAAGACACTAGCGCACTGTAAGTGAGCGAGAGCGAGTTTGATTTAAAAAAAAGGAACACGCGCTTATATAGTTATAAAGAGACACGCCGTGCGCGAAACGTACAATGAACGATGAGTGTAACGTTAATGGGTGGGGGGGAGAACGTCGATGATTTCATCAATGTATCATTTTGACTGTGTTGGTCCGATATTATGATGCACATACATATATATGTTTAAGGATTACATACAGTGCGCGTCTATTATTATTTGTATCTCCTTTTGGCATTCACGGCACATAGTCCGATCCTTTGAGAGGCTTGCGTGGGGATATGTTATTATTATTATTACTATGAAATGGATACAGCCAGCCGGTTACCTATTATAAATGCGTAAGAGTTTGTGAGGATGTAGGTAGGTGTATGATGTGTGTTTGTTACATACACTTAACTCATTCGCGCGATGCAAAATCGAATGGACGATTTGTTATGAGTTACATTTGATACCTAGGTGGTACACAGGCATGGGTAGAATTAGATAGAATATACCTGTAACCAACTGTCTGTTTGTCAGGTACACCTACATCGTCAAGAAACTGTGTTTATAAATAGTTCACAGAATAAATTGTTAGCCCTGAAAAGGGCTTTTTGTTAGGTGGGCCAGGCGAGCCAGCGCGTGCGCGGCGCGCGCTGCGTTTCCCTCCTTCTTTGTGCCGTTGTTGCCGTGTTGGGTGACGGTGGTTGTTTTTCGCCGCGACAATGAACAACAGTCATCAAGCAAACAAACAACATAACACAGAAGAACAGCTGCTGCTGCTGCCGAGACGACGACAGAGCGATTACTTCTTGGAGGCGGGTGTCTTTTTCGCTGCGGCCTTTTTTTGTGTGGCGGCCGCCTTCTTCGGTTTGGGCGCCTTCGGCTTCTTCGTTGGCGGTTTAGCTGTCTTTTTCGCCTTGGGCGCTGCGGCGGCCTTCGCCTTCGCCGGTGCGGCCGCTTTCTTTGCCGCGGCGGGCTTCTTCTTGGCTGCCGCTGCCTTCTTGTCTTTAGCGGCGGAGGATGCCTTGCCCTTGGACGGCGACGAGGCAGACGACGAGGCGGCGCCAGAAGAAGCTCCCTTCTTCGACTTCGATGCGGCGGAGGCCGCTGCGGTGGCTTTCTTGGACTTGGCCGCCGCAGAAGATGCAGATTTCTTCGAACCGGCGGCCGCCGGTTTCTTGGAAGACGCAGATTTCGATTCCAATTTGAACGAGCCGGAAGCTCCTTTACCCTTGGTCTGTATGAGGGCACCGGACTCGACGGCGCTCTTGAGATACTTCCTTATGAACGGCGCCAATTTCTCCGCGTCGACTTTGTATTGGGCCGCGATGTATTTCTTGATCGCTTGAAGTGACGAGCCGCTCCTCTCCTTCAACTCTTTGATGGCATTGTTCACCATCTCCGAAGTTTTGGGATGAGTAGGTTTGGCTTTAGCCTTCTTCACACCACCGGCGGCCGCGCTCGCCTTGGGCTGTTTCTTCGCCGGCGTCGCTGGCGCTGATGCCTCGGATGCTACAGCCGTGTCTGCCATATCTCTGACTGATGATGATAATAATGATAATATAGATAAATTACAACAATACCGACCGGAGAGGCGGTGATGATCGTAAGTAACGTAAACTGAATGTGTTGTATAGTTGCAAGTTTATATCGAACATTTCGCCCGCATCGGAGTTTACCGTAACGCAAACCTATTTGCCGCGAGACGTTTTCTCATACGACATGTTCCAAGTTTTCACTACATAAGTTCAGAATAAATATTTTTTAAACAGTTTTAAGTCGGAGAGAAAAAAGAATTTCACGTTAGAATGAATATTTTTGAGTTCACCCACGACACATGGCAATCGTTGAGGTCGCCCGGCGGCCGGATCGCACCGTAGACGCGTTTATTTTGGCAGTAATATATCGCGAACAGCCCGGGTCGTGTTCAAAAGTGTTATTTCTCTATAAAAGCGGTGATAAAGGGCGTATCGCGTTTGCCCGACGAAAGCGAACATATCGAACTCCCCGAGCGGTAACGTTTCGTCATTATCCATCGATATATAGTACACATTAGAGCCTATCAAATCTAGGGTCGTAAAACAAGAGGCAGCCTAGCAGTCAGTAGCAGCAGAGCGCGGGCGACCAGCGTGTAGCTACCACCTATATAGTATTTGATGAAAAAAAAAAAGATAATATCATACCTATATATGTATTAGTTGCATACAACGACCGTTTCGCCAAATGCAATCGCAATAATACACCTATATAAATAAGACGCAAACTCACGGGGCGGCGATAGTGGTAGTAGAGTTGATACCTATCAATCTTGTCGCATACTTATAAATTTCTCTCTCGTTCGCGTGCCTATTGGGTTGTCTTTTAAAGTCATAGACACATCCTACAGACATATAGGTAGGTAGATAGATACGACAAGAGCATAGCCAACAACATGCGAGTCGGCCGGGTGGGTCCCAGAGAGAGACTCTCGACTGATCTAAGCTCATCGCCAATTATTTATATTTATTGCCTACTAAGTAGGTAAATATTATATTATACCTATACACAACTTGATTACATAGTGTTGTGAATATATATATATATATATACATAGGTAGGTAGGCATCAGAGAGAGGAGAGACCATATCATACCTAGGTGGTAGGTATCGACTGTTCGCATAGTCTTAGAAACGATTTTGAGATAAAAGGAATCATATGCGGCCCTGAAAAGGGCCTTTTTTATTTGTTACAGCGTTGAGTTGCTGTAAAAGTGCGAACGGATGGAAGCAGCAGCGTGCGTGTGTGTGTGTTAAGTTTGTTCGTGACACAACCTAGTGTATTAAACATATCAGTCAGTAGACTGCATAGAATAATACACTACGTTACTCACCACCACTCGCTACTACATCACATCACAAATCTCACACAGATACATGGCACAACGCGTAGAGTAATTGTGTGAGCGTAACTCATCAATCATCAGCTCTAACCGCCGAAACCGTAGAGGGTACGGCCCTGGCGCTTCAGAGCGTATACAACGTCCATAGCGGTGACGGTCTTCCTCTTCGCGTGCTCTGTGTAAGTGACCGCGTCGCGGATCACGTTCTCGAGGAACACCTTGAGCACACCACGCGTCTCCTCGTATATCAAACCGGAGATACGCTTGACACCTCCTCTGCGGGCCAAACGACGGATGGCCGGTTTGGTGATGCCCTGGATGTTATCACGAAGCACCTTCCTGTGACGCTTGGCTCCTCCCTTTCCAAGACCTTTCCCTCCCTTGCCGCGACCGGTCATTTTGTAGTAGTTTGATTGAGATTGACTTCAGCGAAAATCACGAGCTCGCACCGCAACCGATGCTTACAACAGTTACAGCCGGAATGCCTCTCGCAACCGGCTAAATTCTCGTATTTATAAGCGACCGAGCGAGCCGCGAGCGAGTGAGTGGGGAGATACCTATGCATGCGCGATATGCTTTTGGGCTTGCGTTGCGTGCGTACCTACCTACGTACGTACATACAACATACATATACTTATTATATATAATTGAAATAAATAGGTATATTTATTATCTTATTTAATTTTCAACAATTGCATTAATTATTTAATACATAAACAATCTATCCGGTGTCTACTCCTCGTCGAATGTAAACGACGTCTTTTAAATTTATTTAGAATCAATTTTATAAATTTTGACTTTTTCAGATGTTTTTCTATGTATCCAGCTCGAGTACAAGTTTTAATTTTGTTCTATGCTAATCAAATCATGACTTTTAATGGTAGTATGGTAGGCCTATGTAGTGACAGCGTGCAAAATACAAACGCGCCGTCTAATTTAAGAAGAAAAAAATTACATATGTATGTATCTATGTCAGGCAATTGAAAATTATGTACGCTACTATCTATGGATATGTACCTATATAACCAGTTATGTGAACGGTTGAAGAGACTCGCAAAGTGTGTACAGAGAAACAATTATATTATCAGAATCATGTGCGGCCCTGAAAAGGGCCTTTTTGTTCGTCCGTTGTATGGATGAACGATACGGTGGAATATTATTATTTAGTGTCTTACGCTGGTCACCGACTGCCGGCAAGACAGACGGCAGACCACGAACAAACACCATGTAAACACCACACCGCACGCACAACATACATTCACGATGAATTTGTGTATTATATTATTTGGGTGCCTAAGCGCGCTCGCCCCTGATCCTGCGCGCCAGCTGAATGTCCTTTGGCATGATGGTGACGCGTTTGGCGTGGATCGCGCACAGATTGGTGTCTTCGAAGAGGCCTACCAGGTACGCCTCGCTGGCCTCCTGAAGAGCCATAACGGCCGAACTCTGGAAACGAAGATCGGTCTTGAAATCTTGTGCGATCTCACGCACGAGACGCTGGAAGGGCAGCTTGCGGATCAGGAGCTCAGTACTCTTCTGGTAACGACGGATCTCACGGAGTGCTACAGTTCCCGGCCTGTAACGATGGGGTTTCTTGACACCGCCGGTGGCGGGGGCGCTCTTGCGAGCCGCCTTAGTGGCTAGCTGTTTCCTGGGTGCCTTACCACCGGTAGATTTACGGGCCGTTTGCTTGGTACGAGCCATTTCTAACAAATGCAAAGCAAAACAAATGCAGAGAACGAACGACCTCACTCGATTAGCAACCGAACGCGAATGAGGCGAAAATTTCGAGAGCGTGTCTTTATATAGATCGCGCCGCTCGGACGTGCCGCGAGCGCCTGAACTGAATAGGTATGATGGGTATGGGTGAATAGTTGTTTTAAATGAAAATAATAATAATAATAATAAATAAATACATACGTATATATGCACCATAGGTATTTTAATGAAATTCTCTTTGATTTATAGTTGAAGTATAGTTTTTTTTTTCTTTCACAAAACGTATTTATCTTATATAGGTATGTAATAATAAAATAAAAATCTAACTTCTGTTTTTTTTTTCCTCTTTCTCTTATTTATCGCTTAATTATTAAATAGGTATGTATACATATATACCTATTATTTTTTAATCTCTCGTAGTTAATTAACAGTATTATAGATAGTTGTATGTTTACTACCGTACTACCTAATCTGTAAAATTGACATATAGCAGTTAAATAGCAGGAATCATTATGTTATTCGTTTATAAAAGTTACGAGTAGGCATGTATGTATGTATGTATGTATGTGTGTGTGTGTGTGTGCATGTGCGTGCGTATGTGGGCTGCGTTCAGACTATTTGACGTTATCAAGAAACATTTAAAAGCAAACAGAAAGATATTGTGGCCCTGAAAAGGGCCTTTTTCTCATTTCCACCCTTTCCCTTTGAACAGTGGAACAGTTCAAAAAGGCGGCGGTGTGTTCACACTGGCTCACAGTAGTTACGATTTACTTAGAGCTAGTGTATTTGGTGACGGCCTTCGTTCCCTCACTGACGGCGTGCTTGGCCAGCTCGCCGGGCAGCAGCAGCCTCACGGAGGTCTGCACCTCCCGGGACGTGATTGTGGAACGCTTGTTGTAGTGGGCCAAACGGGACGCCTCGGCAGCGATGCGTTCGAAGATGTCATTCACGAACGAGTTCATGATAGACATCGCCTTACTGGATATACCAGTGTCGGGATGAACCTGCTTCAGCACCTTGTAGATGTAGATGGCGTAACTCTCCTTCCTCTTGTGCTTCTTCTTCTTTTTATCAGTCTTGGAGATGTTCTTCTGGGCCTTGCCAGACTTCTTGGCGGCCTTACCACTTGTCTTCGGCGGCATATTTATTTATTTAATTGACAACGGTAACAGCGGTGATACAGACTGGCTCCGGTCGGCAACTGACTGGTTTCGTGTCGCAAAATATCAAGATTTTTTATTATATTTACTCGATTGGATCGCAAACGGTGTCAGGGTAAACGAGCGTGTGCACCAATCAGATTCACGCATTCACCGAACGAGAGGGGGGGGGGGGGTGTGTGTGTCAAACCCCCCCCCCCCCCCTCCCCACACCTCCAACTACTAGGTACCTTGCTGCCGCCTTAGGTGTGAAATAGGAATGAATGAATATCAAACCAAATGCAAATATGTATAAATCTAATTCTATCTATAATCAATCATCGATCGAGAAAATTTAACGTAGGTACCAGATAATAATATGTCATTAATGAAATGTTAATTACATATCTATCTATATTTCCAGAAGATGTAAATGTGCCGCGCGTATCGACCTGCACCCGAGGCAACGGCGCTGCGTTCAGCGAATTCAAACCGAACGGTAAGTAGAGATAATACCTAATTACCTACACTCCTACCTAAGTGTTACTACTATGTACTTGTATTTAATTTATTTATTGATTGATTGTGATATACTTGTTTCGTATTTATTTATTTATTGTGTCTATATTGATAGTACCTAGTACCTATACCTATCGTGTATGTGTGATAATCAATCAATCAAATAAATAAATAATACGTCATGATGTATGTATGTATACCGGGCCTCGAACTCTTTGTTGTCGTATCAACAGAAACGAACATATACTATTGTTCCTCGAATCATATTGCGGCCCTGAAAAGGGCCTTTTTTCTAAAATCACCATCAGCCATGAGTGACGGCGGCGCAGTGCATCGTCCATCATCACCACCACCACCGGCCGTTGTGCGTCGGCAGCATATATGTAGCGTAACAGCGGCAAGGTACGCAACACGAAACACAACAACAACACGCACGGTGGCGGTGAGGGTGACGAAGGTGTCGTAAATGTTTACGCCTTCTTCTCGGTCTTCTTGGGCAGGAGCACCGCCTGGATGTTGGGCAGTACACCGCCCTGGGCGATTGTGACTCCGGACAGAAGTTTGTTCAACTCCTCGTCGTTGCGGATGGCCAGCTGCAGATGCCTCGGTATGATTCTGGTCTTCTTGTTGTCTCTGGCAGCGTTGCCGGCCAACTCGAGAACCTCAGCGGCCAGGTACTCCATCACGGCGGCGAGGTAAACGGGAGCGCCAGCACCGACTCGCTCGGCATAGTTGCCCTTGCGTAGGAGCCTATGAATACGACCCACGGGGAATTGGAGACCCGCACGGTTCGAGCGGGACTTTGCCTTTCCCTTGACTTTGCCACCTTTACCGCGTCCAGACATAATTGCAAATTCTTTTACAAAATAAAACGAGCGCAAACACAAGACACTAGCGCACTGTAAGTGAGCGAGAGCGAGTTTGATTTAAAAAAAAGGAACACGCGCTTATATAGTTATAAAGAGACACGCCGTGCGCGAAACGTACAATGAACGATGAGTGTAACGTTAATGGGTGGGGGGGAGAACGTCGATGATTTCATCAATGTATCATTTTGACTGTGTTGGTCCGATATTATGATGCACATACATATATATGTTTAAGGATTACATACAGTGCGCGTCTATTATTATTTGTATCTCCTTTTGGCATTCACGGCACATAGTCCGATCCTTTGAGAGGCTTGCGTGGGGATATGTTATTATTATTATTACTATGAAATGGATACAGCCAGCCGGTTACCTATTATAAATGCGTAAGAGTTTGTGAGGATGTAGGTAGGTGTATGATGTGTGTTTGTTACATACACTTAACTCATTCGCGCGATGCAAAATCGAATGGACGATTTGTTATGAGTTACATTTGATACCTAGGTGGTACACAGGCATGGGTAGAATTAGATAGAATATACCTGTAACCAACTGTCTGTTTGTCAGGTACACCTACATCGTCAAGAAACTGTGTTTATAAATAGTTCACAGAATAAATTGTTAGCCCTGAAAAGGGCTTTTTGTTAGGTGGGCCAGGCGAGCCAGCGCGTGCGCGGCGCGCGCTGCGTTTCCCTCCTTCTTTGTGCCGTTGTTGCCGTGTTGGGTGACGGTGGTTGTTTTTCGCCGCGACAATGAACAACAGTCATCAAGCAAACAAACAACATAACACAGAAGAACAGCTGCTGCTGCTGCCGAGACGACGACAGAGCGATTACTTCTTGGAGGCGGGTGTCTTTTTCGCTGCGGCCTTTTTTTGTGTGGCGGCCGCCTTCTTCGGTTTGGGCGCCTTCGGCTTCTTCGTTGGCGGTTTAGCTGTCTTTTTCGCCTTGGGCGCTGCGGCGGCCTTCGCCTTCGCCGGTGCGGCCGCTTTCTTTGCCGCGGCGGGCTTCTTCTTGGCTGCCGCTGCCTTCTTGTCTTTAGCGGCGGAGGACGCCTTGCCCTTGGACGGCGACGAGGCAGACGACGAGGCGGCGCCAGAAGAAGCTCCCTTCTTCGACTTCGATGCGGCGGAGGCCGCTGCGGTGGCTTTCTTGGACTTGGCCGCCGCAGAAGATGCAGATTTCTTCGAACCGGCGGCCGCCGGTTTCTTGGAAGACGCAGATTTCGATTCCAATTTGAACGAGCCGGAAGCTCCTTTACCCTTGGTCTGTATGAGGGCACCGGACTCGACGGCGCTCTTGAGATACTTCCTTATGAACGGCGCCAATTTCTCCGCGTCGACTTTGTATTGGGCCGCGATGTATTTCTTGATCGCTTGAAGTGACGAGCCGCTCCTCTCCTTCAACTCTTTGATGGCATTGTTCACCATCTCCGAAGTTTTGGGATGAGTAGGTTTGGCTTTAGCCTTCTTCACACCACCGGCGGCCGCGCTCGCCTTGGGCTGTTTCTTCGCCGGCGTCGCTGGCGCTGATGCCTCGGATGCTACAGCCGTGTCTGCCATATCTCTGACTGATGATGATAATAATGATAATATAGATAAATTACAACAATACCGACCGGAGAGGCGGTGATGATCGTAAGTAACGTAAACTGAATGTGTTGTATAGTTGCAAGTTTATATCGAACATTTCGCCCGCATCGGAGTTTACCGTAACGCAAACCTATTTGCCGCGAGACGTTTTCTCATACGACATGTTCCAAGTTTTCACTACATAAGTTCAGAATAAATATTTTTTAAACAGTTTTAAGTCGGAGAGAAAAAAGAATTTCACGTTAGAATGAATATTTTTGAGTTCACCCACGACACATGGCAATCGTTGAGGTCGCCCGGCGGCCGGATCGCACCGTAGACGCGTTTATTTTGGCAGTAATATATCGCGAACAGCCCGGGTCGTGTTCAAAAGTGTTATTTCTCTATAAAAGCGGTGATAAAGGGCGTATCGCGTTTGCCCGACGAAAGCGAACATATCGAACTCCCCGAGCGGTAACGTTTCGTCATTATCCATCGATATATAGTACACATTAGAGCCTATCAAATCTAGGGTCGTAAAACAAGAGGCAGCCTAGCAGTCAGTAGCAGCAGAGCGCGGGCGACCAGCGTGTAGCTACCACCTATATAGTATTTGATGAAAAAAAAAAAGATAATATCATACCTATATATGTATTAGTTGCATACAAACACATACAACGACCGTTTCGCCAAATGCAATCGCAATAATACACCTATATAAATAAGACGCAAACTCACGGGGCGGCGATAGTGGTAGTAGAGTTGATACCTATCAATCTTGTCGCATACTTATAAATTTCTCTCTCGTTCGCGTGCCTATTGGGTTGTCTTTTAAAGTCATAGACACATCCTACAGACATATAGGTAGGTAGATAGATACGACAAGAGCATAGCCAACAACATGCGAGTCGGCCGGGTGGGTCCCAGAGAGAGACTCTCGACTGATCTAAGCTCATCGCCAATTATTTATATTTATTGCCTACTAAGTAGGTAAATATTATATTATACCTATACACAACTTGATTACATAGTGTTGTGAATATATATATATATATATACATAGGTAGGTAGGCATCAGAGAGAGGAGAGACCATATCATACCTAGGTGGTAGGTATCGACTGTTCGCATAGTCTTAGAAACGATTTTGAGATAAAAGGAATCATATGCGGCCCTGAAAAGGGCCTTTTTTATTTGTTACAGCGTTGAGTTGCTGTAAAAGTGCGAACGGATGGAAGCAGCAGCGTGCGTGTGTGTGTGTTAAGTTTGTTCGTGACACAACCTAGTGTATTAAACATATCAGTCAGTAGACTGCATAGAATAATACACTACGTTACTCACCACCACTCGCTACTACATCACATCACAAATCTCACACAGATACATGGCACAACGCGTAGAGTAATTGTGTGAGCGTAACTCATCAATCATCAGCTCTAACCGCCGAAACCGTAGAGGGTACGGCCCTGGCGCTTCAGAGCGTATACAACGTCCATAGCGGTGACGGTCTTCCTCTTCGCGTGCTCTGTGTAAGTGACCGCGTCGCGGATCACGTTCTCGAGGAACACCTTGAGCACACCACGCGTCTCCTCGTATATCAAACCGGAGATACGCTTGACACCTCCTCTGCGGGCCAAACGACGGATGGCCGGTTTGGTGATGCCCTGGATGTTATCACGAAGCACCTTCCTGTGACGCTTGGCTCCTCCCTTTCCAAGACCTTTCCCTCCCTTGCCGCGACCGGTCATTTTGTAGTAGTTTGATTGAGATTGACTTCAGCGAAAATCACGAGCTCGCACCGCAACCGATGCTTACAACAGTTACAGCCGGAATGCCTCTCGCAACCGGCTAAATTCTCGTATTTATAAGCGACCGAGCGAGCCGCGAGCGAGTGAGTGGGGAGATACCTATGCATGCGCGATATGCTTTTGGGCTTGCGTTGCGTGCGTACCTACCTACGTACGTACATACAACATACATATACTTATTATATATAATTGAAATAAATAGGTATATTTATTATCTTATTTAATTTTCAACAATTGCATTAATTATTTAATACATAAACAATCTATCCGGTGTCTACTCCTCGTCGAATGTAAACGACGTCTTTTAAATTTATTTAGAATCAATTTTATAAATTTTGACTTTTTCAGATGTTTTTCTATGTATCCAGCTCGAGTACAAGTTTTAATTTTGTTCTATGCTAATCAAATCATGACTTTTAATGGTAGTATGGTAGGCCTATGTAGTGACAGCGTGCAAAATACAAACGCGCCGTCTAATTTAAGAAGAAAAAAATTACATATGTATGTATCTATGTCAGGCAATTGAAAATTATGTACGCTACTATCTATGGATATGTACCTATATAACCAGTTATGTGAACGGTTGAAGAGACTCGCAAAGTGTGTACAGAGAAACAATTATATTATCAGAATCATGTGCGGCCCTGAAAAGGGCCTTTTTGTTCGTCCGTTGTATGGATGAACGATACGGTGGAATATTATTATTTAGTGTCTTACGCTGGTCACCGACTGCCGGCAAGACAGACGGCAGACCACGAACAAACACCATGTAAACACCACACCGCACGCACAACATACATTCACGATGAATTTGTGTATTATATTATTTGGGTGCCTAAGCGCGCTCGCCCCTGATCCTGCGCGCCAGCTGAATGTCCTTTGGCATGATGGTGACGCGTTTGGCGTGGATCGCGCACAGATTGGTGTCTTCGAAGAGGCCTACCAGGTACGCCTCGCTGGCCTCCTGAAGAGCCATAACGGCCGAACTCTGGAAACGAAGATCGGTCTTGAAATCTTGTGCGATCTCACGCACGAGACGCTGGAAGGGCAGCTTGCGGATCAGGAGCTCAGTACTCTTCTGGTAACGACGGATCTCACGGAGTGCTACAGTTCCCGGCCTGTAACGATGGGGTTTCTTGACACCGCCGGTGGCGGGGGCGCTCTTGCGAGCCGCCTTAGTGGCTAGCTGTTTCCTGGGTGCCTTACCACCGGTAGATTTACGGGCCGTTTGCTTGGTACGAGCCATTTCTAACAAATGCAAAGCAAAACAAATGCAGAGAACGAACGACCTCACTCGATTAGCAACCGAACGCGAATGAGGCGAAAATTTCGAGAGCGTGTCTTTATATAGATCGCGCCGCTCGGACGTGCCGCGAGCGCCTGAACTGAATAGGTATGATGGGTATGGGTGAATAGTTGTTTTAAATGAAAATAATAATAATAATAATAAATAAATACATACGTATATATGCACCATAGGTATTTTAATGAAATTCTCTTTGATTTATAGTTGAAGTATAGTTTTTTTTTTCTTTCACAAAACGTATTTATCTTATATAGGTATGTAATAATAAAATAAAAATCTAACTTCTGTTTTTTTTTTCCTCTTTCTCTTATTTATCGCTTAATTATTAAATAGGTATGTATACATATATACCTATTATTTTTTAATCTCTCGTAGTTAATTAACAGTATTATAGATAGTTGTATGTTTACTACCGTACTACCTAATCTGTAAAATTGACATATAGCAGTTAAATAGCAGGAATCATTATGTTATTCGTTTATAAAAGTTACGAGTAGGCATGTATGTATGTATGTATGTATGTGTGTGTGTGTGTGTGCATGTGCGTGCGTATGTGGGCTGCGTTCAGACTATTTGACGTTATCAAGAAACATTTAAAAGCAAACAGAAAGATATTGTGGCCCTGAAAAGGGCCTTTTTCTCATTTCCACCCTTTCCCTTTGAACAGTGGAACAGTTCAAAAAGGCGGCGGTGTGTTCACACTGGCTCACAGTAGTTACGATTTACTTAGAGCTAGTGTATTTGGTGACGGCCTTCGTTCCCTCACTGACGGCGTGCTTGGCCAGCTCGCCGGGCAGCAGCAGCCTCACGGAGGTCTGCACCTCCCGGGACGTGATTGTGGAACGCTTGTTGTAGTGGGCCAAACGGGACGCCTCGGCAGCGATGCGTTCGAAGATGTCATTCACGAACGAGTTCATGATAGACATCGCCTTACTGGATATACCAGTGTCGGGATGAACCTGCTTCAGCACCTTGTAGATGTAGATGGCGTAACTCTCCTTCCTCTTGTGCTTCTTCTTCTTTTTATCAGTCTTGGAGATGTTCTTCTGGGCCTTGCCAGACTTCTTGGCGGCCTTACCACTTGTCTTCGGCGGCATATTTATTTATTTAATTGACAACGGTAACAGCGGTGATACAGACTGGCTCCGGTCGGCAACTGACTGGTTTCGTGTCGCAAAATATCAAGATTTTTTATTATATTTACTCGATTGGATCGCAAACGGTGTCAGGGTAAACGAGCGTGTGCACCAATCAGATTCACGCATTCACCGAACGAGAGGGGGGGGGGGGGTGTGTGTGTCAAACCCCCCCCCCCCCCCTCCCCACACCTCCAACTACTAGGTACCTTGCTGCCGCCTTAGGTGTGAAATAGGAATGAATGAATATCAAACCAAATGCAAATATGTATAAATCTAATTCTATCTATAATCAATCATCGATCGAGAAAATTTAACGTAGGTACCAGATAATAATATGTCATTAATGAAATGTTAATTACATATCTATCTATATTTCCAGAAGATGTAAATGTGCCGCGCGTATCGACCTGCACCCGAGGCAACGGCGCTGCGTTCAGCGAATTCAAACCGAACGGTAAGTAGAGATAATACCTAATTACCTACACTCCTACCTAAGTGTTACTACTATGTACTTGTATTTAATTTATTTATTGATTGATTGTGATATACTTGTTTCGTATTTATTTATTTATTGTGTCTATATTGATAGTACCTAGTACCTATACCTATCGTGTATGTGTGATAATCAATCAATCAAATAAATAAATAATACGTCATGATGTATGTATGTATACCGGGCCTCGAACTCTTTGTTGTCGTATCAACAGAAACGAACATATACTATTGTTCCTCGAATCATATTGCGGCCCTGAAAAGGGCCTTTTTTCTAAAATCACCATCAGCCATGAGTGACGGCGGCGCAGTGCATCGTCCATCATCACCACCACCACCGGCCGTTGTGCGTCGGCAGCATATATGTAGCGTAACAGCGGCAAGGTACGCAACACGAAACACAACAACAACACGCACGGTGGCGGTGAGGGTGACGAAGGTGTCGTAAATGTTTACGCCTTCTTCTCGGTCTTCTTGGGCAGGAGCACCGCCTGGATGTTGGGCAGTACACCGCCCTGGGCGATTGTGACTCCGGACAGAAGTTTGTTCAACTCCTCGTCGTTGCGGATGGCCAGCTGCAGATGCCTCGGTATGATTCTGGTCTTCTTGTTGTCTCTGGCAGCGTTGCCGGCCAACTCGAGAACCTCAGCGGCCAGGTACTCCATCACGGCGGCGAGGTAAACGGGAGCGCCAGCACCGACTCGCTCGGCATAGTTGCCCTTGCGTAGGAGCCTATGAATACGACCCACGGGGAATTGGAGACCCGCACGGTTCGAGCGGGACTTTGCCTTTCCCTTGACTTTGCCACCTTTACCGCGTCCAGACATAATTGCAAATTCTTTTACAAAATAAAACGAGCGCAAACACAAGACACTAGCGCACTGTAAGTGAGCGAGAGCGAGTTTGATTTAAAAAAAAGGAATCGTGGGCTTTCGTCTCATTCCGGTAAGGGGATGGGGAATCAGTGACGAGGCAACGGCCTCTTTACTGAGGTGTCGGTCGCTGTCTGTCAAAACAGACAGGTCGTTGGGTTGGGAAAGTGCCACAAGAATGGGGTCTGTCCTACTACCTATCTCAGGTCGCGATATCCGCTCAAGCCGGGAAGGGCCGGCGAGCTATCTCAGCGGGCGGGATAAGAAGAGACAAACCTATGTAATGGGGGGGTCACTGGGGGTCTGTTATGAGGTCTCTAGGGAACTGCTTAGAGTCGGGAGGACGGGCGTGGTACGGGGCCAACTCCTGTATGTGTGGCAGGGTCGACTCGTCTACACGCTTAAGTAGCCTCCTCGTTAGATGCCTAATATGGGCATCTAGGCTTTCCATCTGCAATCCTTTTTGGATCGTAGAGTTCCTCACGTAACGGGGGGCTTTCGTGATGACTCGGAGTGAAATCGATTGTTGGGCCTCCAGCTGATTTTTGCGCGTCTGGTTAGTGAGCGCGTACCACGCTGGAGCGGCGTATGTCAGTCGGGGCCGTATGTATGTTTTATACACACCGAGTTTCACTTTTAAGGGGAGAACTGAGTTTAAGACGGGACGCAAAACGGCTCGGGCAGCACGAGTAGAGTTGATAACGGCGTTAACTTGATCCTTCATCGTCAGGCGCCGATCGATTTGGACGCCCAGGTATTTAACCGGGCTAGTCCAAGCGATCTCTTGGTCCTGTAGACGGAGAGGAGGAGGCAGAGCGGTGCGGCTTACCACAATGGCTTGCGTTTTAGCTACATTGATCGACAGCCTCCAGCGGGATAACCATTCGGGGAGGGCATCGAGGGTTCTCTGGACTACCTTGGCGGCATGTATCGGACTGAGTGACGAAGCGTAGTACGCTGCGTCGTCGGCATACAGGGCTAGGTGAGAACCTTTTTCTAAAGGGATGTCATCGGTGTATCGCGCGTAGAGTACGGGAGAGAGGCAACTGCCTTGGGGAACGCCGGCCTCTATGGTGCGTACTGTAGAGGTGGCGTCTTCGACTGCTACTTGGAACTGTCTGTCTACGAGGAAGTTGGCCACGGTCTTGACGATTCGACGGGGAGTCGTAGAGGTGGACAATTTGTAGATCAGACCTGGGTGCCAGACACGGTCGAACGCTCCTTCCATGTCGAGAAAAACACCTACGGTTTTTTCCCCTTTATTGAAGGCTGTCGTCATATGGTGTAGTACCCTTGTGAGTTGGAGCGTGGTGGAGTGCTCGGCTCGAAAGCCGAATTGCTCGTTTCTGGGGGTCAAGTGAGGTGTGAGATGTAGTAATAACAATTTCTCGAACACCTTGGAGATGGTAGCGAGTAGCGTAATGGGGCGGTAACTCCCTGGATTCAAGACATTTTTGTGGGGCTTGGGAAGCATGATGACACGACCTAGTTTCCAAATGGAGGGGTAGTGGCCCGTGCGCAAGACTCCGTTATAGAGTCGCGTCAGAACTGCGATTGCTCGCGGAGGGAAGTGTCGCAGGGCTTCGTTGGGGATGCCATCGGGGCCTGGGGCTTTGCGTAGCTTCGTTTTCTTGACCATCCTAAGGACTTGACCCGGGGTAAAGACTATGGGGTCTTCGTCCGGGGGAATGGGACGACGGAAGTACTCGTCCAGGAGCTTCTGGATGTCTTCAGCTTGCTGAGGGTCATCAGAGGGGTTCGGTTTGAATCGCTGCTCTAAGTTATCCGCGAAGATTTCCGCTCTATCTTCCGCTCTGTACCGGGGGGTACCGTCGGAGGCGTTGAGGGGGCGAATAGGCTGAGGCTTATTGGAAACTTGCCTGCAGAGCCTGTGAATAGACGTCCAGTCGTCACTCGCCGACTCCATGGTCCGTAGCCAAGACTCGGAAGCCTCTGTTTCCAGAGCTTTCGCAATCTTTGCTGACATAGAGTTCACTCGAGTTTTGAGGGATTGGCATCTGGTTCGTTGCCAGCGTTTTCGCAGGGTTCTCTTTTCGGCTATCATCTCTAGAATGTAGAGGGGGGTAGGGCGTCTCTTGGGGGTACTAACGGTGTCAGAAGTAGCTTGTTTTAGGGCCTCTTGTGTTATTTCACAGATGTGGGAAGCTAACTGCTCTACGTCAGCCGCATTGCTGACCGGTGTCGAAGAGAGGTGCTGCTCTACATACGTGCTGAACTTAGCCCACTCAATTCGGGGTTTGGGGGGAGGGGTTGGCTTGGCAGTGTGGGACTCATCCACTGTTACGAGGACAGGCTGATGGTCGGAGTCCATGTTGTCGTTGAGCACTTCGGTGGTAACCTTTGACGCTGAAATGCCTTTGTACAGCGTGAGATCGATTACGTCCGGTAAGTAGGCGGCGGCTCCGGGGTAGTGAGTCGGTACTTCCGCGCCTCTCACCTCGTAACCCACTCTTTCAGAGTCGTCAAAGAGGCGGCGTCCATTTGGGCATATACGCGAGGAGTTCCAGGCGGTGTGTTTGCAGTTAAAGTCGCCGGCTACGATCGTTGGAAGGGACGAGTCCAGTAGGAGATGGATATCGGCCACTTTTAATTGATCGTTCGGTGGTTTATAAAGTGCGAACACACGAGTCGGAGTAGAGTCAATACATATCTCAACGCCTAGTGCGTAGATAGACTGAAGTTGCGCGCGTGGTATCGGTTGATGGATAATTTTCCTCTTGACCAAAACGGCGAGGCCTCTGTAAGCTGCGCCGTGGTCGGAGACTGCATCAAAACGATAGACATGATAATTTGGGAACTTCAGCTGATCCGATGCTCGCAAATGCGTTTCTGAGATCAGAATGATATCGGCGTTATGCTCGGTTACCAATGATTTCAGAAGGCTGCGTCTGACTTTGTTAAGTCCGTTGGCATTCCAGTGGATGATTTTAAGGGGTTTGTCACACACTGTTGGGCAGTAGTGAGGCCATTCCTCTGAGCACTATGGGGACGATGTCCTGGTCGGCTTGGTACGCAACCAGGATCTCGACTAGAAGGTCGATGACCGGCTGGACGTTCATCCTTCCCGTCTTGGTAGCGTCCTTTGCCTGTTCGGGACGTTGGGGCTCGGGTTGCTGAGGGGGGGTGGCCTTTCTAGGGGCGGGCTTCGGTTTGCCTCCTACAGCTGTGGGGCGCGGTTTGAGGGCGGGCTGCTCTGCCTGGGGCTGGGGTTGTTCGACTGGGGGGGAGCCCTTGGCTTTCCTACCTCGTCGCCTACGGCGCTTCGGTTTATCCGTGCGCTCAGTGGGGGCATTGGCCTCTGCCATGAGGGAGGTGGGCATCGTTTCTGCGGCGGGGGTTGTTGCAGCTTTTGGGGGGCGGCTGGGGGCGGCGGTCAGGAGGACCGTACCTGCCTTCTTATTGCGCATCTCCTTACGGAATACGGGGCAGGACACGTTGTTTGCCGTGTGCGAGCCCTTGCAGTTGGCGCAAGTTGCCGGTTCCTCTAGCGGGCGGGGGCATTCTCTAGCGAAATGCTCTTCGCCGCAGCGGACACAGGCGGGGCGGCGGTGGCAGTTGTGGGAGCTGTGCCGAAACTGCTGGCATCGGTGGCATTGGGCGGGGCCTTTTTTGCCACGCCAGGCTTCAATGGTGATCCCCGGCATGCATAGAAGTTCGCTGACTTCATAAATGGCGGGGATGGTCTCAGCATTCCGTTGGAGCTGCGCGAAAAATATGCAGCGCGAAAAATATAAAAAAAAGGAACACGCGCTTATATAGTTATAAAGAGACACGCCGTGCGCGAAACGTACAATGAACGATGAGTGTAACGTTAATGGGTGGGGGGGAGAACGTCGATGATTTCATCAATGTATCATTTTGACTGTGTTGGTCCGATATTATGATGCACATACATATATATGTTTAAGGATTACATACAGTGCGCGTCTATTATTATTTGTATCTCCTTTTGGCATTCACGGCACATAGTCCGATCCTTTGAGAGGCTTGCGTGGGGATATGTTATTATTATTATTACTATGAAATGGATACAGCCAGCCGGTTACCTATTATAAATGCGTAAGAGTTTGTGAGGATGTAGGTAGGTGTATGATGTGTGTTTGTTACATACACTTAACTCATTCGCGCGATGCAAAATCGAATGGACGATTTGTTATGAGTTACATTTGATACCTAGGTGGTACACAGGCATGGGTAGAATTAGATAGAATATACCTGTAACCAACTGTCTGTTTGTCAGGTACACCTACATCGTCAAGAAACTGTGTTTATAAATAGTTCACAGAATAAATTGTTAGCCCTGAAAAGGGCTTTTTGTTAGGTGGGCCAGGCGAGCCAGCGCGTGCGCGGCGCGCGCTGCGTTTCCCTCCTTCTTTGTGCCGTTGTTGCCGTGTTGGGTGACGGTGGTTGTTTTTCGCCGCGACAATGAACAACAGTCATCAAGCAAACAAACAACATAACACAGAAGAACAGCTGCTGCTGCTGCCGAGACGACGACAGAGCGATTACTTCTTGGAGGCGGGTGTCTTTTTCGCTGCGGCCTTTTTTTGTGTGGCGGCCGCCTTCTTCGGTTTGGGCGCCTTCGGCTTCTTCGTTGGCGGTTTAGCTGTCTTTTTCGCCTTGGGCGCTGCGGCGGCCTTCGCCTTCGCCGGTGCGGCCGCTTTCTTTGCCGCGGCGGGCTTCTTCTTGGCTGCCGCTGCCTTCTTGTCTTTAGCGGCGGAGGACGCCTTGCCCTTGGACGGCGACGAGGCAGACGACGAGGCGGCGCCAGAAGAAGCTCCCTTCTTCGACTTCGATGCGGCGGAGGCCGCTGCGGTGGCTTTCTTGGACTTGGCCGCCGCAGAAGATGCAGATTTCTTCGAACCGGCGGCCGCCGGTTTCTTGGAAGACGCAGATTTCGATTCCAATTTGAACGAGCCGGAAGCTCCTTTACCCTTGGTCTGTATGAGGGCACCGGACTCGACGGCGCTCTTGAGATACTTCCTTATGAACGGCGCCAATTTCTCCGCGTCGACTTTGTATTGGGCCGCGATGTATTTCTTGATCGCTTGAAGTGACGAGCCGCTCCTCTCCTTCAACTCTTTGATGGCATTGTTCACCATCTCCGAAGTTTTGGGATGAGTAGGTTTGGCTTTAGCCTTCTTCACACCACCGGCGGCCGCGCTCGCCTTGGGCTGTTTCTTCGCCGGCGTCGCTGGCGCTGATGCCTCGGATGCTACAGCCGTGTCTGCCATATCTCTGACTGATGATGATAATAATGATAATATAGATAAATTACAACAATACCGACCGGAGAGGCGGTGATGATCGTAAGTAACGTAAACTGAATGTGTTGTATAGTTGCAAGTTTATATCGAACATTTCGCCCGCATCGGAGTTTACCGTAACGCAAACCTATTTGCCGCGAGACGTTTTCTCATACGACATGTTCCAAGTTTTCACTACATAAGTTCAGAATAAATATTTTTTAAACAGTTTTAAGTCGGAGAGAAAAAAGAATTTCACGTTAGAATGAATATTTTTGAGTTCACCCACGACACATGGCAATCGTTGAGGTCGCCCGGCGGCCGGATCGCACCGTAGACGCGTTTATTTTGGCAGTAATATATCGCGAACAGCCCGGGTCGTGTTCAAAAGTGTTATTTCTCTATAAAAGCGGTGATAAAGGGCGTATCGCGTTTGCCCGACGAAAGCGAACATATCGAACTCCCCGAGCGGTAACGTTTCGTCATTATCCATCGATATATAGTACACATTAGAGCCTATCAAATCTAGGGTCGTAAAACAAGAGGCAGCCTAGCAGTCAGTAGCAGCAGAGCGCGGGCGACCAGCGTGTAGCTACCACCTATATAGTATTTGATGAAAAAAAAAAAGATAATATCATACCTATATATGTATTAGTTGCATACAACGACCGTTTCGCCAAATGCAATCGCAATAATACACCTATATAAATAAGACGCAAACTCACGGGGCGGCGATAGTGGTAGTAGAGTTGATACCTATCAATCTTGTCGCATACTTATAAATTTCTCTCTCGTTCGCGTGCCTATTGGGTTGTCTTTTAAAGTCATAGACACATCCTACAGACATATAGGTAGGTAGATAGATACGACAAGAGCATAGCCAACAACATGCGAGTCGGCCGGGTGGGTCCCAGAGAGAGACTCTCGACTGATCTAAGCTCATCGCCAATTATTTATATTTATTGCCTACTAAGTAGGTAAATATTATATTATACCTATACACAACTTGATTACATAGTGTTGTGAATATATATATATATATATACATAGGTAGGTAGGCATCAGAGAGAGGAGAGACCATATCATACCTAGGTGGTAGGTATCGACTGTTCGCATAGTCTTAGAAACGATTTTGAGATGAGATAAAAGGAATCATATGCGGCCCTGAAAAGGGCCTTTTTTATTTGTTACAGCGTTGAGTTGCTGTAAAAGTGCGAACGGATGGAAGCAGCAGCGTGCGTGTGTGTGTGTTAAGTTTGTTCGTGACACAACCTAGTGTATTAAACATATCAGTCAGTAGACTGCATAGAATAATACACTACGTTACTCACCACCACTCGCTACTACATCACATCACAAATCTCACACAGATACATGGCACAACGCGTAGAGTAATTGTGTGAGCGTAACTCATCAATCATCAGCTCTAACCGCCGAAACCGTAGAGGGTACGGCCCTGGCGCTTCAGAGCGTATACAACGTCCATAGCGGTGACGGTCTTCCTCTTCGCGTGCTCTGTGTAAGTGACCGCGTCGCGGATCACGTTCTCGAGGAACACCTTGAGCACACCACGCGTCTCCTCGTATATCAAACCGGAGATACGCTTGACACCTCCTCTGCGGGCCAAACGACGGATGGCCGGTTTGGTGATGCCCTGGATGTTATCACGAAGCACCTTCCTGTGACGCTTGGCTCCTCCCTTTCCAAGACCTTTCCCTCCCTTGCCGCGACCGGTCATTTTGTAGTAGTTTGATTGAGATTGACTTCAGCGAAAATCACGAGCTCGCACCGCAACCGATGCTTACAACAGTTACAGCCGGAATGCCTCTCGCAACCGGCTAAATTCTCGTATTTATAAGCGACCGAGCGAGCCGCGAGCGAGTGAGTGGGGAGATACCTATGCATGCGCGATATGCTTTTGGGCTTGCGTTGCGTGCGTACCTACCTACGTACGTACATACAACATACATATACTTATTATATATAATTGAAATAAATAGGTATATTTATTATCTTATTTAATTTTCAACAATTGCATTAATTATTTAATACATAAACAATCTATCCGGTGTCTACTCCTCGTCGAATGTAAACGACGTCTTTTAAATTTATTTAGAATCAATTTTATAAATTTTGACTTTTTCAGATGTTTTTCTATGTATCCAGCTCGAGTACAAGTTTTAATTTTGTTCTATGCTAATCAAATCATGACTTTTAATGGTAGTATGGTAGGCCTATGTAGT
This sequence comes from Plodia interpunctella, assembly GCF_027563975.2. Classification (NCBI taxonomy): domain Eukaryota; kingdom Metazoa; phylum Arthropoda; class Insecta; order Lepidoptera; family Pyralidae; genus Plodia; species Plodia interpunctella. The sequence continues at coordinate 2,493,676 of NC_071323.1, forward strand.
GACAGCGTGCAAAATACAAACGCGCCGTCTAATTTAAGAAGAAAAAAATTACATATGTATGTATCTATGTCAGGCAATTGAAAATTATGTACGCTACTATCTATGGATATGTACCTATATAACCAGTTATGTGAACGGTTGAAGAGACTCGCAAAGTGTGTACAGAGAAACAATTATATTATCAGAATCATGTGCGGCCCTGAAAAGGGCCTTTTTGTTCGTCCGTTGTATGGATGAACGATACGGTGGAATATTATTATTTAGTGTCTTACGCTGGTCACCGACTGCCGGCAAGACAGACGGCAGACCACGAACAAACACCATGTAAACACCACACCGCACGCACAACATACATTCACGATGAATTTGTGTATTATATTATTTGGGTGCCTAAGCGCGCTCGCCCCTGATCCTGCGCGCCAGCTGAATGTCCTTTGGCATGATGGTGACGCGTTTGGCGTGGATCGCGCACAGATTGGTGTCTTCGAAGAGGCCTACCAGGTACGCCTCGCTGGCCTCCTGAAGAGCCATAACGGCCGAACTCTGGAAACGAAGATCGGTCTTGAAATCTTGTGCGATCTCACGCACGAGACGCTGGAAGGGCAGCTTGCGGATCAGGAGCTCAGTACTCTTCTGGTAACGACGGATCTCACGGAGTGCTACAGTTCCCGGCCTGTAACGATGGGGTTTCTTGACACCGCCGGTGGCGGGGGCGCTCTTGCGAGCCGCCTTAGTGGCTAGCTGTTTCCTGGGTGCCTTACCACCGGTAGATTTACGGGCCGTTTGCTTGGTACGAGCCATTTCTAACAAATGCAAAGCAAAACAAATGCAGAGAACGAACGACCTCACTCGATTAGCAACCGAACGCGAATGAGGCGAAAATTTCGAGAGCGTGTCTTTATATAGATCGCGCCGCTCGGACGTGCCGCGAGCGCCTGAACTGAATAGGTATGATGGGTATGGGTGAATAGTTGTTTTAAATGAAAATAATAATAATAATAATAAATAAATACATACGTATATATGCACCATAGGTATTTTAATGAAATTCTCTTTGATTTATAGTTGAAGTATAGTTTTTTTTTTCTTTCACAAAACGTATTTATCTTATATAGGTATGTAATAATAAAATAAAAATCTAACTTCTGTTTTTTTTTTCCTCTTTCTCTTATTTATCGCTTAATTATTAAATAGGTATGTATACATATATACCTATTATTTTTTAATCTCTCGTAGTTAATTAACAGTATTATAGATAGTTGTATGTTTACTACCGTACTACCTAATCTGTAAAATTGACATATAGCAGTTAAATAGCAGGAATCATTATGTTATTCGTTTATAAAAGTTACGAGTAGGCATGTATGTATGTATGTATGTATGTGTGTGTGTGTGTGTGCATGTGCGTGCGTATGTGGGCTGCGTTCAGACTATTTGACGTTATCAAGAAACATTTAAAAGCAAACAGAAAGATATTGTGGCCCTGAAAAGGGCCTTTTTCTCATTTCCACCCTTTCCCTTTGAACAGTGGAACAGTTCAAAAAGGCGGCGGTGTGTTCACACTGGCTCACAGTAGTTACGATTTACTTAGAGCTAGTGTATTTGGTGACGGCCTTCGTTCCCTCACTGACGGCGTGCTTGGCCAGCTCGCCGGGCAGCAGCAGCCTCACGGAGGTCTGCACCTCCCGGGACGTGATTGTGGAACGCTTGTTGTAGTGGGCCAAACGGGACGCCTCGGCAGCGATGCGTTCGAAGATGTCATTCACGAACGAGTTCATGATAGACATCGCCTTACTGGATATACCAGTGTCGGGATGAACCTGCTTCAGCACCTTGTAGATGTAGATGGCGTAACTCTCCTTCCTCTTGTGCTTCTTCTTCTTTTTATCAGTCTTGGAGATGTTCTTCTGGGCCTTGCCAGACTTCTTGGCGGCCTTACCACTTGTCTTCGGCGGCATATTTATTTATTTAATTGACAACGGTAACAGCGGTGATACAGACTGGCTCCGGTCGGCAACTGACTGGTTTCGTGTCGCAAAATATCAAGATTTTTTATTATATTTACTCGATTGGATCGCAAACGGTGTCAGGGTAAACGAGCGTGTGCACCAATCAGATTCACGCATTCACCGAACGAGAGGGGGGGGGGGGGTGTGTGTGTCAAACCCCCCCCCCCCCCCTCCCCACACCTCCAACTACTAGGTACCTTGCTGCCGCCTTAGGTGTGAAATAGGAATGAATGAATATCAAACCAAATGCAAATATGTATAAATCTAATTCTATCTATAATCAATCATCGATCGAGAAAATTTAACGTAGGTACCAGATAATAATATGTCATTAATGAAATGTTAATTACATATCTATCTATATTTCCAGAAGATGTAAATGTGCCGCGCGTATCGACCTGCACCCGAGGCAACGGCGCTGCGTTCAGCGAATTCAAACCGAACGGTAAGTAGAGATAATACCTAATTACCTACACTCCTACCTAAGTGTTACTACTATGTACTTGTATTTAATTTATTTATTGATTGATTGTGATATACTTGTTTCGTATTTATTTATTTATTGTGTCTATATTGATAGTACCTAGTACCTATACCTATCGTGTATGTGTGATAATCAATCAATCAAATAAATAAATAATACGTCATGATGTATGTATGTATACCGGGCCTCGAACTCTTTGTTGTCGTATCAACAGAAACGAACATATACTATTGTTCCTCGAATCATATTGCGGCCCTGAAAAGGGCCTTTTTTCTAAAATCACCATCAGCCATGAGTGACGGCGGCGCAGTGCATCGTCCATCATCACCACCACCACCGGCCGTTGTGCGTCGGCAGCATATATGTAGCGTAACAGCGGCAAGGTACGCAACACGAAACACAACAACAACACGCACGGTGGCGGTGAGGGTGACGAAGGTGTCGTAAATGTTTACGCCTTCTTCTCGGTCTTCTTGGGCAGGAGCACCGCCTGGATGTTGGGCAGTACACCGCCCTGGGCGATTGTGACTCCGGACAGAAGTTTGTTCAACTCCTCGTCGTTGCGGATGGCCAGCTGCAGATGCCTCGGTATGATTCTGGTCTTCTTGTTGTCTCTGGCAGCGTTGCCGGCCAACTCGAGAACCTCAGCGGCCAGGTACTCCATCACGGCGGCGAGGTAAACGGGAGCGCCAGCACCGACTCGCTCGGCATAGTTGCCCTTGCGTAGGAGCCTATGAATACGACCCACGGGGAATTGGAGACCCGCACGGTTCGAGCGGGACTTTGCCTTTCCCTTGACTTTGCCACCTTTACCGCGTCCAGACATAATTGCAAATTCTTTTACAAAATAAAACGAGCGCAAACACAAGACACTAGCGCACTGTAAGTGAGCGAGAGCGAGTTTGATTTAAAAAAAAGGAACACGCGCTTATATAGTTATAAAGAGACACGCCGTGCGCGAAACGTACAATGAACGATGAGTGTAACGTTAATGGGTGGGGGGGAGAACGTCGATGATTTCATCAATGTATCATTTTGACTGTGTTGGTCCGATATTATGATGCACATACATATATATGTTTAAGGATTACATACAGTGCGCGTCTATTATTATTTGTATCTCCTTTTGGCATTCACGGCACATAGTCCGATCCTTTGAGAGGCTTGCGTGGGGATATGTTATTATTATTATTACTATGAAATGGATACAGCCAGCCGGTTACCTATTATAAATGCGTAAGAGTTTGTGAGGATGTAGGTAGGTGTATGATGTGTGTTTGTTACATACACTTAACTCATTCGCGCGATGCAAAATCGAATGGACGATTTGTTATGAGTTACATTTGATACCTAGGTGGTACACAGGCATGGGTAGAATTAGATAGAATATACCTGTAACCAACTGTCTGTTTGTCAGGTACACCTACATCGTCAAGAAACTGTGTTTATAAATAGTTCACAGAATAAATTGTTAGCCCTGAAAAGGGCTTTTTGTTAGGTGGGCCAGGCGAGCCAGCGCGTGCGCGGCGCGCGCTGCGTTTCCCTCCTTCTTTGTGCCGTTGTTGCCGTGTTGGGTGACGGTGGTTGTTTTTCGCCGCGACAATGAACAACAGTCATCAAGCAAACAAACAACATAACACAGAAGAACAGCTGCTGCTGCTGCCGAGACGACGACAGAGCGATTACTTCTTGGAGGCGGGTGTCTTTTTCGCTGCGGCCTTTTTTTGTGTGGCGGCCGCCTTCTTCGGTTTGGGCGCCTTCGGCTTCTTCGTTGGCGGTTTAGCTGTCTTTTTCGCCTTGGGCGCTGCGGCGGCCTTCGCCTTCGCCGGTGCGGCCGCTTTCTTTGCCGCGGCGGGCTTCTTCTTGGCTGCCGCTGCCTTCTTGTCTTTAGCGGCGGAGGACGCCTTGCCCTTGGACGGCGACGAGGCAGACGACGAGGCGGCGCCAGAAGAAGCTCCCTTCTTCGACTTCGATGCGGCGGAGGCCGCTGCGGTGGCTTTCTTGGACTTGGCCGCCGCAGAAGATGCAGATTTCTTCGAACCGGCGGCCGCCGGTTTCTTGGAAGACGCAGATTTCGATTCCAATTTGAACGAGCCGGAAGCTCCTTTACCCTTGGTCTGTATGAGGGCACCGGACTCGACGGCGCTCTTGAGATACTTCCTTATGAACGGCGCCAATTTCTCCGCGTCGACTTTGTATTGGGCCGCGATGTATTTCTTGATCGCTTGAAGTGACGAGCCGCTCCTCTCCTTCAACTCTTTGATGGCATTGTTCACCATCTCCGAAGTTTTGGGATGAGTAGGTTTGGCTTTAGCCTTCTTCACACCACCGGCGGCCGCGCTCGCCTTGGGCTGTTTCTTCGCCGGCGTCGCTGGCGCTGATGCCTCGGATGCTACAGCCGTGTCTGCCATATCTCTGACTGATGATGATAATAATGATAATATAGATAAATTACAACAATACCGACCGGAGAGGCGGTGATGATCGTAAGTAACGTAAACTGAATGTGTTGTATAGTTGCAAGTTTATATCGAACATTTCGCCCGCATCGGAGTTTACCGTAACGCAAACCTATTTGCCGCGAGACGTTTTCTCATACGACATGTTCCAAGTTTTCACTACATAAGTTCAGAATAAATATTTTTTAAACAGTTTTAAGTCGGAGAGAAAAAAGAATTTCACGTTAGAATGAATATTTTTGAGTTCACCCACGACACATGGCAATCGTTGAGGTCGCCCGGCGGCCGGATCGCACCGTAGACGCGTTTATTTTGGCAGTAATATATCGCGAACAGCCCGGGTCGTGTTCAAAAGTGTTATTTCTCTATAAAAGCGGTGATAAAGGGCGTATCGCGTTTGCCCGACGAAAGCGAACATATCGAACTCCCCGAGCGGTAACGTTTCGTCATTATCCATCGATATATAGTACACATTAGAGCCTATCAAATCTAGGGTCGTAAAACAAGAGGCAGCCTAGCAGTCAGTAGCAGCAGAGCGCGGGCGACCAGCGTGTAGCTACCACCTATATAGTATTTGATGAAAAAAAAAAAGATAATATCATACCTATATATGTATTAGTTGCATACAAACACATACAACGACCGTTTCGCCAAATGCAATCGCAATAATACACCTATATAAATAAGACGCAAACTCACGGGGCGGCGATAGTGGTAGTAGAGTTGATACCTATCAATCTTGTCGCATACTTATAAATTTCTCTCTCGTTCGCGTGCCTATTGGGTTGTCTTTTAAAGTCATAGACACATCCTACAGACATATAGGTAGGTAGATAGATACGACAAGAGCATAGCCAACAACATGCGAGTCGGCCGGGTGGGTCCCAGAGAGAGACTCTCGACTGATCTAAGCTCATCGCCAATTATTTATATTTATTGCCTACTAAGTAGGTAAATATTATATTATACCTATACACAACTTGATTACATAGTGTTGTGAATATATATATATATATATACATAGGTAGGTAGGCATCAGAGAGAGGAGAGACCATATCATACCTAGGTGGTAGGTATCGACTGTTCGCATAGTCTTAGAAACGATTTTGAGATAAAAGGAATCATATGCGGCCCTGAAAAGGGCCTTTTTTATTTGTTACAGCGTTGAGTTGCTGTAAAAGTGCGAACGGATGGAAGCAGCAGCGTGCGTGTGTGTGTGTTAAGTTTGTTCGTGACACAACCTAGTGTATTAAACATATCAGTCAGTAGACTGCATAGAATAATACACTACGTTACTCACCACCACTCGCTACTACATCACATCACAAATCTCACACAGATACATGGCACAACGCGTAGAGTAATTGTGTGAGCGTAACTCATCAATCATCAGCTCTAACCGCCGAAACCGTAGAGGGTACGGCCCTGGCGCTTCAGAGCGTATACAACGTCCATAGCGGTGACGGTCTTCCTCTTCGCGTGCTCTGTGTAAGTGACCGCGTCGCGGATCACGTTCTCGAGGAACACCTTGAGCACACCACGCGTCTCCTCGTATATCAAACCGGAGATACGCTTGACACCTCCTCTGCGGGCCAAACGACGGATGGCCGGTTTGGTGATGCCCTGGATGTTATCACGAAGCACCTTCCTGTGACGCTTGGCTCCTCCCTTTCCAAGACCTTTCCCTCCCTTGCCGCGACCGGTCATTTTGTAGTAGTTTGATTGAGATTGACTTCAGCGAAAATCACGAGCTCGCACCGCAACCGATGCTTACAACAGTTACAGCCGGAATGCCTCTCGCAACCGGCTAAATTCTCGTATTTATAAGCGACCGAGCGAGCCGCGAGCGAGTGAGTGGGGAGATACCTATGCATGCGCGATATGCTTTTGGGCTTGCGTTGCGTGCGTACCTACCTACGTACGTACATACAACATACATATACTTATTATATATAATTGAAATAAATAGGTATATTTATTATCTTATTTAATTTTCAACAATTGCATTAATTATTTAATACATAAACAATCTATCCGGTGTCTACTCCTCGTCGAATGTAAACGACGTCTTTTAAATTTATTTAGAATCAATTTTATAAATTTTGACTTTTTCAGATGTTTTTCTATGTATCCAGCTCGAGTACAAGTTTTAATTTTGTTCTATGCTAATCAAATCATGACTTTTAATGGTAGTATGGTAGGCCTATGTAGTGACAGCGTGCAAAATACAAACGCGCCGTCTAATTTAAGAAGAAAAAAATTACATATGTATGTATCTATGTCAGGCAATTGAAAATTATGTACGCTACTATCTATGGATATGTACCTATATAACCAGTTATGTGAACGGTTGAAGAGACTCGCAAAGTGTGTACAGAGAAACAATTATATTATCAGAATCATGTGCGGCCCTGAAAAGGGCCTTTTTGTTCGTCCGTTGTATGGATGAACGATACGGTGGAATATTATTATTTAGTGTCTTACGCTGGTCACCGACTGCCGGCAAGACAGACGGCAGACCACGAACAAACACCATGTAAACACCACACCGCACGCACAACATACATTCACGATGAATTTGTGTATTATATTATTTGGGTGCCTAAGCGCGCTCGCCCCTGATCCTGCGCGCCAGCTGAATGTCCTTTGGCATGATGGTGACGCGTTTGGCGTGGATCGCGCACAGATTGGTGTCTTCGAAGAGGCCTACCAGGTACGCCTCGCTGGCCTCCTGAAGAGCCATAACGGCCGAACTCTGGAAACGAAGATCGGTCTTGAAATCTTGTGCGATCTCACGCACGAGACGCTGGAAGGGCAGCTTGCGGATCAGGAGCTCAGTACTCTTCTGGTAACGACGGATCTCACGGAGTGCTACAGTTCCCGGCCTGTAACGATGGGGTTTCTTGACACCGCCGGTGGCGGGGGCGCTCTTGCGAGCCGCCTTAGTGGCTAGCTGTTTCCTGGGTGCCTTACCACCGGTAGATTTACGGGCCGTTTGCTTGGTACGAGCCATTTCTAACAAATGCAAAGCAAAACAAATGCAGAGAACGAACGACCTCACTCGATTAGCAACCGAACGCGAATGAGGCGAAAATTTCGAGAGCGTGTCTTTATATAGATCGCGCCGCTCGGACGTGCCGCGAGCGCCTGAACTGAATAGGTATGATGGGTATGGGTGAATAGTTGTTTTAAATGAAAATAATAATAATAATAATAAATAAATACATACGTATATATGCACCATAGGTATTTTAATGAAATTCTCTTTGATTTATAGTTGAAGTATAGTTTTTTTTTTCTTTCACAAAACGTATTTATCTTATATAGGTATGTAATAATAAAATAAAAATCTAACTTCTGTTTTTTTTTTCCTCTTTCTCTTATTTATCGCTTAATTATTAAATAGGTATGTATACATATATACCTATTATTTTTTAATCTCTCGTAGTTAATTAACAGTATTATAGATAGTTGTATGTTTACTACCGTACTACCTAATCTGTAAAATTGACATATAGCAGTTAAATAGCAGGAATCATTATGTTATTCGTTTATAAAAGTTACGAGTAGGCATGTATGTATGTATGTATGTATGTGTGTGTGTGTGTGTGCATGTGCGTGCGTATGTGGGCTGCGTTCAGACTATTTGACGTTATCAAGAAACATTTAAAAGCAAACAGAAAGATATTGTGGCCCTGAAAAGGGCCTTTTTCTCATTTCCACCCTTTCCCTTTGAACAGTGGAACAGTTCAAAAAGGCGGCGGTGTGTTCACACTGGCTCACAGTAGTTACGATTTACTTAGAGCTAGTGTATTTGGTGACGGCCTTCGTTCCCTCACTGACGGCGTGCTTGGCCAGCTCGCCGGGCAGCAGCAGCCTCACGGAGGTCTGCACCTCCCGGGACGTGATTGTGGAACGCTTGTTGTAGTGGGCCAAACGGGACGCCTCGGCAGCGATGCGTTCGAAGATGTCATTCACGAACGAGTTCATGATAGACATCGCCTTACTGGATATACCAGTGTCGGGATGAACCTGCTTCAGCACCTTGTAGATGTAGATGGCGTAACTCTCCTTCCTCTTGTGCTTCTTCTTCTTTTTATCAGTCTTGGAGATGTTCTTCTGGGCCTTGCCAGACTTCTTGGCGGCCTTACCACTTGTCTTCGGCGGCATATTTATTTATTTAATTGACAACGGTAACAGCGGTGATACAGACTGGCTCCGGTCGGCAACTGACTGGTTTCGTGTCGCAAAATATCAAGATTTTTTATTATATTTACTCGATTGGATCGCAAACGGTGTCAGGGTAAACGAGCGTGTGCACCAATCAGATTCACGCATTCACCGAACGAGAGGGGGGGGGGGGGTGTGTGTGTCAAACCCCCCCCCCCCCCCTCCCCACACCTCCAACTACTAGGTACCTTGCTGCCGCCTTAGGTGTGAAATAGGAATGAATGAATATCAAACCAAATGCAAATATGTATAAATCTAATTCTATCTATAATCAATCATCGATCGAGAAAATTTAACGTAGGTACCAGATAATAATATGTCATTAATGAAATGTTAATTACATATCTATCTATATTTCCAGAAGATGTAAATGTGCCGCGCGTATCGACCTGCACCCGAGGCAACGGCGCTGCGTTCAGCGAATTCAAACCGAACGGTAAGTAGAGATAATACCTAATTACCTACACTCCTACCTAAGTGTTACTACTATGTACTTGTATTTAATTTATTTATTGATTGATTGTGATATACTTGTTTCGTATTTATTTATTTATTGTGTCTATATTGATAGTACCTAGTACCTATACCTATCGTGTATGTGTGATAATCAATCAATCAAATAAATAAATAATACGTCATGATGTATGTATGTATACCGGGCCTCGAACTCTTTGTTGTCGTATCAACAGAAACGAACATATACTATTGTTCCTCGAATCATATTGCGGCCCTGAAAAGGGCCTTTTTTCTAAAATCACCATCAGCCATGAGTGACGGCGGCGCAGTGCATCGTCCATCATCACCACCACCACCGGCCGTTGTGCGTCGGCAGCATATATGTAGCGTAACAGCGGCAAGGTACGCAACACGAAACACAACAACAACACGCACGGTGGCGGTGAGGGTGACGAAGGTGTCGTAAATGTTTACGCCTTCTTCTCGGTCTTCTTGGGCAGGAGCACCGCCTGGATGTTGGGCAGTACACCGCCCTGGGCGATTGTGACTCCGGACAGAAGTTTGTTCAACTCCTCGTCGTTGCGGATGGCCAGCTGCAGATGCCTCGGTATGATTCTGGTCTTCTTGTTGTCTCTGGCAGCGTTGCCGGCCAACTCGAGAACCTCAGCGGCCAGGTACTCCATCACGGCGGCGAGGTAAACGGGAGCGCCAGCACCGACTCGCTCGGCATAGTTGCCCTTGCGTAGGAGCCTATGAATACGACCCACGGGGAATTGGAGACCCGCACGGTTCGAGCGGGACTTTGCCTTTCCCTTGACTTTGCCACCTTTACCGCGTCCAGACATAATTGCAAATTCTTTTACAAAATAAAACGAGCGCAAACACAAGACACTAGCGCACTGTAAGTGAGCGAGAGCGAGTTTGATTTAAAAAAAAGGAACACGCGCTTATATAGTTATAAAGAGACACGCCGTGCGCGAAACGTACAATGAACGATGAGTGTAACGTTAATGGGTGGGGGGGAGAACGTCGATGATTTCATCAATGTATCATTTTGACTGTGTTGGTCCGATATTATGATGCACATACATATATATGTTTAAGGATTACATACAGTGCGCGTCTATTATTATTTGTATCTCCTTTTGGCATTCACGGCACATAGTCCGATCCTTTGAGAGGCTTGCGTGGGGATATGTTATTATTATTATTACTATGAAATGGATACAGCCAGCCGGTTACCTATTATAAATGCGTAAGAGTTTGTGAGGATGTAGGTAGGTGTATGATGTGTGTTTGTTACATACACTTAACTCATTCGCGCGATGCAAAATCGAATGGACGATTTGTTATGAGTTACATTTGATACCTAGGTGGTACACAGGCATGGGTAGAATTAGATAGAATATACCTGTAACCAACTGTCTGTTTGTCAGGTACACCTACATCGTCAAGAAACTGTGTTTATAAATAGTTCACAGAATAAATTGTTAGCCCTGAAAAGGGCTTTTTGTTAGGTGGGCCAGGCGAGCCAGCGCGTGCGCGGCGCGCGCTGCGTTTCCCTCCTTCTTTGTGCCGTTGTTGCCGTGTTGGGTGACGGTGGTTGTTTTTCGCCGCGACAATGAACAACAGTCATCAAGCAAACAAACAACATAACACAGAAGAACAGCTGCTGCTGCTGCCGAGACGACGACAGAGCGATTACTTCTTGGAGGCGGGTGTCTTTTTCGCTGCGGCCTTTTTTTGTGTGGCGGCCGCCTTCTTCGGTTTGGGCGCCTTCGGCTTCTTCGTTGGCGGTTTAGCTGTCTTTTTCGCCTTGGGCGCTGCGGCGGCCTTCGCCTTCGCCGGTGCGGCCGCTTTCTTTGCCGCGGCGGGCTTCTTCTTGGCTGCCGCTGCCTTCTTGTCTTTAGCGGCGGAGGACGCCTTGCCCTTGGACGGCGACGAGGCAGACGACGAGGCGGCGCCAGAAGAAGCTCCCTTCTTCGACTTCGATGCGGCGGAGGCCGCTGCGGTGGCTTTCTTGGACTTGGCCGCCGCAGAAGATGCAGATTTCTTCGAACCGGCGGCCGCCGGTTTCTTGGAAGACGCAGATTTCGATTCCAATTTGAACGAGCCGGAAGCTCCTTTACCCTTGGTCTGTATGAGGGCACCGGACTCGACGGCGCTCTTGAGATACTTCCTTATGAACGGCGCCAATTTCTCCGCGTCGACTTTGTATTGGGCCGCGATGTATTTCTTGATCGCTTGAAGTGACGAGCCGCTCCTCTCCTTCAACTCTTTGATGGCATTGTTCACCATCTCCGAAGTTTTGGGATGAGTAGGTTTGGCTTTAGCCTTCTTCACACCACCGGCGGCCGCGCTCGCCTTGGGCTGTTTCTTCGCCGGCGTCGCTGGCGCTGGTGCCTCGGATGCTACAGCCGTGTCTGCCATATCTCTGACTGATGATGATAATAATGATAATATAGATAAATTACAACAATACCGACCGGAGAGGCGGTGATGATCGTAAGTAACGTAAACTGAATGTGTTGTATAGTTGCAAGTTTATATCGAACATTTCGCCCGCATCGGAGTTTACCGTAACGCAAACCTATTTGCCGCGAGACGTTTTCTCATACGACATGTTCCAAGTTTTCACTACATAAGTTCAGAATAAATATTTTTTAAACAGTTTTAAGTCGGAGAGAAAAAAGAATTTCACGTTAGAATGAATATTTTTGAGTTCACCCACGACACATGGCAATCGTTGAGGTCGCCCGGCGGCCGGATCGCACCGTAGACGCGTTTATTTTGGCAGTAATATATCGCGAACAGCCCGGGTCGTGTTCAAAAGTGTTATTTCTCTATAAAAGCGGTGATAAAGGGCGTATCGCGTTTGCCCGACGAAAGCGAACATATCGAACTCCCCGAGCGGTAACGTTTCGTCATTATCCATCGATATATAGTACACATTAGAGCCTATCAAATCTAGGGTCGTAAAACAAGAGGCAGCCTAGCAGTCAGTAGCAGCAGAGCGCGGGCGACCAGCGTGTAGCTACCACCTATATAGTATTTGATGAAAAAAAAAAAGATAATATCATACCTATATATGTATTAGTTGCATACAAACACATACAACGACCGTTTCGCCAAATGCAATCGCAATAATACACCTATATAAATAAGACGCAAACTCACGGGGCGGCGATAGTGGTAGTAGAGTTGATACCTATCAATCTTGTCGCATACTTATAAATTTCTCTCTCGTTCGCGTGCCTATTGGGTTGTCTTTTAAAGTCATAGACACATCCTACAGACATATAGGTAGGTAGATAGATACGACAAGAGCATAGCCAACAACATGCGAGTCGGCCGGGTGGGTCCCAGAGAGAGACTCTCGACTGATCTAAGCTCATCGCCAATTATTTATATTTATTGCCTACTAAGTAGGTAAATATTATATTATACCTATACACAACTTGATTACATAGTGTTGTGAATATATATATATATATATACATAGGTAGGTAGGCATCAGAGAGAGGAGAGACCATATCATACCTAGGTGGTAGGTATCGACTGTTCGCATAGTCTTAGAAACGATTTTGAGATAAAAGGAATCATATGCGGCCCTGAAAAGGGCCTTTTTTATTTGTTACAGCGTTGAGTTGCTGTAAAAGTGCGAACGGATGGAAGCAGCAGCGTGCGTGTGTGTGTGTTAAGTTTGTTCGTGACACAACCTAGTGTATTAAACATATCAGTCAGTAGACTGCATAGAATAATACACTACGTTACTCACCACCACTCGCTACTACATCACATCACAAATCTCACACAGATACATGGCACAACGCGTAGAGTAATTGTGTGAGCGTAACTCATCAATCATCAGCTCTAACCGCCGAAACCGTAGAGGGTACGGCCCTGGCGCTTCAGAGCGTATACAACGTCCATAGCGGTGACGGTCTTCCTCTTCGCGTGCTCTGTGTAAGTGACCGCGTCGCGGATCACGTTCTCGAGGAACACCTTGAGCACACCACGCGTCTCCTCGTATATCAAACCGGAGATACGCTTGACACCTCCTCTGCGGGCCAAACGACGGATGGCCGGTTTGGTGATGCCCTGGATGTTATCACGAAGCACCTTCCTGTGACGCTTGGCTCCTCCCTTTCCAAGACCTTTCCCTCCCTTGCCGCGACCGGTCATTTTGTAGTAGTTTGATTGAGATTGACTTCAGCGAAAATCACGAGCTCGCACCGCAACCGATGCTTACAACAGTTACAGCCGGAATGCCTCTCGCAACCGGCTAAATTCTCGTATTTATAAGCGACCGAGCGAGCCGCGAGCGAGTGAGTGGGGAGATACCTATGCATGCGCGATATGCTTTTGGGCTTGCGTTGCGTGCGTACCTACCTACGTACGTACATACAACATACATATACTTATTATATATAATTGAAATAAATAGGTATATTTATTATCTTATTTAATTTTCAACAATTGCATTAATTATTTAATACATAAACAATCTATCCGGTGTCTACTCCTCGTCGAATGTAAACGACGTCTTTTAAATTTATTTAGAATCAATTTTATAAATTTTGACTTTTTCAGATGTTTTTCTATGTATCCAGCTCGAGTACAAGTTTTAATTTTGTTCTATGCTAATCAAATCATGACTTTTAATGGTAGTATGGTAGGCCTATGTAGTGACAGCGTGCAAAATACAAACGCGCCGTCTAATTTAAGAAGAAAAAAATTACATATGTATGTATCTATGTCAGGCAATTGAAAATTATGTACGCTACTATCTATGGATATGTACCTATATAACCAGTTATGTGAACGGTTGAAGAGACTCGCAAAGTGTGTACAGAGAAACAATTATATTATCAGAATCATGTGCGGCCCTGAAAAGGGCCTTTTTGTTCGTCCGTTGTATGGATGAACGATACGGTGGAATATTATTATTTAGTGTCTTACGCTGGTCACCGACTGCCGGCAAGACAGACGGCAGACCACGAACAAACACCATGTAAACACCACACCGCACGCACAACATACATTCACGATGAATTTGTGTATTATATTATTTGGGTGCCTAAGCGCGCTCGCCCCTGATCCTGCGCGCCAGCTGAATGTCCTTTGGCATGATGGTGACGCGTTTGGCGTGGATCGCGCACAGATTGGTGTCTTCGAAGAGGCCTACCAGGTACGCCTCGCTGGCCTCCTGAAGAGCCATAACGGCCGAACTCTGGAAACGAAGATCGGTCTTGAAATCTTGTGCGATCTCACGCACGAGACGCTGGAAGGGCAGCTTGCGGATCAGGAGCTCAGTACTCTTCTGGTAACGACGGATCTCACGGAGTGCTACAGTTCCCGGCCTGTAACGATGGGGTTTCTTGACACCGCCGGTGGCGGGGGCGCTCTTGCGAGCCGCCTTAGTGGCTAGCTGTTTCCTGGGTGCCTTACCACCGGTAGATTTACGGGCCGTTTGCTTGGTACGAGCCATTTCTAACAAATGCAAAGCAAAACAAATGCAGAGAACGAACGACCTCACTCGATTAGCAACCGAACGCGAATGAGGCGAAAATTTCGAGAGCGTGTCTTTATATAGATCGCGCCGCTCGGACGTGCCGCGAGCGCCTGAACTGAATAGGTATGATGGGTATGGGTGAATAGTTGTTTTAAATGAAAATAATAATAATAATAATAAATAAATACATACGTATATATGCACCATAGGTATTTTAATGAAATTCTCTTTGATTTATAGTTGAAGTATAGTTTTTTTTTTCTTTCACAAAACGTATTTATCTTATATAGGTATGTAATAATAAAATAAAAATCTAACTTCTGTTTTTTTTTTCCTCTTTCTCTTATTTATCGCTTAATTATTAAATAGGTATGTATACATATATACCTATTATTTTTTAATCTCTCGTAGTTAATTAACAGTATTATAGATAGTTGTATGTTTACTACCGTACTACCTAATCTGTAAAATTGACATATAGCAGTTAAATAGCAGGAATCATTATGTTATTCGTTTATAAAAGTTACGAGTAGGCATGTATGTATGTATGTATGTATGTGTGTGTGTGTGTGTGCATGTGCGTGCGTATGTGGGCTGCGTTCAGACTATTTGACGTTATCAAGAAACATTTAAAAGCAAACAGAAAGATATTGTGGCCCTGAAAAGGGCCTTTTTCTCATTTCCACCCTTTCCCTTTGAACAGTGGAACAGTTCAAAAAGGCGGCGGTGTGTTCACACTGGCTCACAGTAGTTACGATTTACTTAGAGCTAGTGTATTTGGTGACGGCCTTCGTTCCCTCACTGACGGCGTGCTTGGCCAGCTCGCCGGGCAGCAGCAGCCTCACGGAGGTCTGCACCTCCCGGGACGTGATTGTGGAACGCTTGTTGTAGTGGGCCAAACGGGACGCCTCGGCAGCGATGCGTTCGAAGATGTCATTCACGAACGAGTTCATGATAGACATCGCCTTACTGGATATACCAGTGTCGGGATGAACCTGCTTCAGCACCTTGTAGATGTAGATGGCGTAACTCTCCTTCCTCTTGTGCTTCTTCTTCTTTTTATCAGTCTTGGAGATGTTCTTCTGGGCCTTGCCAGACTTCTTGGCGGCCTTACCACTTGTCTTCGGCGGCATATTTATTTATTTAATTGACAACGGTAACAGCGGTGATACAGACTGGCTCCGGTCGGCAACTGACTGGTTTCGTGTCGCAAAATATCAAGATTTTTTATTATATTTACTCGATTGGATCGCAAACGGTGTCAGGGTAAACGAGCGTGTGCACCAATCAGATTCACGCATTCACCGAACGAGAGGGGGGGGGGGGGTGTGTGTGTCAAACCCCCCCCCCCCCCCTCCCCACACCTCCAACTACTAGGTACCTTGCTGCCGCCTTAGGTGTGAAATAGGAATGAATGAATATCAAACCAAATGCAAATATGTATAAATCTAATTCTATCTATAATCAATCATCGATCGAGAAAATTTAACGTAGGTACCAGATAATAATATGTCATTAATGAAATGTTAATTACATATCTATCTATATTTCCAGAAGATGTAAATGTGCCGCGCGTATCGACCTGCACCCGAGGCAACGGCGCTGCGTTCAGCGAATTCAAACCGAACGGTAAGTAGAGATAATACCTAATTACCTACACTCCTACCTAAGTGTTACTACTATGTACTTGTATTTAATTTATTTATTGATTGATTGTGATATACTTGTTTCGTATTTATTTATTTATTGTGTCTATATTGATAGTACCTAGTACCTATACCTATCGTGTATGTGTGATAATCAATCAATCAAATAAATAAATAATACGTCATGATGTATGTATGTATACCGGGCCTCGAACTCTTTGTTGTCGTATCAACAGAAACGAACATATACTATTGTTCCTCGAATCATATTGCGGCCCTGAAAAGGGCCTTTTTTCTAAAATCACCATCAGCCATGAGTGACGGCGGCGCAGTGCATCGTCCATCATCACCACCACCACCGGCCGTTGTGCGTCGGCAGCATATATGTAGCGTAACAGCGGCAAGGTACGCAACACGAAACACAACAACAACACGCACGGTGGCGGTGAGGGTGACGAAGGTGTCGTAAATGTTTACGCCTTCTTCTCGGTCTTCTTGGGCAGGAGCACCGCCTGGATGTTGGGCAGTACACCGCCCTGGGCGATTGTGACTCCGGACAGAAGTTTGTTCAACTCCTCGTCGTTGCGGATGGCCAGCTGCAGATGCCTCGGTATGATTCTGGTCTTCTTGTTGTCTCTGGCAGCGTTGCCGGCCAACTCGAGAACCTCAGCGGCCAGGTACTCCATCACGGCGGCGAGGTAAACGGGAGCGCCAGCACCGACTCGCTCGGCATAGTTGCCCTTGCGTAGGAGCCTATGAATACGACCCACGGGGAATTGGAGACCCGCACGGTTCGAGCGGGACTTTGCCTTTCCCTTGACTTTGCCACCTTTACCGCGTCCAGACATAATTGCAAATTCTTTTACAAAATAAAACGAGCGCAAACACAAGACACTAGCGCACTGTAAGTGAGCGAGAGCGAGTTTGATTTAAAAAAAAGGATCGTGGGCTTTCGTCTCATTCCGGTAAGGGGATGGGGAATCAGTGACGAGGCAACGGCCTAAAAAAAAGGAACACGCGCTTATATAGTTATAAAGAGACACGCCGTGCGCGAAACGTACAATGAACGATGAGTGTAACGTTAATGGGTGGGGGGGAGAACGTCGATGATTTCATCAATGTATCATTTTGACTGTGTTGGTCCGATATTATCATTCACGGCACATAGTCCGATCCTTTGAGAGGCTTGCGTGGGGATATGTTATTATTATTATTACTATGAAATGGATACAGCCAGCCGGTTACCTATTATAAATGCGTAAGAGTTTGTGAGGATGTAGGTAGGTGTATGATGTGTGTTTGTTACATACACTTAACTCATTCGCGCGATGCAAAATCGAATGGACGATTTGTTATGAGTTACATTTGATACCTAGGTGGTACACAGGCATGGGTAGAATTAGATAGAATATACCTGTAACCAACTGTCTGTTTGTCAGGTACACCTACATCGTCAAGAAACTGTGTTTATAAATAGTTCACAGAATAAATTGTTAGCCCTGAAAAGGGCTTTTTGTTAGGTGGGCCAGGCGAGCCAGCGCGTGCGCGGCGCGCGCTGCGTTTCCCTCCTTCTTTGTGCCGTTGTTGCCGTGTTGGGTGACGGTGGTTGTTTTTCGCCGCGACAATGAACAACAGTCATCAAGCAAACAAACAACATAACACAGAAGAACAGCTGCTGCTGCTGCCGAGACGACGACAGAGCGATTACTTCTTGGAGGCGGGTGTCTTTTTCGCTGCGGCCTTTTTTTGTGTGGCGGCCGCCTTCTTCGGTTTGGGCGCCTTCGGCTTCTTCGTTGGCGGTTTAGCTGTCTTTTTCGCCTTGGGCGCTGCGGCGGCCTTCGCCTTCGCCGGTGCGGCCGCTTTCTTTGCCGCGGCGGGCTTCTTCTTGGCTGCCGCTGCCTTCTTGTCTTTAGCGGCGGAGGACGCCTTGCCCTTGGACGGCGACGAGGCAGACGACGAGGCGGCGCCAGAAGAAGCTCCCTTCTTCGACTTCGATGCGGCGGAGGCCGCTGCGGTGGCTTTCTTGGACTTGGCCGCCGCAGAAGATGCAGATTTCTTCGAACCGGCGGCCGCCGGTTTCTTGGAAGACGCAGATTTCGATTCCAATTTGAACGAGCCGGAAGCTCCTTTACCCTTGGTCTGTATGAGGGCACCGGACTCGACGGCGCTCTTGAGATACTTCCTTATGAACGGCGCCAATTTCTCCGCGTCGACTTTGTATTGGGCCGCGATGTATTTCTTGATCGCTTGAAGTGACGAGCCGCTCCTCTCCTTCAACTCTTTGATGGCATTGTTCACCATCTCCGAAGTTTTGGGATGAGTAGGTTTGGCTTTAGCCTTCTTCACACCACCGGCGGCCGCGCTCGCCTTGGGCTGTTTCTTCGCCGGCGTCGCTGGCGCTGATGCCTCGGATGCTACAGCCGTGTCTGCCATATCTCTGACTGATGATGATAATAATGATAATATAGATAAATTACAACAATACCGACCGGAGAGGCGGTGATGATCGTAAGTAACGTAAACTGAATGTGTTGTATAGTTGCAAGTTTATATCGAACATTTCGCCCGCATCGGAGTTTACCGTAACGCAAACCTATTTGCCGCGAGACGTTTTCTCATACGACATGTTCCAAGTTTTCACTACATAAGTTCAGAATAAATATTTTTTAAACAGTTTTAAGTCGGAGAGAAAAAAGAATTTCACGTTAGAATGAATATTTTTGAGTTCACCCACGACACATGGCAATCGTTGAGGTCGCCCGGCGGCCGGATCGCACCGTAGACGCGTTTATTTTGGCAGTAATATATCGCGAACAGCCCGGGTCGTGTTCAAAAGTGTTATTTCTCTATAAAAGCGGTGATAAAGGGCGTATCGCGTTTGCCCGACGAAAGCGAACATATCGAACTCCCCGAGCGGTAACGTTTCGTCATTATCCATCGATATATAGTACACATTAGAGCCTATCAAATCTAGGGTCGTAAAACAAGAGGCAGCCTAGCAGTCAGTAGCAGCAGAGCGCGGGCGACCAGCGTGTAGCTACCACCTATATAGTATTTGATGAAAAAAAAAAAGATAATATCATACCTATATATGTATTAGTTGCATACAAACACATACAACGACCGTTTCGCCAAATGCAATCGCAATAATACACCTATATAAATAAGACGCAAACTCACGGGGCGGCGATAGTGGTAGTAGAGTTGATACCTATCAATCTTGTCGCATACTTATAAATTTCTCTCTCGTTCGCGTGCCTATTGGGTTGTCTTTTAAAGTCATAGACACATCCTACAGACATATAGGTAGGTAGATAGATACGACAAGAGCATAGCCAACAACATGCGAGTCGGCCGGGTGGGTCCCAGAGAGAGACTCTCGACTGATCTAAGCTCATCGCCAATTATTTATATTTATTGCCTACTAAGTAGGTAAATATTATATTATACCTATACACAACTTGATTACATAGTGTTGTGAATATATATATATATATATACATAGGTAGGTAGGCATCAGAGAGAGGAGAGACCATATCATACCTAGGTGGTAGGTATCGACTGTTCGCATAGTCTTAGAAACGATTTTGAGATAAAAGGAATCATATGCGGCCCTGAAAAGGGCCTTTTTTATTTGTTACAGCGTTGAGTTGCTGTAAAAGTGCGAACGGATGGAAGCAGCAGCGTGCGTGTGTGTGTGTTAAGTTTGTTCGTGACACAACCTAGTGTATTAAACATATCAGTCAGTAGACTGCATAGAATAATACACTACGTTACTCACCACCACTCGCTACTACATCACATCACAAATCTCACACAGATACATGGCACAACGCGTAGAGTAATTGTGTGAGCGTAACTCATCAATCATCAGCTCTAACCGCCGAAACCGTAGAGGGTACGGCCCTGGCGCTTCAGAGCGTATACAACGTCCATAGCGGTGACGGTCTTCCTCTTCGCGTGCTCTGTGTAAGTGACCGCGTCGCGGATCACGTTCTCGAGGAACACCTTGAGCACACCACGCGTCTCCTCGTATATCAAACCGGAGATACGCTTGACACCTCCTCTGCGGGCCAAACGACGGATGGCCGGTTTGGTGATGCCCTGGATGTTATCACGAAGCACCTTCCTGTGACGCTTGGCTCCTCCCTTTCCAAGACCTTTCCCTCCCTTGCCGCGACCGGTCATTTTGTAGTAGTTTGATTGAGATTGACTTCAGCGAAAATCACGAGCTCGCACCGCAACCGATGCTTACAACAGTTACAGCCGGAATGCCTCTCGCAACCGGCTAAATTCTCGTATTTATAAGCGACCGAGCGAGCCGCGAGCGAGTGAGTGGGGAGATACCTATGCATGCGCGATATGCTTTTGGGCTTGCGTTGCGTGCGTACCTACCTACGTACGTACATACAACATACATATACTTATTATATATAATTGAAATAAATAGGTATATTTATTATCTTATTTAATTTTCAACAATTGCATTAATTATTTAATACATAAACAATCTATCCGGTGTCTACTCCTCGTCGAATGTAAACGACGTCTTTTAAATTTATTTAGAATCAATTTTATAAATTTTGACTTTTTCAGATGTTTTTCTATGTATCCAGCTCGAGTACAAGTTTTAATTTTGTTCTATGCTAATCAAATCATGACTTTTAATGGTAGTATGGTAGGCCTATGTAGTGACAGCGTGCAAAATACAAACGCGCCGTCTAATTTAAGAAGAAAAAAATTACATATGTATGTATCTATGTCAGGCAATTGAAAATTATGTACGCTACTATCTATGGATATGTACCTATATAACCAGTTATGTGAACGGTTGAAGAGACTCGCAAAGTGTGTACAGAGAAACAATTATATTATCAGAATCATGTGCGGCCCTGAAAAGGGCCTTTTTGTTCGTCCGTTGTATGGATGAACGATACGGTGGAATATTATTATTTAGTGTCTTACGCTGGTCACCGACTGCCGGCAAGACAGACGGCAGACCACGAACAAACACCATGTAAACACCACACCGCACGCACAACATACATTCACGATGAATTTGTGTATTATATTATTTGGGTGCCTAAGCGCGCTCGCCCCTGATCCTGCGCGCCAGCTGAATGTCCTTTGGCATGATGGTGACGCGTTTGGCGTGGATCGCGCACAGATTGGTGTCTTCGAAGAGGCCTACCAGGTACGCCTCGCTGGCCTCCTGAAGAGCCATAACGGCCGAACTCTGGAAACGAAGATCGGTCTTGAAATCTTGTGCGATCTCACGCACGAGACGCTGGAAGGGCAGCTTGCGGATCAGGAGCTCAGTACTCTTCTGGTAACGACGGATCTCACGGAGTGCTACAGTTCCCGGCCTGTAACGATGGGGTTTCTTGACACCGCCGGTGGCGGGGGCGCTCTTGCGAGCCGCCTTAGTGGCTAGCTGTTTCCTGGGTGCCTTACCACCGGTAGATTTACGGGCCGTTTGCTTGGTACGAGCCATTTCTAACAAATGCAAAGCAAAACAAATGCAGAGAACGAACGACCTCACTCGATTAGCAACCGAACGCGAATGAGGCGAAAATTTCGAGAGCGTGTCTTTATATAGATCGCGCCGCTCGGACGTGCCGCGAGCGCCTGAACTGAATAGGTATGATGGGTATGGGTGAATAGTTGTTTTAAATGAAAATAATAATAATAATAATAAATAAATACATACGTATATATGCACCATAGGTATTTTAATGAAATTCTCTTTGATTTATAGTTGAAGTATAGTTTTTTTTTTCTTTCACAAAACGTATTTATCTTATATAGGTATGTAATAATAAAATAAAAATCTAACTTCTGTTTTTTTTTTCCTCTTTCTCTTATTTATCGCTTAATTATTAAATAGGTATGTATACATATATACCTATTATTTTTTAATCTCTCGTAGTTAATTAACAGTATTATAGATAGTTGTATGTTTACTACCGTACTACCTAATCTGTAAAATTGACATATAGCAGTTAAATAGCAGGAATCATTATGTTATTCGTTTATAAAAGTTACGAGTAGGCATGTATGTATGTATGTATGTATGTGTGTGTGTGTGTGTGCATGTGCGTGCGTATGTGGGCTGCGTTCAGACTATTTGACGTTATCAAGAAACATTTAAAAGCAAACAGAAAGATATTGTGGCCCTGAAAAGGGCCTTTTTCTCATTTCCACCCTTTCCCTTTGAACAGTGGAACAGTTCAAAAAGGCGGCGGTGTGTTCACACTGGCTCACAGTAGTTACGATTTACTTAGAGCTAGTGTATTTGGTGACGGCCTTCGTTCCCTCACTGACGGCGTGCTTGGCCAGCTCGCCGGGCAGCAGCAGCCTCACGGAGGTCTGCACCTCCCGGGACGTGATTGTGGAACGCTTGTTGTAGTGGGCCAAACGGGACGCCTCGGCAGCGATGCGTTCGAAGATGTCATTCACGAACGAGTTCATGATAGACATCGCCTTACTGGATATACCAGTGTCGGGATGAACCTGCTTCAGCACCTTGTAGATGTAGATGGCGTAACTCTCCTTCCTCTTGTGCTTCTTCTTCTTTTTATCAGTCTTGGAGATGTTCTTCTGGGCCTTGCCAGACTTCTTGGCGGCCTTACCACTTGTCTTCGGCGGCATATTTATTTATTTAATTGACAACGGTAACAGCGGTGATACAGACTGGCTCCGGTCGGCAACTGACTGGTTTCGTGTCGCAAAATATCAAGATTTTTTATTATATTTACTCGATTGGATCGCAAACGGTGTCAGGGTAAACGAGCGTGTGCACCAATCAGATTCACGCATTCACCGAACGAGAGGGGGGGGGGGGGTGTGTGTGTCAAACCCCCCCCCCCCCCCTCCCCACACCTCCAACTACTAGGTACCTTGCTGCCGCCTTAGGTGTGAAATAGGAATGAATGAATATCAAACCAAATGCAAATATGTATAAATCTAATTCTATCTATAATCAATCATCGATCGAGAAAATTTAACGTAGGTACCAGATAATAATATGTCATTAATGAAATGTTAATTACATATCTATCTATATTTCCAGAAGATGTAAATGTGCCGCGCGTATCGACCTGCACCCGAGGCAACGGCGCTGCGTTCAGCGAATTCAAACCGAACGGTAAGTAGAGATAATACCTAATTACCTACACTCCTACCTAAGTGTTACTACTATGTACTTGTATTTAATTTATTTATTGATTGATTGTGATATACTTGTTTCGTATTTATTTATTTATTGTGTCTATATTGATAGTACCTAGTACCTATACCTATCGTGTATGTGTGATAATCAATCAATCAAATAAATAAATAATACGTCATGATGTATGTATGTATACCGGGCCTCGAACTCTTTGTTGTCGTATCAACAGAAACGAACATATACTATTGTTCCTCGAATCATATTGCGGCCCTGAAAAGGGCCTTTTTTCTAAAATCACCATCAGCCATGAGTGACGGCGGCGCAGTGCATCGTCCATCATCACCACCACCACCGGCCGTTGTGCGTCGGCAGCATATATGTAGCGTAACAGCGGCAAGGTACGCAACACGAAACACAACAACAACACGCACGGTGGCGGTGAGGGTGACGAAGGTGTCGTAAATGTTTACGCCTTCTTCTCGGTCTTCTTGGGCAGGAGCACCGCCTGGATGTTGGGCAGTACACCGCCCTGGGCGATTGTGACTCCGGACAGAAGTTTGTTCAACTCCTCGTCGTTGCGGATGGCCAGCTGCAGATGCCTCGGTATGATTCTGGTCTTCTTGTTGTCTCTGGCAGCGTTGCCGGCCAACTCGAGAACCTCAGCGGCCAGGTACTCCATCACGGCGGCGAGGTAAACGGGAGCGCCAGCACCGACTCGCTCGGCATAGTTGCCCTTGCGTAGGAGCCTATGAATACGACCCACGGGGAATTGGAGACCCGCACGGTTCGAGCGGGACTTTGCCTTTCCCTTGACTTTGCCACCTTTACCGCGTCCAGACATAATTGCAAATTCTTTTACAAAATAAAACGAGCGCAAACACAAGACACTAGCGCACTGTAAGTGAGCGAGAGCGAGTTTGATTTAAAAAAAAGGAACACGCGCTTATATAGTTATAAAGAGACACGCCGTGCGCGAAACGTACAATGAACGATGAGTGTAACGTTAATGGGTGGGGGGGAGAACGTCGATGATTTCATCAATGTATCATTTTGACTGTGTTGGTCCGATATTATGATGCACATACATATATATGTTTAAGGATTACATACAGTGCGCGTCTATTATTATTTGTATCTCCTTTTGGCATTCACGGCACATAGTCCGATCCTTTGAGAGGCTTGCGTGGGGATATGTTATTATTATTATTACTATGAAATGGATACAGCCAGCCGGTTACCTATTATAAATGCGTAAGAGTTTGTGAGGATGTAGGTAGGTGTATGATGTGTGTTTGTTACATACACTTAACTCATTCGCGCGATGCAAAATCGAATGGACGATTTGTTATGAGTTACATTTGATACCTAGGTGGTACACAGGCATGGGTAGAATTAGATAGAATATACCTGTAACCAACTGTCTGTTTGTCAGGTACACCTACATCGTCAAGAAACTGTGTTTATAAATAGTTCACAGAATAAATTGTTAGCCCTGAAAAGGGCTTTTTGTTAGGTGGGCCAGGCGAGCCAGCGCGTGCGCGGCGCGCGCTGCGTTTCCCTCCTTCTTTGTGCCGTTGTTGCCGTGTTGGGTGACGGTGGTTGTTTTTCGCCGCGACAATGAACAACAGTCATCAAGCAAACAAACAACATAACACAGAAGAACAGCTGCTGCTGCTGCCGAGACGACGACAGAGCGATTACTTCTTGGAGGCGGGTGTCTTTTTCGCTGCGGCCTTTTTTTGTGTGGCGGCCGCCTTCTTCGGTTTGGGCGCCTTCGGCTTCTTCGTTGGCGGTTTAGCTGTCTTTTTCGCCTTGGGCGCTGCGGCGGCCTTCGCCTTCGCCGGTGCGGCCGCTTTCTTTGCCGCGGCGGGCTTCTTCTTGGCTGCCGCTGCCTTCTTGTCTTTAGCGGCGGAGGACGCCTTGCCCTTGGACGGCGACGAGGCAGACGACGAGGCGGCGCCAGAAGAAGCTCCCTTCTTCGACTTCGATGCGGCGGAGGCCGCTGCGGTGGCTTTCTTGGACTTGGCCGCCGCAGAAGATGCAGATTTCTTCGAACCGGCGGCCGCCGGTTTCTTGGAAGACGCAGATTTCGATTCCAATTTGAACGAGCCGGAAGCTCCTTTACCCTTGGTCTGTATGAGGGCACCGGACTCGACGGCGCTCTTGAGATACTTCCTTATGAACGGCGCCAATTTCTCCGCGTCGACTTTGTATTGGGCCGCGATGTATTTCTTGATCGCTTGAAGTGACGAGCCGCTCCTCTCCTTCAACTCTTTGATGGCATTGTTCACCATCTCCGAAGTTTTGGGATGAGTAGGTTTGGCTTTAGCCTTCTTCACACCACCGGCGGCCGCGCTCGCCTTGGGCTGTTTCTTCGCCGGCGTCGCTGGCGCTGATGCCTCGGATGCTACAGCCGTGTCTGCCATATCTCTGACTGATGATGATAATAATGATAATATAGATAAATTACAACAATACCGACCGGAGAGGCGGTGATGATCGTAAGTAACGTAAACTGAATGTGTTGTATAGTTGCAAGTTTATATCGAACATTTCGCCCGCATCGGAGTTTACCGTAACGCAAACCTATTTGCCGCGAGACGTTTTCTCATACGACATGTTCCAAGTTTTCACTACATAAGTTCAGAATAAATATTTTTTAAACAGTTTTAAGTCGGAGAGAAAAAAGAATTTCACGTTAGAATGAATATTTTTGAGTTCACCCACGACACATGGCAATCGTTGAGGTCGCCCGGCGGCCGGATCGCACCGTAGACGCGTTTATTTTGGCAGTAATATATCGCGAACAGCCCGGGTCGTGTTCAAAAGTGTTATTTCTCTATAAAAGCGGTGATAAAGGGCGTATCGCGTTTGCCCGACGAAAGCGAACATATCGAACTCCCCGAGCGGTAACGTTTCGTCATTATCCATCGATATATAGTACACATTAGAGCCTATCAAATCTAGGGTCGTAAAACAAGAGGCAGCCTAGCAGTCAGTAGCAGCAGAGCGCGGGCGACCAGCGTGTAGCTACCACCTATATAGTATTTGATGAAAAAAAAAAAGATAATATCATACCTATATATGTATTAGTTGCATACAAACACATACAACGACCGTTTCGCCAAATGCAATCGCAATAATACACCTATATAAATAAGACGCAAACTCACGGGGCGGCGATAGTGGTAGTAGAGTTGATACCTATCAATCTTGTCGCATACTTATAAATTTCTCTCTCGTTCGCGTGCCTATTGGGTTGTCTTTTAAAGTCATAGACACATCCTACAGACATATAGGTAGGTAGATAGATACGACAAGAGCATAGCCAACAACATGCGAGTCGGCCGGGTGGGTCCCAGAGAGAGACTCTCGACTGATCTAAGCTCATCGCCAATTATTTATATTTATTGCCTACTAAGTAGGTAAATATTATATTATACCTATACACAACTTGATTACATAGTGTTGTGAATATATATATATATATATACATAGGTAGGTAGGCATCAGAGAGAGGAGAGACCATATCATACCTAGGTGGTAGGTATCGACTGTTCGCATAGTCTTAGAAACGATTTTGAGATAAAAGGAATCATATGCGGCCCTGAAAAGGGCCTTTTTTATTTGTTACAGCGTTGAGTTGCTGTAAAAGTGCGAACGGATGGAAGCAGCAGCGTGCGTGTGTGTGTGTTAAGTTTGTTCGTGACACAACCTAGTGTATTAAACATATCAGTCAGTAGACTGCATAGAATAATACACTACGTTACTCACCACCACTCGCTACTACATCACATCACAAATCTCACACAGATACATGGCACAACGCGTAGAGTAATTGTGTGAGCGTAACTCATCAATCATCAGCTCTAACCGCCGAAACCGTAGAGGGTACGGCCCTGGCGCTTCAGAGCGTATACAACGTCCATAGCGGTGACGGTCTTCCTCTTCGCGTGCTCTGTGTAAGTGACCGCGTCGCGGATCACGTTCTCGAGGAACACCTTGAGCACACCACGCGTCTCCTCGTATATCAAACCGGAGATACGCTTGACACCTCCTCTGCGGGCCAAACGACGGATGGCCGGTTTGGTGATGCCCTGGATGTTATCACGAAGCACCTTCCTGTGACGCTTGGCTCCTCCCTTTCCAAGACCTTTCCCTCCCTTGCCGCGACCGGTCATTTTGTAGTAGTTTGATTGAGATTGACTTCAGCGAAAATCACGAGCTCGCACCGCAACCGATGCTTACAACAGTTACAGCCGGAATGCCTCTCGCAACCGGCTAAATTCTCGTATTTATAAGCGACCGAGCGAGCCGCGAGCGAGTGAGTGGGGAGATACCTATGCATGCGCGATATGCTTTTGGGCTTGCGTTGCGTGCGTACCTACCTACGTACGTACATACAACATACATATACTTATTATATATAATTGAAATAAATAGGTATATTTATTATCTTATTTAATTTTCAACAATTGCATTAATTATTTAATACATAAACAATCTATCCGGTGTCTACTCCTCGTCGAATGTAAACGACGTCTTTTAAATTTATTTAGAATCAATTTTATAAATTTTGACTTTTTCAGATGTTTTTCTATGTATCCAGCTCGAGTACAAGTTTTAATTTTGTTCTATGCTAATCAAATCATGACTTTTAATGGTAGTATGGTAGGCCTATGTAGTGACAGCGTGCAAAATACAAACGCGCCGTCTAATTTAAGAAGAAAAAAATTACATATGTATGTATCTATGTCAGGCAATTGAAAATTATGTACGCTACTATCTATGGATATGTACCTATATAACCAGTTATGTGAACGGTTGAAGAGACTCGCAAAGTGTGTACAGAGAAACAATTATATTATCAGAATCATGTGCGGCCCTGAAAAGGGCCTTTTTGTTCGTCCGTTGTATGGATGAACGATACGGTGGAATATTATTATTTAGTGTCTTACGCTGGTCACCGACTGCCGGCAAGACAGACGGCAGACCACGAACAAACACCATGTAAACACCACACCGCACGCACAACATACATTCACGATGAATTTGTGTATTATATTATTTGGGTGCCTAAGCGCGCTCGCCCCTGATCCTGCGCGCCAGCTGAATGTCCTTTGGCATGATGGTGACGCGTTTGGCGTGGATCGCGCACAGATTGGTGTCTTCGAAGAGGCCTACCAGGTACGCCTCGCTGGCCTCCTGAAGAGCCATAACGGCCGAACTCTGGAAACGAAGATCGGTCTTGAAATCTTGTGCGATCTCACGCACGAGACGCTGGAAGGGCAGCTTGCGGATCAGGAGCTCAGTACTCTTCTGGTAACGACGGATCTCACGGAGTGCTACAGTTCCCGGCCTGTAACGATGGGGTTTCTTGACACCGCCGGTGGCGGGGGCGCTCTTGCGAGCCGCCTTAGTGGCTAGCTGTTTCCTGGGTGCCTTACCACCGGTAGATTTACGGGCCGTTTGCTTGGTACGAGCCATTTCTAACAAATGCAAAGCAAAACAAATGCAGAGAACGAACGACCTCACTCGATTAGCAACCGAACGCGAATGAGGCGAAAATTTCGAGAGCGTGTCTTTATATAGATCGCGCCGCTCGGACGTGCCGCGAGCGCCTGAACTGAATAGGTATGATGGGTATGGGTGAATAGTTGTTTTAAATGAAAATAATAATAATAATAATAAATAAATACATACGTATATATGCACCATAGGTATTTTAATGAAATTCTCTTTGATTTATAGTTGAAGTATAGTTTTTTTTTTCTTTCACAAAACGTATTTATCTTATATAGGTATGTAATAATAAAATAAAAATCTAACTTCTGTTTTTTTTTTCCTCTTTCTCTTATTTATCGCTTAATTATTAAATAGGTATGTATACATATATACCTATTATTTTTTAATCTCTCGTAGTTAATTAACAGTATTATAGATAGTTGTATGTTTACTACCGTACTACCTAATCTGTAAAATTGACATATAGCAGTTAAATAGCAGGAATCATTATGTTATTCGTTTATAAAAGTTACGAGTAGGCATGTATGTATGTATGTATGTATGTGTGTGTGTGTGTGTGCATGTGCGTGCGTATGTGGGCTGCGTTCAGACTATTTGACGTTATCAAGAAACATTTAAAAGCAAACAGAAAGATATTGTGGCCCTGAAAAGGGCCTTTTTCTCATTTCCACCCTTTCCCTTTGAACAGTGGAACAGTTCAAAAAGGCGGCGGTGTGTTCACACTGGCTCACAGTAGTTACGATTTACTTAGAGCTAGTGTATTTGGTGACGGCCTTCGTTCCCTCACTGACGGCGTGCTTGGCCAGCTCGCCGGGCAGCAGCAGCCTCACGGAGGTCTGCACCTCCCGGGACGTGATTGTGGAACGCTTGTTGTAGTGGGCCAAACGGGACGCCTCGGCAGCGATGCGTTCGAAGATGTCATTCACGAACGAGTTCATGATAGACATCGCCTTACTGGATATACCAGTGTCGGGATGAACCTGCTTCAGCACCTTGTAGATGTAGATGGCGTAACTCTCCTTCCTCTTGTGCTTCTTCTTCTTTTTATCAGTCTTGGAGATGTTCTTCTGGGCCTTGCCAGACTTCTTGGCGGCCTTACCACTTGTCTTCGGCGGCATATTTATTTATTTAATTGACAACGGTAACAGCGGTGATACAGACTGGCTCCGGTCGGCAACTGACTGGTTTCGTGTCGCAAAATCGTGGGCTTTCGTCTCATTCCGGTAAGGGGATGGGGAATCAGTGACGAGGCAACGGCCTCTTTACTGAGGTGTCGGTCGCTGTCTGTCAAAACAGACAGGTCGTTGGGTTGGGAAAGTGCCACAAGAATGGGGTCTGTCCTACTACCTATCTCAGGTCGCGATATCCGCTCAAGCCGGGAGAGGCCGGCGAGCGATCTCAGCGGGCGGGATAAGAAGAGACAAACCTATGTAATGGGGGGTCACTGGGGGTCTGTTATGAGGTCTCTAGGGAACTGCTTGGAGTCGGGAGGACGGGCGTGGTACGGGGCCAACTCCTGTATGTGTGGCAGGGTCGACTCGTCTACACGCTTAAGTAGCCTCCTCGTTAGATGCCTGATATGGGCATCTAGGCTTTCCATCTGCAATCCTTTTTGGATCGTAGAGTTCCTCACGTAACGGGGGGCTTTCGTGATGACTCGGAGTGAAATCGATTGTTGGGCCTCCAGCTGATTTTTGCGCGTCTGGTTAGTGAGCGCGTACCACGCTGGGGCGGCGTATGTCAGTCGGGGCCGTATGTATGTTTTATACACACCGAGTTTCACTTTTAAGGGGAGAACTGAGTTTAAGACGGGACGCAAAACGGCTCGGGCAGCACGAGTAGAGTTGATAACGGCGTTAACTTGGTCCTTCATCGTCAGGCGCCGATCGATTTGGACGCCCAGGTATTTAACCGGGCTAGTCCAAGCGATGTCTTGGTCCTGTAGACGGAGAGGAGGGGGCAAAGCGGTGCGGCTTACCACAATGGCTTGCGTTTTAGCTACATTGATCGACAGCCTCCAGCGGGATAACCATTCGGGGAGGGCATCGAGGGTTCTCTGGACTACCTTGGCGGCATGTATCGGACTGAGTGACGAAGCGTAGTACGCTGCGTCGTCGGCATACAGGGCTAGGTGAGAACCTTTTTCTAAAGGGATGTCATCGGTGTATCGCGCGTAGAGTACGGGAGAGAGGCAACTGCCTTGGGGAACGCCGGCCTCTATGGTGCGTACTGTAGAGGTGGCGTCTTCGACTGCTACTTGGAACTGTCTGTCTACGAGGAAGTTGGCCACGGTCTTGACGATTCGACGGGGAGTCGTAGAGGTGGACAATTTGTAGATCAGACCTGGGTGCCAGACACGGTCGAACGCTCCTTCCATGTCGAGAAAAACACCTACGGTTTTTTCCCCTTTATTGAAGGCTGTCGTCATATGGTGTAGTACCCTTGTGAGTTGGAGCGTGGTGGAGTGTTCGGCTCGAAAGCCGAATTGCTCGTTTCTGGGGGTCAAGTGAGGTGTGAGATGTAGTAATAACAATTTCTCGAACACCTTGGAGATGGTAGCGAGTAGCGTAATGGGGCGGTAACTCCCTGGATTCAAGACATTTTTGTGGGGCTTGGGAAGCATGATGACACGACCTAGTTTCCAAATGGAGGGGTAGTGGCCCGTGCGCAATACTCCGTTATAGAGTCGCGTCAGAACTGCGATTGCTCGCGGAGGGAAGTGTCGCAGGGCTTCGTTGGGGATGCCATCGGGGCCTGGGGCTTTGCGTAGCTTCGTTTTCTTGACCATCCTAAGGACTTGACCCGGGGTAAAGACTATGGGGTCTTCGTCCGGGGGAATGGGACGACGGAAGTACTCGTCCAGGAGCTTCTGGATGTCTTCAGCTTGCTGAGGGTCATCAGAGGGGTTCGGTTTGAATCGCTGCTCTAAGTTATCCGCGAAGATTTCCGCTCTATCTTCCGCTCTGTACCGGGGGGTACCGTCGGAGGCGTTGAGGGGGCGAATAGGCTGAGGCTTATTGGAAACTTGCCTGCAGAGCCTGTGAATAGACGTCCAGTCGTCACTCGCCGACTCCATGGTCCGTAACCAAGACTCGGAAGCCTCTGTTTCCAGAGCTTTCGCAATCTTTGCTGACATAGAGTTCACTCGAGTTTTGAGGGATGGGCATCTGGTTCGTTGCCAGCGTTTTCGCAGGGTTCTCTTTTCGGCTATCATCTCTAGAATGTAGAGGGGGGTAGGGCGTCTCTTGGGGGTACTAACGGTGTCAGAAGTAGCTTGTTTTAGGGCCTCTTGTGTTATTTCACAGATGTGGGAAGCTAACTGCTCTACGTCAGCCGCATTGCTGACCGGTGTCGAAGAGAGGTGCTGCTCTACATACGTGCTGAACTTAGCCCACTCAATTCGGGGTTTGGGGGGAGGGGTTGGCTTGGCAGTGTGGGACTCATCCACTGTTACGAGGACAGGCTGATGGTCGGAGTCCATGTTGTCGTTGAGCACTTCGGTGGTAACCTTTGACGCTGAAATGCCTTTGTACAGCGTGAGGTCGATTACGTCCGGTAAGTAGGCGGCGGCTCCGGGGTAGTGAGTCGGTACTTCCGCGCCTCTCACCTCGTAACCCACTCTTTCAGAGTCGTCAAAGAGGCGGCGTCCATTTGGGCATATACGCGAGGAGTTCCAGGCGGTGTGTTTGCAGTTAAAGTCGCCGGCTACGATCGTTGGAAGGGACGAGTCCAGTAGGAGATGGATATCGGCCACTTTTAATTGATCGTTCGGTGGTTTATAAAGTGCGAACACACGAGTCGGAGTAGAGTCAATACATATCTCAACGCCTAGTGCGTAGATAGACTGAAGTTGCGCGCGTGGTATCGGTTGATGGATAATTTTCCTCTTGACCAAAACGGCGAGGCCTCTGTAAGCTGCGCCGTGGTCGGAGACTGCATCAGAACGATAGACATGATAATTTGGGAACTTCAGCTGATCCGATGCTCGCAAATGCGTTTCTGAGATCAGAATGATATCGGCGTTATGCTCGGTTACCAATGATTTCAGAAGGCTGCGTCTGACTTTGTTAAGTCCGTTGGCATTCCAGTGGATGATTTTAAGGGGTTTGTCACACACTGTTGGGCAGTAGTGAGGCCATTCCTCTGAGCACTATGGGGACGATGTCCTGGTCGGCTTGGTACGCAACCAGGATCTCGACTAGAAGGTCGATGACCGGCTGGACGTTCATCCTTCCCGTCTTGGTAGCGTCCTTTGCCTGTTCGGGACGTTGGGGCTCGGGTTGCTGAGGGGGGGTGGCCTTTCTAGGGGCGGGCTTCGGTTTGCCTCCTACAGCTGTGGGGCGCGGTTTGAGGGCGGGCTGCTCTGCCTGGGGCTGGGGTTGTTCGACTGGGGGGGAGCCCTTGGCTTTCCTACCTCGTCGCCTACGGCGCTTCGGTTTATCCGTGCGCTCAGTGGGGGCATTGGCCTCTGCCATGAGGGAGGTGGGCATCGTTTCTGCGGCGGGGGTTGTTGCAGCTTTTGGGGGGCGGCTGGGGGCGGCGGTCAGGAGGACCGTACCTGCCTTCTTATTGCGCATCTCCTTGCGGAATACGGGGCAGGACACGTTGTTTGCCGTGTGCGAGCCCTTGCAGTTGGCGCAAGTTGCCGGTTCCTCTAGCGGGCGGGGGCATTCTCTAGCGAAATGCTCTTCGCCGCAGCGGACACAGGCGGGGCGGCGGTGGCAGTTGTGGGAGCTGTGCCGAAACTGCTGGCATCGGTGGCATTGGGCGGGGCCTTTTTTGCCACGCCAGGCTTCAATGGTGATCCCCGGCATGCATAGAAGTTCGCTGACTTCATAAATGGCGGGGATGGTCTCAGCATTCCGTTGGAGCTGCGCGAAAAATATGCAGCCCGGGCGGCCTTGACGCGCGCGTATGGGGCGCACGTATTCGGGCAGGAAGCCTAGGATGCGAAGTTCGTCCTCTATGTCGGACGGCTTCGTGTCGGCTGGTAGACCTCTAATGGCTACCTTTAGGCTGCGTTCTGCGGGGAGGGAGTAAGAGAACCAGGAAATACCTGCTTCCTTTTCTAGCTGCGTGAGGTACCGCTGGACTGCGCGGTACTCGTCCTCTTCGCGCGGCATAAAACGCACTCCTTTGCCGAAGGGGCGCGCGTTGGGAGCGTGGCCCATCCTCTTTTTGAGCTCCTTAAAATGGAAAGCCCAGTCGGGGAGGTGCTCCACAATGAGGGGTGGGTACCGGGGGCGGGGGGGCAGCTTAGTCGGGGGGGATTGTGGCACTTTTGCGGGGGCACAAGTTGCAGAAGGCAACTGGGAAGTGTGGGGTGCCGGCGAGGCAGGAGGCGACCTACGCGAGGGGTTGGTGGCGGCGGCGGCGGCGTAACTAGTGACCGGCGACGTCACGACGACATCCATCTCCTCGAGCGACGGCATGGATAGCGCGGACGAACGAGGGGGTGTGCGCGGAGCGGGTACCGGTGGCGACGCGGGGGAAGCCTTCGAGGGCGGAGAGCGCGGGGCGGGGGTCGGGGGCATCTTCGCCCAAGCCGGGGTCGGAAGTCGCGGCGGCGATACGACGCGGGCCACCTTAAGGGTGGGTTCGTACGCGGGGCCGGTTTTCGACGGCTTAGGGCCGCAAAATCGTGGGCTTTCGTCTCATTCCGGTAAGGGGATGGGGAATCAGTGACGAGGCAACGGCCTCTTTACTGAGGTGTCGGCCGCTGTCTGTCAAAACAGACAGGTCGTTGGGTTGGGAAAGTGCCACAAGAATGGGGTCTGTCCTACTACCTATCTCAGGTCGCGATATCCGCTCAAGCCGGGAGAGGCCGGCGAGCGATCTCAGCGGGCGGGATAAGAAGAGACAAACCTATGTAATGGGGGGGGGTCACTGGGGGTCTGTTATGAGGTCTCTAGGGAACTGCTTGGAGTCGGGAGGACGGGCGTGGTACGGGGCCAACTCCTGTATGTGTGGCAGGGTCGACTCGTCTACACGCTTAAGTAGCCTCCTCGTTAGATGCCTGATATGGGCATCTAGGCTTTCCATCTGCAATCCTTTTTGGATCGTAGAGTTCCTCACGTAACGGGGGGCTTTCGTGATGACTCGGAGTGAAATCGATTGTTGGGCCTCCAGCTGATTTTTGCGCGTCTGGTTAGTGAGCGCGTACCACGCTGGGGCGGCGTATGTCAGTCGGGGCCGTATGTATGTTTTATACACACCGAGTTTCACTTTTAAGGGGAGAACTGAGTTTAAGACGGGACGCAAAACGGCTCGGGCAGCACGAGTAGAGTTGATAACAGCGTTAACTTGATCCTTCATCGTCAGGCGCCGATCGATTTGGACGCCCAGGTATTTAACCGGGCTAGTCCAAGCGATGTCTTGGTCCTGTAGACGGAGAGGAGGGGGCAAAGCGGTGCGGCTTACCACAATGGCTTGCGTTTTAGCTACATTGATCGACAGCCTCCAGCGGGATAACCATTCGGGGAGGGCATCGAGGGTTCTCTGGACTACCTTGGCGGCATGTATCGGACTGAGTGACGAAGCGTAGTACGCTGCGTCGTCGGCATACAGGGCTAGGTGAGAACCTTTTTCTAAAGGGATGTCATCGGTGTATCGCGCGTAGAGTACGGGAGAGAGGCAACTGCCTTGGGGAACGCCGGCCTCTATGGTGCGTACTGTAGAGGTGGCGTCTTCGACTGCTACTTGGAACCGTCTGTCTACGAGGAAGTTGGCCACGGTCTTGACGATTCGACGGGGAGTCGTAGAGGTGGACAATTTGTAGATCAGACCTGGGTGCCAGACACGGTCGAACGCTCCTTCCATGTCGAGAAAAACACCTACGGTTTTTTCCCCTTTATTGAAGGCTGTCGTCATATGGTGTAGTACCCTTGTGAGTTGGAGCGTGGTGGAGTGTTCGGCTCGAAAGCCGAATTGCTCGTTTCTGGGGGTCAAGTGAGGTGTGAGATGTAGTAATAACAATTTCTCGAACACCTTGGAGATGGTAGCGAGTAGCGTAATGGGGCGGTAACTCCCTGGATTCAAGACATTTTTGTGGGGCTTGGGAAGCATGATGACACGACCTAGTTTCCAAATGGAGGGGTAGTGGCCCGTGCGCAAGACTCCGTTATAGAGTCGCGTCAGAACTGCGATTGCTCGCGGAGGGAAGTGTCGCAGGGCTTCGTTGGGGATGCCATCGGGGCCTGGGGCTTTGCGTAGCTTCGTTTTCTTGACCATCCTAAGGACTTGACCCGGGGTAAAGACTATGGGGTCTTCGTCCGGGGGAATGGGACGACGGAAGTACTCGTCCAGGAGCTTCTGGATGTCTTCAGCTTGCTGAGGGTCATCAGAGGGGTTCGGTTTGAATCGCTGCTCTAAGTTATCCGCGAAGATTTCCGCTCTATCTTCCGCTCTGTACCGGGGGGTACCGTCGGAGGCGTTGAGGGGGCGAATAGGCTGAGGCTTATTGGAAACTTGCCTGCAGAGCCTGTGAATAGACGTCCAGTCGTCACTCGCCGACTCCATGGTCCGTAGCCAAGACTCGGAAGCCTCTGTTTCCAGAGCTTTCGCAATCTTTGCTGACATAGAGTTCACTCGAGTTTTGAGGGATGGGCATCTGGTTCGTTGCCAGCGTTTTCGCAGGGTTCTCTTTTCGGCTATCATCTCTAGAATGTAGAGGGGGGTAGGGCGTCTCTTGGGGGTACTAACGGTGTCAGAAGTAGCTTGTTTTAGGGCCTCTTGTGTTATTTCACAGATGTGGGAAGCTAACTGCTCTACGTCAGCCGCATTGCTGACCGGTGTCGAAGAGAGGTGCTGCTCTACATACGTGCTGAACTTAGCCCACTCAATTCGGGGTTTGGGGGGAGGGGTTGGCTTGGCAGTGTGGGACTCATCCACTGTTACGAGGACAGGCTGATGGTCGGAGTCCATGTTGTCGTTGAGCACTTCGGTGGTAACCTTTGACGCTGAAATGCCTTTGTACAGCGTGAGATCGATTACGTCCGGTAAGTAGGCGGCGGCTCCGGGGTAGTGAGTCGGTACTTCCGCGCCTCTCACCTCGTAACCCACTCTTTCAGAGTCGTCAAAGAGGCGGCGTCCATTTGGGCATATACGCGAGGAGTTCCAGGCGGTGTGTTTGCAGTTAAAGTCGCCGGCTACGATCGTTGGAAGGGACGAGTCCAGTAGGAGATGGATATCGGCCACTTTTAATTGATCGTTCGGTGGTTTATAAAGTGCGAACACACGAGTCGGAGTAGAGTCAATACATATCTCAACGCCTAGTGCGTAGATAGACTGAAGTTGCGCGCGTGGTATCGGTTGATGGATAATTTTCCTCTTGACCAAAACGGCGAGGCCTCTGTAAGCTGCGCCGTGGTCGGAGACTGCATCAAAACGATAGACATGGTAATTTGGGAACTTCAGCTGATCCGATGCTCGCAAATGCGTTTCTGAGATCAGAATGATATCGGCGTTATGCTCGGTTACCAATGATTTCAGAAGGCTGCGTCTGACTTTGTTAAGTCCGTTGGCATTCCAGTGGATGATTTTAAGGGGTTTGTCACACACTGTTGGGCAGTAGTGAGGCCATTCCTCTGAGCACTATGGGGACGATGTCCTGGTCGGCTTGGTACGCAACCAGGATCTCGACTAGAAGGTCGATGACCGGCTGGACGTTCATCCTTCCCGTCTTGGTAGCGTCCTTTGCCTGTTCGGGACGTTGGGGCTCGGGTTGCTGAGGGGGGGTGGCCTTTCTAGGGGCGGGCTTCGGTTTGCCTCCTACAGCTGTGGGGCGCGGTTTGAGGGCGGGCTGCTCTGCCTGGGGCTGGGGTTGTTCGACTGGGGGGGAGCCCTTGGCTTTCCTACCTCGTCGCCTACGGCGCTTCGGTTTATCCGTGCGCTCAGTGGGGGCATTGGCCTCTGCCATGAGGGAGGTGGGCATCGTTTCTGCGGCGGGGGTTGTTGCAGCTTTTGGGGGGCGGCTGGGGGCGGCGGTCAGGAGGACCGTACCTGCCTTCTTATTGCGCATCTCCTTGCGGAATACGGGGCAGGACACGTTGTTTGCCGTGTGCGAGCCCTTGCAGTTGGCGCAAGTTGCCGGTTCCTCTAGCGGGCGGGGGCATTCTCTAGCGAAATGCTCTTCGCCGCAGCGGACACAGGCGGGGCGGCGGTGGCAGTTGTGGGAGCTGTGCCGAAACTGCTGGCATCGGTGGCATTGGGCGGGGCCTTTTTTGCCACGCCAGGCTTCAATGGTGATCCCCGGCATGCATAGAAGTTCGCTGACTTCATAAATGGCGGGGATGGTCTCAGCATTCCGTTGGAGCTGCGCGAAAAATATGCAGCCCGGGCGGCCTTGACGCGCGCGTATGGGGCGCACGTATTCGGGCAGGAAGCCTAGGATGCGAAGTTCGTCCTCTATGTCGGACGGCTTCGTGTCGGCTGGTAGACCTCTAATGGCTACCTTTAGGCTGCGTTCTGCGGGGAGGGAGTAAGAGAACCAGGAAATACCTGCTTCCTTTTCTAGCTGCGTGAGGTACCGCTGGACTGCGCGGTACTCGTCCTCTTCGCGCGGCATAAAACGCACTCCTTTGCCGAAGGGGCGCGCGTTGGGAGCGTGGCCCATCCTCTTTTTGGGCTCCTTAAAATGGAAAGCCCAGTCGGGGAGGTGCTCCACAATGAGGGGTGGGTACCGGGGGCGGGGGGGCACCTTAGTCGGGGGGGATTGTGGCACTTTTGCGGGGGCACAAGTTGCAGAAGGCAACTGGGAAGTGTGGGGTGCCGGCGAGGCAGGAGGCGACCTACGCGAGGGGTTGGTGGCGGCGGCGGCGGCGTAACTAGTGACCGGCGACGTCACGACGACATCCATCTCCTCGAGCGACGGCATGGATAGCGCGGACGAACGAGGGGGTGTGCGCGGAGCGGGTACCGGTGGCGACGCGGGGGAAGCCTTCGAGGGCGGAGAGCGCGGGGCGGGGGTCGGGGGCATCTTCGCCCAAGCCGGGGTCGGAAGTCGCGGCGGCGATACGACGCGGGCCACCTTAAGGGTGGGTTCGTACGCGGGGCCGGTTTTCGACGGCTTAGGGACGGCGGCGGTACTCGCGGAGGATGCGGGCGCGGCGGGCACGGCGGTCGCGGAACGCGAGGCACGGCGCGGGTCGCGCTGCGGCTTCGGCGCGGTAGGGGCGTCCTCGGCGCTGAAAAATTCCTCCCCTCCAGATTGGACAGGGGAGGGAGACGGCGGGGGCTGGGAGGGGGCGCGTCCTGCTACAATCGCCCTCTGTATGAGGGACGCAGCCCCGGGGCTTTTCAGGAATTCCAGAGGGTTGTTCACCCTCTGGGGTCTCAATGGCCGCTTATGGGCCGAGGCGCGCCTAGGCGAAGCAGCGCCTGAAGTGGCCCTCGTAGGCTTCGACGGCGGCGGCATCTCAACCTCTGCGATGCGTAATCACATAGCAGAGGATGACATGCCTAGACCCCCTGGCAGGGCCAACCTCCCAAATAAAAATTTGGTGAGGGTAGTCCCGGAAACAGAGGCCCGCCGACGGCGACGAAAAAGAGGTCTCACTCACCTGGCTTGGTACGACCGAATGCGCTTATCCGGT
This sequence comes from Plodia interpunctella, assembly GCF_027563975.2. Taxonomy (NCBI): domain Eukaryota; kingdom Metazoa; phylum Arthropoda; class Insecta; order Lepidoptera; family Pyralidae; genus Plodia; species Plodia interpunctella. The sequence continues at coordinate 2,533,764 of NC_071323.1, forward strand.
CGCCTAGTAATAACTCGGCTAGGCAGAGCCCGGGGAACCCTTCGCTTGAAACCGCTTAGGGGCCGGGCCACAGACAGCCAAAGTATACCGACGGACGGTAAGCGCAGACAGCGCAATGGACAAAACGTTCCCCTCCGAACCCCGCACAATCCCAATAACTCGCGCACTGAGGCACGCACGGGCGCACAATAAGTCCGCACACGATTACACACTCACGCACGCACGATATTGCACTGCACTGGGTTCGCACTGTAACTACTGTGGTCCGTGTACACTACCGTCACACATCCAAAGGGAGGAAATGGTGTAGCCAGGGGCATTCGTCGTGTGTCAGGGCCGCAAAATATCAAGATTTTTTATTATATTTACTCGATTGGATCGCAAACGGTGTCAGGGTAAACGAGCGTGTGCACCAATCAGATTCACGCATTCACCGAACGAGAGGGGGGGGGGGTGTGTGTGTGTGTCAAACCCCCCCCCCCCCCTCCCCACACCTCCAACTACTAGGTACCTTGCTGCCGCCTTAGGTGTGAAATAGGAATGAATGAATATCAAACCAAATGCAAATATGTATAAATCTAATTCTATCTATAATCAATCATCGATCGAGAAAATTTAACGTAGGTACCAGATAATAATATGTCATTAATGAAATGTTAATTACATATCTATCTATATTTCCAGAAGATGTAAATGTGCCGCGCGTATCGACCTGCACCCGAGGCAACGGCGCTGCGTTCAGCGAATTCAAACCGAACGGTAAGTAGAGATAATACCTAATTACCTACACTCCTACCTAAGTGTTACTACTATGTACTTGTATTTAATTTATTTATTGATTGATTGTGATATACTTGTTTCGTATTTATTTATTTATTGTGTCTATATTGATAGTACCTAGTACCTATACCTATCGTGTATGTGTGATAATCAATCAATCAAATAAATAAATAATACGTCATGATGTATGTATGTATACCGGGCCTCGAACTCTTTGTTGTCGTATCAACAGAAACGAACATATACTATTGTTCCTCGAATCATATTGCGGCCCTGAAAAGGGCCTTTTTTCTAAAATCACCATCAGCCATGAGTGACGGCGGCGCAGTGCATCGTCCATCATCACCACCACCACCGGCCGTTGTGCGTCGGCAGCATATATGTAGCGTAACAGCGGCAAGGTACGCAACACGAAACACAACAACAACACGCACGGTGGCGGTGAGGGTGACGAAGGTGTCGTAAATGTTTACGCCTTCTTCTCGGTCTTCTTGGGCAGGAGCACCGCCTGGATGTTGGGCAGTACACCGCCCTGGGCGATTGTGACTCCGGACAGAAGTTTGTTCAACTCCTCGTCGTTGCGGATGGCCAGCTGCAGATGCCTCGGTATGATTCTGGTCTTCTTGTTGTCTCTGGCAGCGTTGCCGGCCAACTCGAGAACCTCAGCGGCCAGGTACTCCATCACGGCGGCGAGGTAAACGGGAGCGCCAGCACCGACTCGCTCGGCATAGTTGCCCTTGCGTAGGAGCCTATGAATACGACCCACGGGGAATTGGAGACCCGCACGGTTCGAGCGGGACTTTGCCTTTCCCTTGACTTTGCCACCTTTACCGCGTCCAGACATAATTGCAAATTCTTTTACAAAATAAAACGAGCGCAAACACAAGACACTAGCGCACTGTAAGTGAGCGAGAGCGAGTTTGATTTAAAAAAAAGGAACACGCGCTTATATAGTTATAAAGAGACACGCCGTGCGCGAAACGTACAATGAACGATGAGTGTAACGTTAATGGGTGGGGGGGAGAACGTCGATGATTTCATCAATGTATCATTTTGACTGTGTTGGTCCGATATTATGATGCACATACATATATATGTTTAAGGATTACATACAGTGCGCGTCTATTATTATTTGTATCTCCTTTTGGCATTCACGGCACATAGTCCGATCCTTTGAGAGGCTTGCGTGGGGATATGTTATTATTATTATTACTATGAAATGGATACAGCCAGCCGGTTACCTATTATAAATGCGTAAGAGTTTGTGAGGATGTAGGTAGGTGTATGATGTGTGTTTGTTACATACACTTAACTCATTCGCGCGATGCAAAATCGAATGGACGATTTGTTATGAGTTACATTTGATACCTAGGTGGTACACAGGCATGGGTAGAATTAGATAGAATATACCTGTAACCAACTGTCTGTTTGTCAGGTACACCTACATCGTCAAGAAACTGTGTTTATAAATAGTTCACAGAATAAATTGTTAGCCCTGAAAAGGGCTTTTTGTTAGGTGGGCCAGGCGAGCCAGCGCGTGCGCGGCGCGCGCTGCGTTTCCCTCCTTCTTTGTGCCGTTGTTGCCGTGTTGGGTGACGGTGGTTGTTTTTCGCCGCGACAATGAACAACAGTCATCAAGCAAACAAACAACATAACACAGAAGAACAGCTGCTGCTGCTGCCGAGACGACGACAGAGCGATTACTTCTTGGAGGCGGGTGTCTTTTTCGCTGCGGCCTTTTTTTGTGTGGCGGCCGCCTTCTTCGGTTTGGGCGCCTTCGGCTTCTTCGTTGGCGGTTTAGCTGTCTTTTTCGCCTTGGGCGCTGCGGCGGCCTTCGCCTTCGCCGGTGCGGCCGCTTTCTTTGCCGCGGCGGGCTTCTTCTTGGCTGCCGCTGCCTTCTTGTCTTTAGCGGCGGAGGACGCCTTGCCCTTGGACGGCGACGAGGCAGACGACGAGGCGGCGCCAGAAGAAGCTCCCTTCTTCGACTTCGATGCGGCGGAGGCCGCTGCGGTGGCTTTCTTGGACTTGGCCGCCGCAGAAGATGCAGATTTCTTCGAACCGGCGGCCGCCGGTTTCTTGGAAGACGCAGATTTCGATTCCAATTTGAACGAGCCGGAAGCTCCTTTACCCTTGGTCTGTATGAGGGCACCGGACTCGACGGCGCTCTTGAGATACTTCCTTATGAACGGCGCCAATTTCTCCGCGTCGACTTTGTATTGGGCCGCGATGTATTTCTTGATCGCTTGAAGTGACGAGCCGCTCCTCTCCTTCAACTCTTTGATGGCATTGTTCACCATCTCCGAAGTTTTGGGATGAGTAGGTTTGGCTTTAGCCTTCTTCACACCACCGGCGGCCGCGCTCGCCTTGGGCTGTTTCTTCGCCGGCGTCGCTGGCGCTGGTGCCTCGGATGCTACAGCCGTGTCTGCCATATCTCTGACTGATGATGATAATAATGATAATATAGATAAATTACAACAATACCGACCGGAGAGGCGGTGATGATCGTAAGTAACGTAAACTGAATGTGTTGTATAGTTGCAAGTTTATATCGAACATTTCGCCCGCATCGGAGTTTACCGTAACGCAAACCTATTTGCCGCGAGACGTTTTCTCATACGACATGTTCCAAGTTTTCACTACATAAGTTCAGAATAAATATTTTTTAAACAGTTTTAAGTCGGAGAGAAAAAAGAATTTCACGTTAGAATGAATATTTTTGAGTTCACCCACGACACATGGCAATCGTTGAGGTCGCCCGGCGGCCGGATCGCACCGTAGACGCGTTTATTTTGGCAGTAATATATCGCGAACAGCCCGGGTCGTGTTCAAAAGTGTTATTTCTCTATAAAAGCGGTGATAAAGGGCGTATCGCGTTTGCCCGACGAAAGCGAACATATCGAACTCCCCGAGCGGTAACGTTTCGTCATTATCCATCGATATATAGTACACATTAGAGCCTATCAAATCTAGGGTCGTAAAACAAGAGGCAGCCTAGCAGTCAGTAGCAGCAGAGCGCGGGCGACCAGCGTGTAGCTACCACCTATATAGTATTTGATGAAAAAAAAAAAGATAATATCATACCTATATATGTATTAGTTGCATACAAACACATACAACGACCGTTTCGCCAAATGCAATCGCAATAATACACCTATATAAATAAGACGCAAACTCACGGGGCGGCGATAGTGGTAGTAGAGTTGATACCTATCAATCTTGTCGCATACTTATAAATTTCTCTCTCGTTCGCGTGCCTATTGGGTTGTCTTTTAAAGTCATAGACACATCCTACAGACATATAGGTAGGTAGATAGATACGACAAGAGCATAGCCAACAACATGCGAGTCGGCCGGGTGGGTCCCAGAGAGAGACTCTCGACTGATCTAAGCTCATCGCCAATTATTTATATTTATTGCCTACTAAGTAGGTAAATATTATATTATACCTATACACAACTTGATTACATAGTGTTGTGAATATATATATATATATATACATAGGTAGGTAGGCATCAGAGAGAGGAGAGACCATATCATACCTAGGTGGTAGGTATCGACTGTTCGCATAGTCTTAGAAACGATTTTGAGATAAAAGGAATCATATGCGGCCCTGAAAAGGGCCTTTTTTATTTGTTACAGCGTTGAGTTGCTGTAAAAGTGCGAACGGATGGAAGCAGCAGCGTGCGTGTGTGTGTGTTAAGTTTGTTCGTGACACAACCTAGTGTATTAAACATATCAGTCAGTAGACTGCATAGAATAATACACTACGTTACTCACCACCACTCGCTACTACATCACATCACAAATCTCACACAGATACATGGCACAACGCGTAGAGTAATTGTGTGAGCGTAACTCATCAATCATCAGCTCTAACCGCCGAAACCGTAGAGGGTACGGCCCTGGCGCTTCAGAGCGTATACAACGTCCATAGCGGTGACGGTCTTCCTCTTCGCGTGCTCTGTGTAAGTGACCGCGTCGCGGATCACGTTCTCGAGGAACACCTTGAGCACACCACGCGTCTCCTCGTATATCAAACCGGAGATACGCTTGACACCTCCTCTGCGGGCCAAACGACGGATGGCCGGTTTGGTGATGCCCTGGATGTTATCACGAAGCACCTTCCTGTGACGCTTGGCTCCTCCCTTTCCAAGACCTTTCCCTCCCTTGCCGCGACCGGTCATTTTGTAGTAGTTTGATTGAGATTGACTTCAGCGAAAATCACGAGCTCGCACCGCAACCGATGCTTACAACAGTTACAGCCGGAATGCCTCTCGCAACCGGCTAAATTCTCGTATTTATAAGCGACCGAGCGAGCCGCGAGCGAGTGAGTGGGGAGATACCTATGCATGCGCGATATGCTTTTGGGCTTGCGTTGCGTGCGTACCTACCTACGTACGTACATACAACATACATATACTTATTATATATAATTGAAATAAATAGGTATATTTATTATCTTATTTAATTTTCAACAATTGCATTAATTATTTAATACATAAACAATCTATCCGGTGTCTACTCCTCGTCGAATGTAAACGACGTCTTTTAAATTTATTTAGAATCAATTTTATAAATTTTGACTTTTTCAGATGTTTTTCTATGTATCCAGCTCGAGTACAAGTTTTAATTTTGTTCTATGCTAATCAAATCATGACTTTTAATGGTAGTATGGTAGGCCTATGTAGTGACAGCGTGCAAAATACAAACGCGCCGTCTAATTTAAGAAGAAAAAAATTACATATGTATGTATCTATGTCAGGCAATTGAAAATTATGTACGCTACTATCTATGGATATGTACCTATATAACCAGTTATGTGAACGGTTGAAGAGACTCGCAAAGTGTGTACAGAGAAACAATTATATTATCAGAATCATGTGCGGCCCTGAAAAGGGCCTTTTTGTTCGTCCGTTGTATGGATGAACGATACGGTGGAATATTATTATTTAGTGTCTTACGCTGGTCACCGACTGCCGGCAAGACAGACGGCAGACCACGAACAAACACCATGTAAACACCACACCGCACGCACAACATACATTCACGATGAATTTGTGTATTATATTATTTGGGTGCCTAAGCGCGCTCGCCCCTGATCCTGCGCGCCAGCTGAATGTCCTTTGGCATGATGGTGACGCGTTTGGCGTGGATCGCGCACAGATTGGTGTCTTCGAAGAGGCCTACCAGGTACGCCTCGCTGGCCTCCTGAAGAGCCATAACGGCCGAACTCTGGAAACGAAGATCGGTCTTGAAATCTTGTGCGATCTCACGCACGAGACGCTGGAAGGGCAGCTTGCGGATCAGGAGCTCAGTACTCTTCTGGTAACGACGGATCTCACGGAGTGCTACAGTTCCCGGCCTGTAACGATGGGGTTTCTTGACACCGCCGGTGGCGGGGGCGCTCTTGCGAGCCGCCTTAGTGGCTAGCTGTTTCCTGGGTGCCTTACCACCGGTAGATTTACGGGCCGTTTGCTTGGTACGAGCCATTTCTAACAAAAAGCAAAACAAATGCAGAGAACGAACGACCTCACTCGATTAGCAACCGAACGCGAATGAGGCGAAAATTTCGAGAGCGTGTCTTTATATAGATCGCGCCGCTCGGACGTGCCGCGAGAGCCTGAACTGAATAGGTATGATGGGTATGGGTGAATAGTTGTTTTAAATGAAAATAATAATAATAATAATAAATAAATACATACGTATATATGCACCATAGGTATTTTAATGAAATTCTCTTTGATTTATAGTTGAAGTATAGTTTTTTTTTTCTTTCACAAAACGTATTTATCTTATATAGGTATGTAATAATAAAATAAAAATCTAACTTCTGTTTTTTTTTCCTCTTTCTCTTATTTATCGCTTAATTATTAAATAGGTATGTATACATATATACCTATTATTTTTTAATCTCTCGTAGTTAATTAACAGTATTATAGATAGTTGTATGTTTACTACCGTACTACCTAATCTGTAAAATTGACATATAGCAGTTAAATAGCAGGAATCATTATGTTATTCGTTTATAAAAGTTACGAGTAAAGCGTAGTGCATTTGGGCATATACGCGAGGAGTTCCAGGCGGTGTGTTTGCAGTTAAAGTCGCCGTGTTTGCAGTTAAAGTCGCCGGCTACGATCGTTGGAAGGGACGAGTCCAGTAGGAGGTGGATATCGGCCACTTTTAGTTGATCGTTCGGTGGTTTATAAAGTGCGAACACATGAGTCGGAGTAGAGTCAATACATATCTCAACGACGAGGAGTTGAACAAACTTCTGTCCGGAGTCACAATCGCCCAGGGCGGTGTACTGCCCAACATCCAGGCGGTGCTCCTGCCCAAGAAGACCGAGAAGAAGGCGTAAACATTTACGACACCTTCGTCACCCTCACCGCCACCGTGCGTGTTGTTGTTGTGTTTCGTGTTGCGTACCTTGCCGCTGTTACGCTACATATATGCTGCCGACGCACAACGGCCGGTGGTGGTGGTGATGATGGACGATGCACTGCGCCGCCGCCGTCACTCATGGCTGATGGTGATTTTAGAAAAAAGGCCCTTTTCAGGGCCGCAATATGATTCGAGGAACAATAGTTGATACGACAACAAAGAGTTCGAGGCCCGGTATACATACATCATGACGTATTATTTATTTATTTGATTGATTATCACACATGCACGTTAGGTATAGGTAACATAGGTTACGTATAACGATACTTTTAAATACTCACGCAAGGGAAGTCGTATTTCCTAGCGTTCCTAGCGCTTACATCAACTTATGACCTAATTAGACCTAAAACTGTATGTATAGTGTGAATTTAAACGTGTAATACTTAAATTACATTTACAAGTTACAAATTATGCAATACTAGATATGTGTGAATTGTATTGCTAATTATCCTACGAAATAAAAGGCAAAACGAATCATTCTTTATTCTTTACAACAATCATAGTGTATCAATCAACATGAACACAACTAAGTTCTTATCATCCTTGGACGTATAAAAAAAGACGGACGGAGTTTTACAACGCGGCGTTATGAAGTTTCCATAATATGTCGGTTTCCTGCGCAGACATTGTACCTACGGCACGGCCATTTGTTTATACACAGTCATACATAATAGACCATGTTATCATCTATAAATTATCGTTATCACTTATACCGCTCTATTTACACTGATCACTGATACACAGTTTATTTCATTTGTCATCAACACTGTATTCCGTTTCATTAATAAATTCTTAGTATTGATTATTAATTGTCGCATAAGTACCTACTTCTCAGTATCGAATCGATTCGAAGTGAGACACAACGAACCAATCACACTGCGGTGTGTTGTCGTCGCGTCACAATGGCGCACTGTGATTGGTTAGCTGCGTCTCACTGCGAATAGATTCGAGATCGAACCCGGGACTACTCGGTTCAGAGGCAAGCACTTTACCACTGCGCCACCGAGGTCGTCAATGTACTAGGCATTCATGTAGAGGTACTAAATAAAAGCACAAACAATAAGGTATTAGTATATAATTTATTATAAATTATATCTATTCAATTCCGAACGCCAACGCTAACAAAAAACTAACGAAATTTATGCTGGCCAAACGCTATCGAGAACGCGCAAACATTGCCTAGTTTTTATAAGAGCTTTTATTTACCGCAAGGAAAAGCTAGCAATGTACGCGACACCGCAAATCTGTCGATAGCGTGGAGCCGGCATTATGATCGCTCTGTCCCTCAGGTTAAATTTATCAGTGAAAATTATTTATGTATAATAAATAAACGATTGATTTGATTGTCCTTCTTCTTTGTCATTTCGATTATACAAGAATTAATCCAAACTTGCCTTGAAATTCTGGTTAGTTTTGAAGATTATAGTAACGGTTTATGCAATCGATTTTTTTTCCGAATAAACAATAGTACATATATGAAAAAAAACATAGGACAACGTCAATATTATCATTCTAAAAACAATATTATATACAAGTCTTAAAAAAGAATATAGACTTATTGATTAGTCGCGTTCGAAAGCCTCGGACTTTCATGTTGCGGCTCCGTTGTTCTCTATAGGTTTTGACACGCGTTGACGTATGTCGAATATTAAGTATATTATATCAAAACAACGGAGCGCAACGAAGCAATGGTGCATGAATCCTAGGCCGGACCGCGTCCGTCGCTCGGCGAGCACCTTACAAATTAATTTGTGAAGTTATAAACATTTATCGAAATATTTACAATGGGTATTAAACTTATCACTATTTAGGTTTTAAATCTATGCTTTTTACATTTGCTCCTAATTCGCCAGAACCGCTAACAATGTAAAATAAAATGAGCTAGTTCCTTATTTACATTAAATCAAAAAAGTTACGGGAATAGACATTTTTTTTATGGTTCCTAATTAAGTTTGTTTCACTTTGGTGTTGTTAGTTTTTCACAACTGTATAATTATAATAATTATTATTTATTTTTACCTGTGTCCCGATGTCTGTACCTTATTGCCAGCTCCACACTGTCGCCGAACATATGCCGACGCGAATGCGTGAACATTGCGTAGTTAGTATGAGTGCTTTTATTTACCGCAATAAAAAACCAGCAATGTATACCGAATCAGCTAAAGTTTGGCAAACTGGACAGTATAGAGCCGGTATTAAACAAATCCCGCAATTTAAATTACACCACACAATATATAATTATTAACCAATCTCACCTACCTACCTCATTATCGAACTACAACGAGCCACAGCGATTCTAGCGTTCACAATTAGTTTGGCACCTCTTACCTATAAGTTATGACTAAGACCTATCAAGTTAAACTATTTTCTATTGTATGGTAACAAAATTATTAGGTACTTACATTTTTAGAGTTGATACAAAACCTAGTAATTATTTTCTGCTATACTAATGTATTCTTACAAGAAATATGTTTTTTCTACAAAAACATATAGGTACTTAAATAAACAGCATGTTAGCTAAAGAAAACCGATTACAATAGTACCTATATCTACATTGGTCATTATGAAGGTCATAACCTAGGTTCGCCTCAGAAAAGGATAGTTGTCTGCATTTATATAAAAATGTATAAAAATTAATTCACTCAATGATACACGATAATCAATTGATGTAACTTGAACTGAATTGTATAGTAACACAAGCTTTTGCCCGCGGCTTCGCTCGCGTAAATTTCTCACGGGAACAATTATTTTTCCGGGATGAAAGGTAACCTATGTCCTTCTCTACACTGAAAACTAATAAATATATGCAAAATTTCTAGAAGATTGGTTAAGCAGATAAAGCGTGAAGAGGTAAAACAAACAAACATACTTTCGCATTTACAACATTCGTTAGGATTAGGTCACACATACACATACATACTTACAAAATCAAAGCTTATTTTACGAAAATTTTCAGTTCAAATTTTGATGCTGATCAAATTCGTTTGATCTTCAACCCCTAGTGTTACATCATTCAAACAATTTTTAATTTAAAAATGAAATAGGGTCAGGGAGCGTTATATTGCTGATATCGCACAGTGATATACATAAGATCTTTATTTATATCTGACACACATATAACTCAACTCATCCCAATCCCGTATCCAATTTTAATACGGAGAAAAAAACTGTTCCCAAGGAAATTTCACGCGGACGAAGCCGCTTCCCAGCTAGTAACTAATAAAAAAATTAAAACTGTATTACATTATTTTAACATTATTAGCTGCACATTACTGTCGAACACAGGTGCCAACGTGAATGCGTGAACATTGCGTAATTTGTATGAAAGCTTTAATTTATCGCAATGAAAAACCAGCAATGTACCTACGCAGAATCCGCCCAAGTTCCGTGAACTGTTTCGCGATAATGTTATATACATTCTCGCGAAACAGTTCATAACATTATGCCGGCATAACATAACGTGCAAAGCGTGTGTTACTTGAAAGGAAAGAAAAAATAGGTAGATACTTTATTTGTCGAAAAAAAATTACAATTTTTACATTTTGCTTATTAACTAATAAGATCTATGCTGAAAAGGATCCCAGCTCAGCTTTGTGCAATGACTGGTAGCCACCACGCTGGTTTTCAGCTGGCATCTAAAAACAAAAAAGCGTTAAAAAAGGCTTTTAATATTTATTATGTCAATTTACTGTGATTTTACAATCGTCCGCCTGACGTCGACCCGCCTTGGGGATTGTTGCCTATCAGCTGTCTACGCAGTGTGTCTCCTAGGTTCTGTCTTAGAATATGACCACTCCATACCCTCCCGTGGATGTCGTAAGAGGCGACTAAGGGAATCTCAAATAGGCAGCGAAGGCATTCCCAAAAAAGTTTGACGTCACGCGAGCGGCCATTTGTAAAATCATAGCCAAATTTATTGGCATTTATTTTACGCTAACCCTGACTGTTTTGAGGCTTTGCGGCGTAACAACTCCGAATGGAACCAGGAATATAATTCGTCCTCCTAATTTTTAATATATGTATAAGACCTATATTTGTTAATTGACGTCCTTGGAGAAAAGGCTGCGGTGAAGTTTGTTGCGCCGCTTCTTCTTCACCTGCACTTTGGAAGCCGGCAGTAGTAAGTCTACTGTCTGTTTAAGTAATTTTTGACGTCAATAAGTGATGTATATCATCATAAATTGAATAAAGAATTTTGAATTTGAATTTGAATTTGAATATGCGAATATGAGAGAGAGTGAACATTATCAGGGACCTCTAGCTGCGAAAATATGGTCTTCAAATTTGTTTACAGAACAAACAACATTATACCTACATGTTTCATTGATTCCATATTCCAAGGTGAATAGAATCGATGTAATGTTCACATAATATCGTCTTCCCGCTCCGGCCGATGTCGTTGCAGCACTGCGAGGCGCTTCTGAGTCACTTCTTGGTGATGCTTCCGCCATTTGATGCGCCGGTTTTGGAACCACACTTTTACCTAAACACAAAAGTAAGTTAAGCGAAGATTTTATCTATATACATGAAACATATAATACATCTGTAAGTGGGTTATGTTTGTACATAGGAGATATTAAAGAAAAATAATTACGGGGTGTCTTTATGGGACTAATAAAAGCCCAATTAATTTATTTTAGAATTTTTGTCTGTCTGTATATTTTTCGCGCATCAAACAAAAACTACTGAATGGAATTTGATGTGATTTCGACACCTGTATAAGGGATAGTCTAACTTAAAATCTGGTATAGGTTTTGTCGCGATACGTTGCTTAGAACCAGAAATATGGACAATAAAAACTCTTTAGCGGACGGACGTAATTAGTCAAACACTATTGCAAGCATGTTCGGATTGTTCATGTTGTTGTGATGTTTGATTGCATGTTAATATAAGTTTAACTGTGTGTCTGCTATATCGTAATCGTCTAGGCATTAACTATAATATACAATCTAATACTGGGATCCAGCATAATATATTGTTTTTTTCTATAACCTTATATATTTTTTTAAAATTAAGAAATTATATTAGACGTCACATTCCGTATTTGACATGGCATCAAGCCTGTTAGTTGCATAGCCTCTTTCGCGCAGCTGCCCCTCCTTGCCCGTACTTCGCTACGCCCGTGGCGCGCATTGTACCCACCTGTGCCTCAGTAAGCTGGAGCGCATGCGCCAAGTAAAGACGCTCTGGCCCCACCATGTACTGCTGCCGCTCAAACTCTGCCTCGAGCCTCTCCAGCTGTTCAGGAGTGAAGATCGTTCTTATTCTCTTACTTGTACCTGAGCTGGAACATATCACGGGTTAATTGTAAGTTTTCATCTAACATTTTTGAAGTGAAAACTTGTATGACGGCGTTGTGCACTACTTGTGATGGGTAAAAATTTTAAACTCGCGTCAGGACACGTGACCTGTGGGCGTAGTGCGGGTTTGCATTTCACTTTTCACCATCGAATCGATTCGAAGTGAGACGCAGCGAACCAATCACATTGCAATGTGATTGGTTTCAAACCAGCACTATTATCTGATCGAAAATTCGTAACACGTCAAAAATGCAAGTTAATATTCAAGTTTTCACTTCTGCCAGCACTCCCGCAGTGCAACCGCTTTTTTTTGTTATTTATCGTGGGCATGTGTCGTCACATGCTACAACACTACCAAATAGGTTAATTGTGCGATCCACCTGATGACGCGCGGTCACCGCAGCCTATGATAGTAACGCGGACTTTAATAATAATAATAATAATCTTATAGACCCAATAATTGATTCCCTACCAAAGCTACTAATACTGAATACTTACTGATGCCCTATTTCTGTTACCAGTATCAAATGACGAAATTTTATCTGCCATCAAAACATTAAATAACAAAAATACTGTAGGTTATGATGGCATCTCAAAATATATAATAAAACAATGCGGCAAGGAACTAATGAGCATTCCGTGCCACCTCATTAATCAGTCTCTAAATGAAGGCGTGTTCCCTGACAAGTTAAAATATTCCATACTAAAACCCATGTATAAAAAAGGCGACGAAAAGAACATAAACAACTACAGTTGCGACGAAAAGAACATAAAGAACATAAAATCAAAAATTTACGAAAAAATTGTATATACTCGTATAATACGATTTTTAAACAAATTTAATATTATAAAAAAGGAACAAAATGGGTTTCAAAAAAATTAATCAACGACACTAGCTGCATTTAGACTTGTACAAAATATAGCCGAAAACATAGATAAAAAGAAACGTCTGTCTCAACAATTTTTGTCGATATGAGCAGGGCTTTTGATTTCGTTGACCACTCTGTATTGCTCAATAAACGTGAGCGATATGGATTGCGAGGCAAAGTTCGAGAGTGGATCGACAGTTATTTAAAAGATAAGATTATTATAATAAGTTATTTAAAGATAATCAGTGTGATATAGAAATATCAAAATTGACAAGATATCAAACACTCGTTCCACACCATTCTACTAATAAACATAATAGCTACGGTGTGCCACAAAGGAGTGTATTAGGGCCTCTCCTTTTTCTCTTATATATAAATGACATACCAGCTATAACTAGACATCCATGCACATTATTCGCAGATTATATATCAGTGGTCGTATGTAGCGATCGTAACAATGATAATCACGATAACATATTAACTGAAACCATTGACATATTCATACAATGTTTAAAGAACAATCTGACGGTAAACACTACGAAAATAAAAATTGTACAATTCTCACACTATAATACCCCTATACGTAAACTTGACATACATTGTCATGAACAATAATAAAATAGAAGATGTTGACGAAATAATTTTTTTAGGCATAACATTAGATAATAACTGCACATATTAACAATCTGTGCAAAAAGATCAATAAATTCGTTTATGCTATACGTAAAGTACGCGAAGTCGCAGGTGTCAAGACGGCTCTCACTGCCTATCATGGTTACGTTGGTTCGCTCCTACGATACGGAGTCCTGCTATGGGGCAACTCAACATTATTAAATCAATTTTTTATCGCACAAAAGAAATGCGTTCGTGCTATAAGTAAGGCGTATCCATTGGATTCATGTAGACCCTTGTTTAAAACATTAAATATACTAACGCTTACATCTTTATACATATTAGAAGCAGGAATATTTGCAAAAAGACACCCAATAGTGTTTAGGAAAGCTAATGAGATGAGAAGGTATTTATCTAGAGATCCAACTAAACTGTATTATCCCATTACCCACTCAACATTATATCAAAAAAATTGTTATGTTACGGTTATAAAAATATTCAACAAGATTCCAAAATTCATACGCGAATGGCGATTAAATCATTTTAAAAGACAATTAAATAAATGGCTTCTTGATAAATGTTTTTACACAAAGATTTTTTGGATTGCAATGACATTAATTAACATACATGTAGATTGTAAGTGACACTTTATCTTAATTTAATCTGATGTCATTTTATAATTTTTTAAATATGCTATTATTAACATTAGCATGCTGTTGACAACGGCTGAATAGGCTTGTTCTAAACCATTGTGTGGATATTGTATCACCTATCCTATTTAAGCAAATAAAAATGATTTGATTTGATTTACGAGTAATCCTGTGCGCTCGTCGCTATAGGCGGCCTTTGTTAGTAGTCAGGGAGCGAAATATATAATACTTGTGTTCTCAAATATTAAATATGTTTTTAAATATAAGAATTTGTGTGAAATACATGTGAATTTTATTAAGTTAAATAAAGATTAAACTTTATATACATATATCTATTAGCTATTGCTCACAACTTCGTATGTGAGTAAAATCAGTTTCCCGTGGGAATTTCAGGATATCCCTTCTTAGTGCTTCCCTACACTGTCCTAGGAACCTACACACCAAATTTCAGCTTTCTACGCCCAGTAGTGTCGGCTGTGCGTTGTCTGTCAGTCAGTCAGTCAGTCAATAACTCACTCAGAAACGCAAGTTTTATATACCTACTAGATGTTGCCCAAGGCTTCGCTTGCGTGAGAATTTTGAGATAATATATATAGCCTATAGCAATCTTGGATAATGTACCTTTCTAATGGTGAAAAAATTTTTGAAATCGGTTCGGTAGTTTCTGAGTTTACCCTCCTCAAACATACAAACTCACAAACGCTTATCTCTATATAATAATAGTATAGATATATAGATAGATTTTATCAAGAGCATATACATTTTAAAAATTTTCTGACCTTTCATCTACCCTTAAAATAATGTCCCTTAAATATTACCTATTTTTTTTACTACATGATGTGGAGTGATGCAATCTGGTGCCTTTCATAGCTGTCGTCTGCGGCCTCAACTCGGAGCGAACGTTGTCTGAGAACAAACAGACAAATATGTTTACATTTTAGTCAGAGATATTAAAAAAAATGTGTAAACGTAGTAAAAGTCCACTAGAATAGTTTTAAAAGGATCACCTGGGTTTTTTTAAATACTACCCTTTGGCAGGTATCACCACAACCCATTCAACGCTTGCAACTAGGCTTGCCAACTCAAAAAAAAGGCATTTCCGGGATTTCCCAGCTTGACATCCGGGACTTTGGTATATTGCGGGACACGACCAACACATACAAAATGTTAGCAAAGAGCTATTTATATATTTTTTAATCATATACTTAATAGAAAAAAAAACAGTACAAATGTACCTATGTGTATAGCAGCAGAAAAATCGAATACAGAACGCTCAAGCGAAATACGTAATGTGTAGATGATTATTAATATTAATAATTAATAAAAAATAACATATAATAATATTAATGATCACTGATTTCCGGAACAAAAGGTGTCCCGCAACGGGTCATGGCGGGACGGCCTCAAAATTGACCCACAAGCGGGACGTCCCGGAAAATCCGGGACAGTCGGCAAGCCTACTTACAACACCAGGGTTGTCAACTATAGTAGTTTTCACAGACCACCACTTGCTTCCGGTGAAGGAAAACATCGTGAGGAAACCTAACCACCAAACCAAACCCACTGGTGGACAGTTTAGTGCACTAGTGTATATGCGACTACCTGCCACTAGATGGCGGTAAGGAGTCGTAAATTAAAGTCATGTCAGATGCCTTGCCTGACACCAGTGCTAGCAATAACACACTCGATATGAAGATGACGAGTATTTCGATCAAAAGTCACTGAATAACAAAGATCACAAGATAAACCTTTTCGAGCGCCTTGGTTTGACCCCCGTCAGACACAGGCGCTCGAAAAGACTGATCTGGATGTTAAGATTTTGACGAAATGTCATTTTTAACACAAGCTTTTATTGTTGTCAGAGAGATCCATGGAACTAGCAGGTACTTATTAAATACATGGAGCGACATCATTGCATACATACAATGAACGACAAAACATTATATGTCCGTCCAGGTAAACCGTTGAGGAGTTTCCACGTCTGCAGCCGTTTCTAGGTGCACCATCAAGTAGTGCTTGTCATAATAATGCATTGTCATCCAAACTAAATTTGTGTACAAAATTTCAGCTCAATCGGTTGAAGATATCTGCTTCAAAATTGAGTTGCAAGATTCAATTTAGGGACATGCAAGTTAAATAAAAGCTTGTAACAAATGCTAAGATAAGTAAAGTAAGCTAAATGGTAAGATTTTGCAACTTTGCTGTTTATAACCAGTGGAAGTAATAGAAATAAGCTGACAATATTAATAGAATATTAATAAGAGTCAAGCTCCGTTGAGACGACACACGGAATTATACAATTTATATATATATGTTTATTTTTCTGTTGGTTATAAGTATTTTCAAAAAAATTGTAAGTACCTAATATGTGAATAAAATAGTAACTTACTATATACTACGACGACAACAAATTAAGTTAAAACCAAAACGAAAGTTTAGTTCATATACAAAATATAAACAGCTCTTATAAATAGGTAATTTTAAATTATTACTAGGTGGTTGGCTTTGTTCGAGTAAACACAATAAATTATACACCTAACTAAACCTACAGGAATCACGATATCTATTGGTGAAAACCGCATGAAAATCCGTACAGTAGTTTTTGGGTTTGTCGCGAGCAGAGAGACGCGGCAGAGGGCTTTGTTTTTTGGACTTTGAACTGGGAATTTCGGGATAAAAAGTATCTCATGTGTTATTCCAAGTTATATTCTACCCGTGTACCAAATTTTGTAATAATCCATCCAGTAGATTTCGCGTGATATAGTAACAAACATAGGTATATCCTCACAAACTTTCGCATTTCTAATATTAGCAGGATAAGTATTTAAAGATATATAAGGAAGGATTTAAATCTCTTCGGATGTAAAGTCATTACTATTGTTGTATTAGTTATTTGGATTAATGGATTATTAATTTAAGATACAGAAGTCTTATGGGATGTATTATGTATATAGCCGTATGTACGCGGCCAGATATATAGCACATGCTGCGAGTTTGTTAAGTCAGTTTAATAACTGCCATACAGAAGTTCACTGGAAGGCGGCCAAACGAATTTTACGATATCTAAAGGGCACGATGGACTATTGTACAGTGTATGAAAATACCACGTTTTTTATCACAGGCTTTGTTGATGCAGATTGGGCATCAAGTCAGTTGGATCGCCGTTCTTATACGGGTTACATATTTAAAATAGGTAATGCGGCGGTTTCATGGGAAAGCCGCAAACAGAAAACTGTGGCACTATCAACCACAGAAGCTGAGTATATGGCATTGTGTGAAGGAGCCAAAGAAGCAACATTTCTTAGAAATTTCTTGTATGAGTGCTTAGGAAAATATTGTTCAATTACACTGTATAACGATAATCAATCCGCTCAAAAGTTAAGTAAAATACATCACAGTAGAAGCAAGCACATTGACATAAGGCATCATTTTGTACGACAAATTGTTTATGATAAAATTTTGAATTTAGAATACATGTCTACAGAAAATATGCCAGCTGATGTACTAACGAAGTCTTTAAGTAAAGATATATAAATAATATATATATAAATATATATATATATATTAGGACAAACCACACAGATTGTGCTAGCCCCAAAGTAAGTTCGAAACTTGTGTTATGGGATGCTAACTCAACGGTACTATATTTTATAACAAATACATATATAGATAAACATCCAAGACCCGGGCCAATCAGAAAAAGATCGTTTTCCATCATGACCCGACCGGGTATCGAACCCGGGACCTCTCGGTTCAGTGGCAAGAACTTTACCACTGCGCCACCGAGGTCGTCAAAGATAAGCATTTTAGTTGCATTACTAATATTGGCTTGAAAACTGTTTAATATTGTGTTTATGTTGAATTGTTTGGCTTAAGGGCGGGTGTTGTATTAGTTATAATCCACACAATTAAAAAAAAATAAACTTTGTCTCTGTCCTCTTACAACACTGCCTAGTTCTGAATTGCGTTCTTTTACTTTTTCAATAATCAATCCTGGTTTCTTTTGCCCTAAATCCTTCAACTATGATCAACCGTCGCTAAGTTACCTTGGATGTGTTTGATATAATCTTATACACAAGTATTACATAGGTTAAACCAATATTTCTACAAGATCAAAGCTGCTGGACACTAACACCACCATCACATTATTATTATTTATTTAGCGATAGCGGATGCCAAAAATAAAAATAAGAAATATTTTAATAGGTAGGTAGGTTACGCAACATTAGATAAAGAATTTTATTAGAAACTATTATTAGTTAAAAAGAAAATTAGCATATTTCAGCGAAATTTTCAGGAAAAGAGATTTCTGAGAACAAAAATTCTTCCGAAAGCAAAAAACAAATATTACCTAGTAAAGTATTTACTTTTGGGCTAAAATTTACGGCGCTGGCAACACACATCGCTCCTTGGTTTTGTGTGACTTTTGGACACACTTCGCTCCGTACTAATGTTGTTCAACGATATATTTTGGAGTTTTTCTTAATCTAAAGAATTACCTACCTTGTCTTATGGCAGTGGGTACACCAACTAAATGTCTGCAGAAACCGTCATTAAGCCTCTGCATCTCATGGCCAGCGTACAAATAATTCCTAAGCTGCCGCTGGCTCTGTAGCCTCTCCTGCACGCTGAGGTTCATCACATCTTCTTCAGCATTCGCCAAGCCCAAAATGGCGGCGATTGTAAAAGATTTCCCCGTCAAATTCGTCGATTTCCCGGCTAAATCCACACCGAATTGGCTCGATTCGCCGTTGTCCAGCGAGGGTGACGACGACCTGTCGGTGAACCCGCTGTTGTCGCCGAAAGTGTAGACATTGTCGGCGAATTCAACTCGCCCGTCGCAATTGTACTTTTCTTCGCCGTCGGCCTTCACGGACACTGACACATCCTGGCTGTACGAGCCCGCTAACAAATCGGTAATGTTTGCCTGGCAAATTGCGCCTTCTCTGTGATCCATCATCATCAGATTTAATTGGCTTTATAACTGATTGTCCTCGAAATTTTCATTTTAAATGTCACTGCCTATGTGGTCATTTAATAAGATATCTAAGCACATTATTTAAGTTATATTGATTGTGTTATTTTAAACGAATTGACAACACAGACACTTAATTAAAAGTTGCAATTTTGATATAGAAATAACGGCAAGCCGCGTCGGGCAATCGGTTATGCGCGAGAAAAATGACATAGCCGAAAGCAGCCAATTGAGGGAGCGTGATTTCAGATTTGAGAGGGTGAAAGAGGGTGCCAGAGGGTGTGGGAGGGATGGGTGTGGGTGGTGATTGGCTGCGTTGGCGCATGCGTGGAGTGGGCGGGGCCATCTAGGGGGTGTGGTTCCACAGTGATTTGCGGTCTACAAGGCCTTTGATTGTTACAGTGCGGGATTCAGGCTGGTATATTTTAA
Organism: Plodia interpunctella; assembly: GCF_027563975.2. NCBI lineage: Eukaryota > Metazoa > Arthropoda > Insecta > Lepidoptera > Pyralidae > Plodia > Plodia interpunctella. The sequence continues at coordinate 2,553,820 of NC_071323.1, forward strand.
TTTAATTTTACAAATTACATTATGATAGTTAAATCTTTTTTTGAGTGAAATTCAGAACGAGATGTAACATTCTAGAACTCTCTCTGTCACTCTTCAGCAGCTTTTCTTCCGCGTCGAGCAAGCAAGGCCTAGGGGCAAAGGGGCAAGTAAAAAAATCACAATACCTATTAGTGCAAAACCCTACAATAATTCGTCCGGTAGTTTTTGAGTTTATTGCGTTGCTACAGACGGACACGACAGGGGGACTTCTTTTTATTACATAGGTACTAGCGGCTACTCCCGACTTCCTTCGGTTAAATAGTAGGTGTGTTGTGAAAACCGTACAAAAATCCGTCCGGTAAGTTTTTGAGGTTATCGCGTTTATACAGACAGCAGTTCAGGCGACAACTTCATAATATTGTAAGGATATAAATTGATTTATATCTTAAAGATCAAAAATGTAACTGAATGGTAACAGAAGTGAGTCCTTCGTCGTTTCGTCCTATGAAATTACGTCCCAATCGCAATGGGCCGAAACGCACACAAAAAATTGCAAAAAAATGTTATACGATTAAATTAATTTATCATAACTTTGTGTTGGCAAGCAAATGTAAATTTAGAAAAAAGATGACTGGGTAGTCGTCTTTTTTCTAAATTTGCTACAACAACGGCGCCACCATAGTTAAAAGTATTTTAAAGACCTCCAACGTTATCGGGACGTGGTAAAAATCGGGCCTAACAGCCGTTGCCATGGAAGAACTTAAAATTAATTTGTAAATTTCACATTATTCGCAGTACAAAAGATAGACTAAGGGATTTGTTTATAGTATTGGATTGGAATAAAGGCCTTTGATAATCGATGGTTTTTCGATTTGCTCTAAGCGTTTATTTTCTCAATGTAAAAATAAAGTCCCATACCCAAGTACGTCCGCCACGGTCCCCGCAGCCGCTGCATGATAGCAATATTAATATGGTGGACTGGTAGGTAGGTACGGATGAAACAATTTAACTAATATCGACCATAAGTCCATACTTTGTTTAACTTGGTAAGGGGATAAATGCTTATGTTGAATAATGATAGAACGTACCTACCTATTACACCAGTTAATTATACCTATGTTTGATATGTTTGCATCGATTTCGGTGATCCTTACATATTACAAAATATTATAAATTGCGTCTGTCCGTTCGCGATAAACTCAAAAGCTACTGAACGGATTTACAGGCGTTTTTCAGCAATAGTGTGAGTTTTTTACACGAGCGGAGGCGGAACTGCCTCCGGTTATAAGTAAAATTGTGGAAGGAACTATTTGAAATTGTCAAAGACATTCTGGTAAAGACGGTGGCGGCTAGATTGGACGTGGACAGTGCTATTATGAAACACTGGACTCGCGTTCATCTAGCCAAAGACACAACACCGTCAAAAAACTTTAATGTAGATTTACTAACAAAGTTATAAGTTCCTCTGTTACTAACACTTTATGGGCTATGCCTGCAATAAATTTGCCTTTTATTTTATTTTATTTTTATTTATTTCAAATTCAAATCATTCATTCAGAAATTAGACCCTCACAGGCACTTTTTCCCGTCAATTTTTATATTAAATAGTAATTTCTCACAAGCTACAAACTACTGGCTTTTCGGTCACGACCACTGCTGAGAAGAAATGCCGAAAGAAACTCATTTGAACAGTGTCCCTATCATGCCAGAAGAGCTTACCATTACTGTTTCTTACAATGTTTTTTCTAATAATATATAAAAGTACATAACGTATAATTATAATAAGATATAATATTATAATAAATAAGTATTTCAGAGGGATGTAGATATACCTACCTCAAACACGGACATGTCGGCAATACAAAAAGAGAAAACGTTTTTTTACTCCAAAACAATGTCCGATCTCAATAATAATAATAATAAAAAATTAAAACAGGTTCATTTATTGGCACCTGAAAATCATTATTTTTATGATTAAAACTTCGTCGATAAGTGACCGTCTATATCATAAAAACTAAACATATACATACATACCTATATTTTTAAGTGAACCTACACTATCGTATGCTGAAACGATTTACACCAAAATTAAACAGATTCGTCATTATTTAATTAGTGAAAAACATTTTCTGCTTAAATGCAAATTTTGTAAAAGAAAAACCTTATTAAAAGCATTAACTCTAAAAAGCGTAAAGTATTACTCTCGCTCTCAATAGTCTCGATCGAACAATCGTCGTTCGCAACTAGCTCAGTGGTGATAGAATATGTTTTTCTAAACACCTAGGTATGTTAAAAATCATCGCTAGACTCTAATTAAAATGGAATATAACGTTATGAAAGATCATTCTTTTCAATGTAATTAGGGAAAAAATATTTAGGGAATTTGCAGATCCCAGCAGATCAAAAACCATATGTCGCTATGTTGATTTAGAAATAGAAATAAATTTATTCATAACATACTATTAAACATCACAGAAAATGAACATAATTTTAATATTACATTAAAATTTTGTTCATTTTCTTCAAGGTACTTACATTAAATATGCTACAAAAGGGTTCCACTCAGCTTGTGCCGTGATGAAGAGCCATGACGCTGATTTTCAGCGATACCAAATAATATGGCGCTACCAGAAAAGAGTTTGCAAGATAAATCCGCGAAACATACCTATACATACAAATATATTATCAAAATATCGATGTCAAGATGGATGAACATTGTTAATGACTGGGAGGAAAACACAACAGAAATAACAATAACAACTTTAAAATATGAAAGATGAAACGTATTATAATAATAATATTTTTGGGTATTATCACAGTACAGCACGGCTTTTCTCAGTATTTTGGTGCAAATTGTTTAAATATGTTTACAAAACTGCAAATTTTTGACAAGTTTTTGTTGTTGTCACAGAGTTGTCTTGTTTCATTCAACGCATGACAAAAAAACCATGTGCGTGTAATTATGGTTATCTTGCAACTCAATTTTGAAGTAGAAATCTTCAACTGACTGAACTGAAATTTTGTACACACGTTTAGTTTGAATGACAATGCGTTATTATTATAAGAATGATCTGTTGGTGCTCCCAGGAACAGTTTCCGACGACGGATCTCCTTAACGGTTTACTGCACGGACATAGAATTTTATGTCACTCATTTTTTGAATGCTATAAGATCTCTTTGAGAACAAGAAAAGCTTGTATCAAATATGTTATTTTCGTAAAATATATTTTTGAAATACTATACTATTTTAAAACTAATTTTGTTTGTTGTTAAGTAAATAACTATCCACATTTGTTGTCCGTGCTAATTAACCCGATTCGTTAACTTTTATAACACAAATTATTTTTCAAAGATACGTCTTTTAAAATTGAGATTCCTCTTTTCTGGATTTCTTCTACTATTGCTAAATATATCTACTTGGTATAAATAATGTTTCGGATTACCGCTTTATGATAATATTACGAGAAATATTGTTACCATTTTATCAGGGCAAATTGATTTTCAAATTCAAAATTATTTTTCAACTTAGCATAATGACGTCAAAAAATTAATTAAAACTATGCCTGCTGCCGGTGTGTTGTCTATTCTTAATTAGGTATGTACAGCGTCTGTCCGTTTCTAAGTTTTCTTCAACGGATTTTTATGAATTTTTCACTGTTATTTACACATTTTATTCTCATAATGTATTAAATAGGTACGTAAATCCCGTGCGAAACCAAGCCAGGTCGCTAGTAAAATATAATGCGACATTCGTAAAAAGAGAAAAGTGAACAGTCAAGGCACGCACAAAGTTAAAACTTAATGCCCAAAGTGACCTATCAGCCGCTCGATTACGCCGTGAACGGATAACAACCCGGGGGAACATTTAATTTAATGTAATAAGTCGTCCCTAGACATGGATTTAGACAAGGCAAAAACATTATGCCCGGACTTAAACCAATCTTTGTCGTCCATTTGATATGGGACTGTAAGGAGATGGCTGTGTTTCGCGCGTATCTTGTTGTATTATATTGTGCGCTATGTAATGTAATATTATTTTCCTAACTTCCAAACCACTGGACGGATTTCTATAATACTTAATACTTGTATTGTTAGGATCATCTTGACCGCCCTATATAAGGTCAATCATCATATTTTAAAATCAATCACATCATTGTTTTGGTTGGATATTATAATTTGAAGAGAAAACTACTTAACTATCGATATAATACATACGATATCGGTGTCTAATTATTATGATTTAGAATGGATATACTTCCAAAGAAGCCTTTATCTCAAAGAATTACGAAAAATATATTTTCAGTCAATTGAATATTGCCTTGTTTGTGCTATAGGCGGAGTCACATTGTCCTTTCCTGTAGTGCGCCTTCTCACACGTCTAGTGCCCTTTTCGTATTCGAAGCCTGTTGGACCTCTAGACAGTTGGACATAGCTATTCAGGATTATGTCGTAGTTGTGTTAGCTATTTCCGAGTTATATTAGAGTTGTGTTAGCTATTTTCGACGTTTTAGTTGTGTTAACTATTTCAGAGTTATGTTAAGGTTGTGTTAGCTATTTGGAGTTACACCAAAACTAAAATGTAACTCTAAAATAGCTAACACAACTCAAATATAACTCGGAAATAGCTAACACAACTATGACATAATCCTGAAATAGCTAACACAACTATGACATAATCCTGAAATAGCTAACACTACTATGACATAATCCTGAAATAGCTAACACTACTATGACATAATCCTGAAATAGCTAACACTACTATGACATAATCCTGAAATAGCTAACACTACTATGACATAATCCTGAAATAGCTAACACTACTATGATATGGCATAACTCGAAAATAATTACACACAACTATAACTATGTTTTCAATTTCAGTTACCCCAAGTCAAATATTCCTGTTATTTGTTTTATTAGCACACATAAACAAGTATCCATTTTGTCTGCTACACAGGTGGCTATCCCCGTTTGACATTAATTATTCTGTATTTTTATTAGGCTCGATCACAATAGACCCGCTATGAAGAGGGTTGCTGATATTAGAGAAAGGAATTTTAATCACCGCGACAACCCTGGTTGGCTAATGCAGGGTTGTCGCTGATGTGTTTTTTTGTTATTTAGATTTTTATTTAAAAAAAAATGTTTGGCGTATAAAATTACAGGTTTGCGCGGGGCTCATTCCAAATCTATAACTTTTTTATGTTTGTTATAATCAGTTGCAGTTTGTTCGTTATAGCAGGTTGATGCTATGATGTATGATGCTTAAAGGTAATAAATTATAAAATAAAGTAGGTAGTACCACAATGCATTATATGTAATTGTTGTAGGATTTATATCGATACATTAACTGGGAATTTCAGGATAAAAAGTACCCTATGTGTTATTCCAGGCTATTTTCTACCCGTGTACCAAATTTATAACAATCGCTCCAGTAGATGTGTGAAGAGTATCAAACAAACTTACTTTCGCATTTATTATATTAGTTGGGATATTCTACAACGATTCGATATACATTAGGGTTTTATTAGAAGTAGGTAACTAACAATATTATTTTCATATATTGTCGTATTTCGCATTGTTTTCGCAAGGACTGCCGCGTCATTTTGATATTTAAGGACTCGGTTGCTGGTGTTAGGGGTTAACAGATATAATTTGCGCAGCGATTGTTTTCAGCAGTCAAAGTATCATAATAAATAGGTACTCGAAAAAAACAACTTCTTCATTGTACATTTAACTTTGCTGATGATTTTTCTAGCTCAATGCATTTTTAAACGCAGACTACAGTGTCTGTGTATCTGTTTGCTCATGGCAGCGTAGCAGTTAAACGGCTAAACCGGTTTGATTTATTTGAAAGAGAATTTAATCGAGAGTGTTCTTAGCTATGTTTTTTTTTTTGACGACACGGTGGCGCAGTGGTAAAGTTCTTGCCTCTGAACTGAGAGGTCCCGGGTTCAATCCCCGGTCGGGTCAAGATGGAAAATGATCTTTTCTAATTGGCCCGCGTCTTGGATGTTTATCTATATATGTATTTGTTATAAAATATAGTATCGTTGAGTTAGTATCCCATGACACAAGTCTAGAACTTACTGTGCTACTAGCACAATCTGTGTGATTTGTCCTAATATATTTATTTATGTTCGGAAAATGTATGTTCAGCTGTTTGGAAACCGTCAGCTCTTTTCTAGAGGATACAAGTAACTTCAGGTGTTGGGGGTTTCTTAATTTCTTTAATTTAATTGTATTATTACATTTACTTACCAAGATTTTAGAAAGAGAAGTTAATAGATAACTTACTCACTGGCGGGTGCCAACCCTATACGTCGTTGAGCGTCCAAATTTCCGAAAAGCGCATCAAGTGATTGTGGGGCTGCGAGGGTGCTTGCTACCGTGTCGATTATTGTCGACCTCTCGAGTGCTTATTGTATTCGTTTTAGGGGTCCCCCGCCTCAAAGGAAACGTTTATGTGTGACACACTCGTTATCTAGTATTACAGATCTTTATGGGCTTATAAAAAATGCAATAACTCACTTGTAACGAGACTGCAATTAATTGTGAAAAATATGTTAGCTTAATGGGGCATTTATTGGTTATTAGCTTTTGCTGGAAGCTTCGCTTGAGTGAATTTCCTAAGGGAACAGTAATGTTTCCGGAGTGATTTCTTACATCAAACTATATGTAAAAAATTTTAGAAGATTGTTTGAGAAGATAAAGCTTGAAGAGGCAAACAAACACTTAGGTACTTTGGTATTAATTATTAAGTTAGGATTAGGACAGATACCAATTTGTCAAGTAAAAGAATAATAAAAATTTTATATCACTTCGCGGACGCTCGACGAGATACAAAACACGATTAATTGTTATAACTGATACAGCAGTTGTGCGTCCGCGAAAGTGTTATGTAGATAAAGGACAAAATATTTAGAAAATATCTAGCCCAAACCTAGTGGGACTAGCCGTACCTTTTGGGTTTTAGCCGTAACATATTCAAGTATTGCTTATAGAATGAAATGTATTGTGCTGAGTTTAGTGTTTCAATTCAACATATTGATTTTAGAACAATATATAATATATAAATAAAATATGAGCTGAGCTTTACACGACAAACCACACTTTTCCACTGTAGAATTTGTGTAGCGGACTTGCAAAAACATAGAATCTGGTTATTAAAAGGGCTCCCCACAATTGATAGCCATCAATTAACATCTGCTCGCCTGTCCCGAGTGTCCAAACACCTGTACTCGGGCTGACTTGATGGTAGCTTCCGATGAAGCCGTCGAAGTGGCTCAATTCTGGCAAGAATATATTTAGGTAGCAGAGCGTTGATTTGCCATCGACACGCAAAGAAGAAGAAGAAAAGGGAGTATGAAATAAAAGATAATTGATTCTAATAAAAAAAATATACCGTTTATTAAGTCATATAATTTGATAAATAAAGAAAAAAAAACATTCACTGTTATATGCAATCAACTACCATAATGCACAAATAAAAACAGACATATTAACGCCTCTATTTATTTATTTATTTATTTATTTATTAAGAAAACCAACAGCGTTAACAAGTTCTATATGTATGCCTTAATATATCTAAAAATAAGGGCTATTATATGTTTCCATATACATAATAGTACAATAAATATAGTAGCAAATCAAAAATCAATAAAATATTGCAGTAAATCCTATTGATATCTATTAAGAGGAAGAAGAAAATAATCTCCGTAGACAGAGAAAGATCTTCATTTCGTTCATACAAGAGATGTACGTATTAGAATAAAAAAGAAACGAGACTGAAGAGCGCTGGCTTCTTTTGTCCTTCACCACGTGCCCCGCCCTATCTACCACTTTGAATGAGATCTGAATTTGGTCTTTTCATTTGGTTACACTCGTCCGTTGTCTATATAATTTGTTGGTCTTTGATATTAATTATCACTTTAAAACATATTGCCGTGGCAATCACAAGACGATAGACATTTATATCTAGCATTACATAAACTGAAATACGGAACCGACGAATTAAAAATCGAAAGTATCTGGTAAACAATAGTATGCATGCTATTTGTGAGGTTATTCTGTGAGGTTATCCGGCAAATTGGAGTCGCAAGTGAAATGTCAGATTCCGCCATTTTGGCCACGCAAAAGAATCTTGATGTTATTATACTATTTTAATTGTTAACACTGTAAAATATAAAGCAAAAAGGAAAAATAACACTTAAAATTACAAAATTAAATACAAATAATTAAAATAAAAACGAAACATAAAAGCGACTCATCCAAAATACCACTGCGGTCCGCAACCGACTCAAAGGACTCCTTCATATTATAATTACTTAAGCGAACTTACAGAAGCGAACGCGAAACAAAATACATTGCGTAATTTGTGTGCGAGGATTTTTATCACCGCAAGTAAAAAACAGCGATGTATGTTCAATTTGCCACGTTCAGCGAAGTTTTATGGTGTATTAACAACACAGATGTTGCGGGCACAAATCGCCGAAACATTATAGTGTTTGATATACAGAATTTTAATATTAAGATTCTTAGTTGTGCTTGGGCGAGATCAAAGCATTTTTGGTTTTTGATTGTAATTTCTAATTTTGTTTGACGTATATAAACAAAGGCTAGAAATAATGTAAGACTATATGTACAGTTATGTAGTTTTACAGTAATCATGGCCAAAATAATCATCCTATTCCTTACATATTATAAAACTTTGTTTTATAATATGTAAGGTCCTCTGCCGCGTCTATCTGTTCGCGATAAATAATTTTTTTTTTGTTGTTATGTGTGTGTCTAAATAAACTTATTTCAATTCTATAAAATCAAAAAGTACAACACGAATTTTCACGCGGTTTTCACCAATAGATAGTGTGATTCCTGAGGAAGGTTTAGGTGTATAATTAATTATATGTATTTTACCCGAGCGAAGCCGGAGCGGGTCGCTAGTAGTAAAATAATGTGTGACGTTCCACGAGAAAATGTGCATTATCAACACACGACTGCCGCCCCGCGCTGCGTGTAGCGTCGGAGGGGATAGCCTCAATCTCCTGTCACACCGGTCGTTGGTTTCATTTTCCCGCGCTTCCCCAGTAGCCGACCTCCCCACAAGCGGATCTCACGACAATAAGGAGATAGGGTAGTCAACCTATGCTACAAGCTTTCGCCACGCCTTTCAGCTTGTGATCGATATCTCACGAGTGGAGCGGATTGAGATTTGAGCACTCACTGCTGCATCTTAAACACGCCGAAGGATAACCAGGAGTACCGGGTCGCCGTGTTCGCCTACTCTATGTCAGCGGAAAGAAACCTGAAGGTGGCCATCAAGGCCTGAGTGCAGATACACCGGAGAGCTCCAAAACCGGAGCCAAAGTATACTAGTGAATGATTTGTTTGTGAATAAATGTACGAACACCCCCATACTGAGCTCAACACCACGCAGTAGGGAACGGTTAGGGTACACACTTCCGCTTACACCCGGCGGGAGGGCTAGGGATTAGGGCCCCGAGTTTCCCCTCGGGTATACCCCCCTCCCCGCCATTACCTCGTCGCGGAGCCAATATGGCTGACACCCCGTTCACCGACGACCTGCTCCGTAGGCGGTTAGCGGGCTAGCGAACCATGGAGCGTCTCATGCTCCTAAAGGAGTCTGTCTCTCAACCCTCCCAGCTAGCGTCTGCGACCGCGATCCCGCCGAATAGATTCGGCATTTTGCCCATAGAGGAGTCCCAAGCGCTCAGGCCTTCAGGGAACCCTAGGGACCCCAGACTACGCTCCCGCCCCTCCGCAGACTCTCCAGAGTCACCCGTAGCCTCCGACATGGAGCTTGATACGCCCAACACCGCCCAAGAACCCTCAGGCTTCATGGCCGAGAGCGGGAACGCGAGTCCCCCCTCCTCCTCCGACGACCGACGACTTCGAAGTCGCCGGTTAGAACCAGAAAATGCTTGATGCGTGTTCGTCTTAACAATGGAGCGGAGATTGGAACCCTAGGGTGCAGAGTACATGATCAATGTCAGACAGATTCGTGTGAGCTTCCACTCCCTGAAAATTGTCGTCAGTCCTAGTCTGACGAAGTGTCTGTCTGGATTCTGACACCTTCTAGGCATTCGCTGCTTCTGCACTCCTTCATTAGGACCGTGATATTGTTCCACCGATAGAACACTGGGTCCCTGGCCGTGGGGTTTGTCCGCCTTGGATGAAGGAACGAGATACCTGTGTGAGACACACTAATTCTGTAGTTGACGAGGTGATGGTTTGAATGCGAATACCTTCTACGAATTCCCTAAATTTCAAACAGTCATCGAAAATTCGTTTATTGCCGCTGTCCGCAATATAAACCAATATGAAACAATATAACTTCCTCTTTAATAATGCACGTAGTGAACAACATGATTGAACAGAAACACTCGATTTCACCCAGGTTAAACTGAGGCGTATCACCGGCAAATGTCCGCAGTTCAACCAGGTGAACTTAGCAGGTGGACCACGACCGACGTTTAGAGAAAATAGTAGTAAGAATAGTATCTTATCAGAGATGAATTAGTCACTTTATTCCTTTCAAAAATAGAGACAAAAGAAACTAAAGACAACGAGCTAGTGAATCAACATTTCCATATAACTTAAACCAAAATAGGCGTTATAAAAGCGAACACTATGAGGGACAAAATTAATTAATATAAGCGCTATGTCTCGTTTCTTCTTGTGTAACAATACTTCGCTTCTCTTTCTTGCATGAGCGAAACGGAAGTTATTACGAAGTCTATTATTTTCTCTGTCTATTGTCAAAAATAATAATTTATATGGGACTTGTATTTAATTATATTTTAAAGTTATTTTTTGTTATTATGAACTTTTAATTTATGTTTATACATGGATTTGTTTCTAAAACAAATTATTGACAAACATACAATAATGATTATTTATTATTAGTCACGAAGCGTAATAACTGTGACGTAAAACGTCGAAACAAGCGGTAGAGTTGCGAGAAAATGTCTTAAAAAATATTATACAGCCATAAGCGATATTACTAACACTAATTGTTCAGATATTCTCTTTTAAATGCTATATAACACAACTATCCTTATCCTTACATATAACAAAGTCGTCTGCCGCGTCTGTTTGTTCGCGATAAACTCAAAAACTGCTGTACGAATTTTCATGCGGTTTTCACCAATAGTGTTTAGGCGTATAATTTATTCCCGAGCGAAGCCGGAACGGGCCGCTAGACCGATATAAAACAAACGCCATCAATAAAACATTTTTTTTCTATATATACATACGAGTATTTTACAGCGTGAAATAATAATATTTTTTATGTGATCCACTATCAATCGTATCACATGAATGAATGATTATTATTCATATCACTAAAAAGAGCTATTAACAGTTAACCTGTACGCTTCAAATATGGGTTATTTGCTTAAAAATAAAGATTATTTTTTATTAATAAGATTCTCGTCAATTATAAGTAGTGTCCGATCAAAAATATCGAATTATGTTTTTTGGCCAAAAGCGATAAGTATTAATATTTTTTTTCCAATTAAGACTATTAAAAAAAACAAAATAACCTTTGCCCAGAAGTGGAGTAGAACAGGTTAAAAAAAAAAAACAAAGAAAAAAAGTTCCTCCCTCGATACACTTACTGAGAAAAAAAATAATAATGTCGACCGGTTCAAAGTTTCAGCTGAATTTATCACTGAAATTATATTTTAATGCCGAAACCGATGCGGAATTTGGAGGAACACTAATTAGAAATGTTTAGTATAAGTTTAAGCCGCGCAAATAGTGTCCATAGCCTTCAACTCCAGCTTCACATCGTCAGACTTCAACTCGGCAACCAGTTCTTTTATCCTGTAGACAATTAAAAGTAATAAATAATATTAATACGAGAGTTTGTGAGGATGTATGCGTATCGGTTTGTTACTCTTTCACGCGAAATCCACTGGACCGATTGTTATGAAATTTGGTACACGAGTAGAATATAACCTGGAATAACACATAGGGTACTTTTTATATTGAAATTCCCGCGTGAGCGAAGCCACGGGGCGCAGGCAGTGTTATATATGACTTTATGTTAAAATTTGATGTTGAGATTGTTTACATGTTGATTGGTTACATAAAACTAAAGAACTGAGTATAAATAAAAAAAATAAAAGACAGAGATGCCGTATACTTTTTCTCTCTCATCCCAATATTTACTATCTCTATAATCTCACTAGATGGCGTATGCAGGACATAAAAGTAATAAAACAGATAAAATAATTTAAGTTAATGTATCTATTTATTTTGATACATAACCTTTATTTACATAACACTTATTTGATACATAAAGAGAGAACATTTGTATTTTTGTTTGTGATGAATAAAATCAAAAACTAGTTGGCCGATTTTGATGAATTTTGGCACAGAGATAGACGAAACCTACAGCAGTAACATAAGACTACTTTTTTATTATGATTTTACTCGAGAACTCGAATGAAGCCAGGACGTGATGCTAGTAGTATAGGTAATACTTGAACAATAAGACGCTCGATAAAGAAAGAGTATAGTGAGCTCTTACTTGGCCAGCTGCGCAGGAGTGACGAAAACTGTGTCGTCTGTTTCGTTGGCGGGGCCGCGGTATTGTAGCGTACCAACCTCCACCGATGTTGTGTTCAGAGCCTAATATATAATGAATTAATAATAATAATTAATATTTTAAAATGTACGTATATATAATGTATACATATACAATTATTATAAAGTACAGTTTACAGTTTACAGTATACAGTTTATAATAATTGTGTGTGTTTATAATAATGTATATATTGGATATTTATTTATATTGGATATTTATTATTTATTAATTTAGTTTATTTTTAAGTTTTTTTTTATATTTCATGTCAATTTCTTAGATCATTTCTGAATAAAACCTGAATTCTACAAAAAATATATATATTTGATGACCTCCATCATGGCATGATGGTCACTGTGCCCACCCAACCTGTTAGGTCTTGGGTGTTACCAGCGTGGCCGAATGTGGGCCAGTGATCACGAATATTTCTCTACGGTTCTGGGTGTGTTGTCAATTCACACGCAGTTTATATATAGGTAATATGTTACAGGATGTAATATTTAAGCTCCACTATCGCAATAGTTTATAATTATATATTTATTTTCCTTTCATCAGCACTTGATCACAATCATAATATGTTTCAGTATACCTTTTGACCATGTACTTTATTGTGTGCTTACATTGTTATATTACTGATAAAAAAATATACATAAATTTATATTTAAAAAATGGTAAGCCCTTCTGGCATAATAGGGACCAACACTGTTTGAATGAGTTTCTTTCGGCATTTCTTCTCAGCAGTGGTCGTTCCGAAATGCTAGTAGTTTGTAGCTTTGGTAAACATCATTTAATTTAGAGTATGACGTGAAAAAGTGCCTGTGAAGGCCTAATTTCTGAATAAATGATTTGATTTGTAATGGCAGTAGTAAGATGATAAAATCTATACTATATATTATAATAAAGAGGTAAACGTTTGGGAGTTTGTATGTTTGAGGCGGGTAATCTCCGAAACTACCGAACCGATTGCAAATATTTTTCACCATTATAAAGGTACATCATCCAAGATTGCTATAGGCTATATTTTATCTCAAAACTCCCACGGGAGCGAAGCGCCGGGCAACATCTAGTAAATAAAATTACCTGAGCCAACTCCCGCGCAGGGAACTCGGCGAAGTGCGCCTCCACACAGCGCCAGGGCCGGTGCGTCAGCAGCTGCTGCCGCACCTCCGCTTGCAGCGCCACCAAGCGCTCCTGACAGACGGACAAACATTGTTATAAAACTCTTCAGTAGATGTTTTACAGACAACGCACAGACTAAACTATTGGACGAAGGATAATCCACACTAACATAATAAATGCGAAAGTTTGTCTGTCTATAGCGCTTTCACGGGTAAACCTCTGGACCAATTTTCATGAAATTTGGTGTATGTAGTTAAAGACCCCTGTTCAAACATAGGCTACTTTGTTTTCCAAAAATCAACCCCAAAATAACTACCAACCCAAATAAGCCCAAAATACAACGGGCGGTGAAATTTTGTAAGCAAAATCGTCTGTTCCGCTACCGAAGATAAATTCACGGGTGCGAAGCCGCGGACAAGAGCCTTTTGAGATATAGCCTACTAGGCTATATTTCAAAATGGGACCGAAAACGGGAGAGAAGTCCAGGGCAACAACTAGTGTTAAATAAACAATACATACTTCCAACTGCCTCTTGATCTCCTTCTGCCTCTCCTTGTGGTTGGCGTGCGCGGTCGCGTATTTGCTCGGATCTTCCGGGAACTTCACGAGGCCAGAACGAGCGACGAACATCGTCCAATCCTGTTTTATATTAATCCACGCTAATATTATTGTATTATAACAATATTAAATAAATAAAATAAATAAATATATTAGGACAAATCACACAGTTTTAGCAAGCCCCAAAGTAAGACTTGACTTGTGTTATGTGTTACTAACTCAACGATACTATATTTTACAATATATACATATATAGATAAACATCAAAGACCCGGGCCAATCAGAAAAATATCATTTTCCATCATGACCCGACCGGGGATCGAACCCGGGGCCTCTCGGGTTCAGAGGCAAGCACTTACCACTGCGCCACCGAGGTCGTCATCTTCTTATAACCTACAATATAGTGAACGATCGCTAAGTTACAACTATATATGAAAAAAGAAAAAATATATGTGTTCTGCTGTATTCAATCTATGGACCCTTGACTTTAGGTTCGCAGCCATAGATGCAACTACGAGAACATTCATGTCATGTCAGATGCCTTTAGGCGACTTGAATAAAATCTGCGGCGGCCGCCAGCCTTCTGGACCCGGCAGCTTCCGCTGTGAAGTTGACCAGCGACCGCAGCTGCACTCTAAGCTGTTCTTATAACACGCAGCACTCACCGCCTGCAGCCTGGCCAGCTGGCGCTCCAGCTCGGTGGCCGCCAGCCTCCTGGACTTGGCAGCTTCCGCTGTGAAGCTGACCAGCGGCCTCAGGCTGTTCAGAGAGGCGCGATCCGCCTTCTTGCAAGCCGCCAGACGAGCTTCTCGTTCACGTTCCACCGTCCTATTGTGATAACGAATCAAATCAAATCATTTATTCACAAATTAGACCTTCACAGGCACTTTTTCTCGTCAATTTTTATATTTATAGTTATTTCTCACAAGCCACAAACTACTGGCATTTCGGAACGACCACTGCTGAGAAGAAATGCCGAAACTCATTTAAACAGTGTCCCTATCGTGCCAGAAGAGTTTACCATTATTGTTTCTTACAATGTTTTTGACGTGACAACGTCTTAAATTAGGTTGCGGCTGGGAGTCACTTATGAAAAAGTGTAACGCCCGGTAACGTTACGATGAGTCACCGAACGAGAGAGAGGCCCGCCGAATGCCTTGCGTCTCTCTCCCACTCAACTATGATCGGTCTGCCGCGCGCGTAAAAAGACGTTGTCACGTAAAATCTTCGCCCGTAAAACCGACTTTACAGGCAACCATTTTTTTTTTCTAATAATATATAAAAGTACATAATGTACATAGTCAAAAGGTATATGTAAACGTATACAGGTTATGATTGTGATCTGAGTGCAGATTATAATATACATATATATATATATATATATATCGATGTGAAACACAATTAACTTGCACAAAAATATATGAGAAACGAGATGATCAGTTCCCTCTGGCAGCACCCGTTCACGAGTTGACGCATGGGTCAGCCATCGCGTAGCTCAACCACTATAGAGGGAACCTCATGACCCGGCCCACTCGAAGTGTTGACTTAATTAAACTTGAATATTTTTATTGTATGACTACATGTTGCCTGATGGGGAATTTTGAGATAAAATATAGCCTATAGCAATCTTGGATAATGTAACTTTCTAATGGTGAAAGAATTTTTTTTGCAATTGTAGGTACTTGTACTGTCAACTCATGTGTGTAACCAACCTGTATAACTTGTGAGTTGCAATAAAATCTGAATCTGAAATAAAGCTAGTCCTACTAGTATTTATAAATGCGAAAGTTTGTGAGGATATATGTGTATGTGTGTATGTTTGTTACTCTTTCACGCAAAATCTACCGATATATAGGGACCGATTGGTATGAAATTAAGTACACGGGTAGATTATAACCTGGAATAACATATAGGGTACTTTTTATCCCGAAATTCCCACGGGAGCGAAGCCCCGGGGCGAAGCTAGTATTAGAAATGCGAAAGTTTGTGAGGATGTATCTGTGTGTCTGTTACTATTTCACGCAAAATCTACTGGACGGATTGGTATGAAATTTGGTACACAGGTAGATTATAGCCTGGAATAACATATAGGGTACTTTTTATGCCGAAATTCCCACGAGAGCGAAGCCCCGGGGCGCAGCTAGTACTGTATAGAACTTACCAACTCAGCACTTTGAGCTGATGCTGCAGGGCCTCATTGACGTCACCCACGATTGCTGTGGGCCGTATCTCCTTCACAGGTGTCTCCTCTGTTAACAAAACATTTATTTTATATTAGTGGCGAAAGTAATCTCTTTGTTTGTTTATTACCTCTTCAAGCATTATCTAGCCAACCAATGTTCTTAAAATCCTAATAGTAACTAATTATATAAATGCGAAAATAAGTTTGCTTGTTTGTTACCTCTTTACGCTCTATCTATTCAACCGATCTTCTTGAAATTTTGCATACATGTAGTTTGAAGTACCTACGGGGAAGGACATAGGGGCCTATCATTTCATCCCGGAAAAATAAATACTGGCGTCGGAAATTCTCGCGGAGGAAAGAAACTCTTTGGAAGACGTCGGTAAATTTAATTAGTAATTGATGTTAATAATACTCGTTAAATCACATTGTATTTCCACAATTTCCGAATTGTCCTTATATATTTATTTATATTACTTATATGTAATATACGTAGTTATATGAATCTTGTGTATGTATTTAGTACTAGCTACGCAATGGGGCTTAGGTCGCGTGGGAATTTAATAAAAAAAGAAAAAAATAAAATAAAATGTGTCATAAAATAAAATAAAATAAAATAAAATAAAATAAAATAAAATAAAATATAAATAAAAAATAAAATGTGAATATAAATATAAATAAAAAATAAAATGTGTGTCGCGTGGGATAAAATGTGTCATATGTGTTATTCCGGGTTATTTTCTAACCGCGTACCAAATTTCATAACAATCTGTCCAGTGGATAATGCGTGAAGAGGTAACAAACAAAAAAAACTTAATTTCGCATTTATAATATTAGTTGGTATTGGGATAATATTCTCTCATGATTTTCTTTTCCTTCCACCCTGAGGTTGTCTGGAAGAGATCGCTTTAGGGTGAATTTCAAGGCTGTTTGAACGCGGCGTGTGGCGTTTTCATTGGAGTCGCACATTTTTTTGAATAAAAAATCTTTATTTTTAAATTAAACATTTACAAAATTAACATTGTACCAGCATTTTTTACTTATTTATAAAATAGGATGATTAAATTGATTACTGTGTACGGTACAATTTAATAAACACTGACAGCCCACGGCGGCGTTCAAAACGCTCGTGAAATTCAGCCTTTAGCGATAAGTCCGCCTTTGTATCCCTGTATCCGCGTATACTTTCAGTATTGTTACTTGTATTGTGTAATGTATTTTCTGTATTTATTTAGTGCATTAAATAGCACTGCATTGCACTGTACTGTATACTGTAATGTAGTGTACTGTATCTTACTGTACTGTATTGTATTATATCGTGTTGTATCTGTGTGTATACTGTAATGTAATGTACTGTACCTTACTGTACTGTATTGTATTGTGTATCTGTGTGTATACTCTAATGTACTGTACTGTACTGAACCTTACTGTATTGTATATCTCTGTGTATACTGCAATTTACTGTACTGTACCTTACTGTACTGTATTGTATTGTGTATCTATGTGTATACTCTAATGTACTGTACTGTACTGAACCTTACTGTATTGTATATCTCTGTGTATACTGCAATTTACTCTACTGTACCTTACTGTACTGTATTGTATTGTGTATCTGTGTGTATACTGTAATGTAATGTAATGTACTGTACTGTGTATCTGTGATGTATGTAAGTTAGTATATTATAATTGGTGGTGGGTAGTCTTAATATCTTGGTTGTGAGATGTCCTTCTATAGCCAGTTCGGAATAAATGCTTGTTGCGTACGCCGTGTTTCCATTAGCTCCGCGACACCATAATTCCTCACCTCAGGACTATATACGCAATATCACACTATCATCCCAAGACGAATAAACAATTTAGAACTACTTATTACTATAATACAAACTAATAGGTACCTAATTATAAATATTATAAATCAAGATACATATAAAACAATCTAAAGCAGGTGCTTTAGATTGTTTTATATGTAATGTATTTTGGCTTTTTTGGCGATTTTGGCTTTTTTTGATAGGTATCAAAAAAAGCCAAAATCGACCTATTCTATACTATTTCAACCAATCCACAATTGATATAATTATATATTATATCTTAATTCTAAACTTAAAATTAACTACAATGTAAAATTCATACGCAAGCACATGCTAATATTCTGTCCTTTAATTATTGTTATTGTATAACTATATAAATAAAATATAAATATATAAGGACAAATCACACAGATTGAGCTAGCCCCAAAGTTCGAGACTTGTGTTATGGGATACTAACTCAACGATACTATATTTTATAACAAATACATATATAGATAAACATCCAAGACCCGGGCAAATCAGAAAAAGATTATTTTTCATCATGACCCGACCGGGGATCGACATCGGGACCTCTCGGTTCAGTGGCAAGAACCTTACCACTGCGCCGCCGACGTCGTCAAATATATTGCATGCCAGTGAATGAGCACCCTAATGTTGTCTTGAGTATTGTGTTAATAAGTAAGAATCGAGCGGCTATTCCTACCGATACGCAACTACCGACTTAATTTTTTTTTTTCAAATGTTTGTATTTCAATGCTCACACCAACAAATGTACATAGTAATCTTAAGTTTTTTTTTCTTTTATCTGTAAGCAAAATGTAGATTTCTATGAGAAAATAGAGTTCTTTAACCTCAAGAATTAGAGTGATACGTACCGTGGTGTGAGCCCTTCTTGGCGTATACTTTCAGTTTGTCCCGCAACGCGCCGCGCTCAAGTTCCAGCGAATCTATGTCTTGCTGGAGGTGGTCCATCGTCTCTTCGTACTCCTTCTCTTTGCTGCGGACCGTACCAACGTTAGGTCATTAAATTATATTAATTAATTTCAAAATTGTGTTGCCCACAGTCAACTATCGACCCTCTTTGGTAATGCTATTGTTGTCTATCAGCTATTAAGGCCATGTGTCCGTTAGTCGCCTCGTACGACATCCACGAGAGGATATGGAGTGGTCCTATTCTAGGGCGGGACCACACGCCACGCTGATTATTCACACTGACAGCTCAGTTTGTTGATTGATTCATTACCTAAATTGAAAAAGTTACCAGGCGCGCCGGTGTCTGTTGTTGTAATCCCAACTAAATGCGAAAGTAAATTTGTACTACTCAACCAATATCTTCTTGAAATTTTGCACATACATAATTAAGATTATGGGGAATGAAATACCTTTCGTCCCGGAACAAAATATTATTCCTGTGGGATTTGCGAAAAACCTGTATTTAACTGAATGCTAAAATAAACTTTACCATAAAAACGCTAGATGGCGCTCTGTGTACTTTAAATGCGCTACGGGTATTTTATTTCAACAATCCCAATCCCATTTTAAAACGAAGAAAAATCTGTTTTGAAATTGAATGAAGAATGTTGAATATGAGTGTCCCCTGATAGACCACCTATCTATCTATCTACGCACCGTTTGAGCTGGTTGCAGACGTCGTCCAGCTTCCGCTGCAGCTGTTCGGCGCGCAGCTCCGCGTCCCGAGCGGCCGCAGACAGCTTGCGTTCGCCCAACTCCCGTCTGATCTGCATCTCCGATAGCTCCTCTTGTTTCGCCTGACAAATTAATTCGATCAGGTAAGTTGACTGATTTTTATTTTTGTGAATATTCGAATCGGCCCTTATATTGTTAGAAACACCAGTGGAAAAATTACTGTGATAATGACAATGCTTTCAGAGATATGACTGAAATAAAATCACACATTTTTCGACTCTTCCTAACCATCCTATACTATTCGAAAATCATCTAATGTGAAATCAAAATCAAATTCAAAAATTAGGCCTTCACAGGCACTTTTTCACGTCATATTCTAAATTAAATGATATTTACCAAAGCTACAAACTACTAGCTAATGTGACTTTACAATTAAGTAATATTTTAGGGAAAAAAGCAATGTTTGTACGATAGCCACCTTAATTCTAATCAAATACAAAATGACGGTTCGATAATAGTCTGATGACAGAGCTGTCAGTGTCAATGTCAACAAAATGCCGCCTTTTTAATTGTTAAAGTGAAAAATTTATTGATCAAATTGTCATTACACGGAGACGACGAAACCAGAGATCCTTATAATGTATAATCCCTATAAAACCCATAAAGATATACAAGATCACACATATTTTCGATAATTCATTATTGAAAAATTGCACCAATACTTTCATATCTTGTGCTACATTCGCCCGTAACACATCTCACTAGGAAGTTCATTGAAAACCAGCGTTATAGTGACTCAAGTGGCTCCAACATATGCTGAATGGATCTCATTGCCCAGAGGACCTCGATTGTAAAGTGACCGGCGCAGTGGTAAAGTGCTTGCCTCAGAACCGAGTGGCCCCGAGTTCGATCCCCGGTCGGATCATGACGAAAAATGATCTTTTTCTGATTGGCCCGGGTCTTGGATATTCATCTAAATATGTCTTTGTTATAAAATATACTATCGTTGAGTTAGTATCCCATAACACAAGTCTCGAACTTAATTTGGGGCCAGCTCAATCTGTGTGATTTGTCCTTATATATATATATATATATATATATATATATATATATATATATATATATATATATATATATATATATATATATATATATATATGTTTAGTCAGCTCTGATAAGTTTTACGTAAACTTTTGTTTAAATTTACTTATCTTTCCTGTTTGTCTCTATTTTGTTTTTTTATTCTCATTTTGATAAATATACGTTCTGTTATTTTGTTGTCTGATTTGTGTTGTGGTGTTTTATATTAATAAGATATTTACCTTTTATATTGGTAATCTCGGAACCTACCCAACCTATTTCAAAAAATCTTTCACCATTAGAAAGTTACATTATCCAAGATTGCTATAGGCTATATTTTATCTCAAAATTCCCACGGAAGCGAAGCCCCGGGCAACATCTAGTATTTATTTAAACACCAGCGTGAAAATCGAAGCCGAACACAAAAACATCACTCACTTTGAACGCCTTCCGGAGCTCCTTGAGGTCGGCCTCCTTGTTCTCCAGCTTGATGGTCAGCGTCTTGGTCTCCTCCAGTTGCTTCTTCACCAGCTGAGCGCGGACCACCACTGGCGGGGTCGGCTGAAACACGCGGGGTTGTGTTAGTTTAAGATGAATAATATTAGTATCTACATAGTGTCGTTGTTTAAATATAATATCGTTGAGTCAGTATCCCATAACACAATTCTCTAACTTAATTTGGGGCTAGCTCAATCTGTGTGATTTGTCCTAATATATTTATTTCTCGTCACGGCATCTCCATTTGATCTAAAGAAGTGCCTTCATTGTCTGGTGACCCGTCTAAATCTGGGCTTAACAGCTGGGACGAGAGATAATATTGGTATCTATCAGTGGCGAAGCCTCCATACAACACGATTCCTGCCGGCTTACCTTGACAGATTCTAATATATATATATTTTTATTATTAACAATAATAGCTTACCCCCGCGGTCTGCTCTTAGAAAAATCCTTACTAGTTAATAGTAACTAGTAAGGATTTTTCTAAGAGCAGGTATCTATAGGTATGTAAGCCGACGACCGATCGCATTACCTGCCTTAGTAATATTAAAAACGAGCCCATATAAAACGACAATTTTATCGTGAGCCACATAATTACATTGCGCGCTGTCTAAAGATATTCTTTAATATCGTAATATTAAATACGCAATGCATGTGACGCGTTTGTTTGTTTTACGTATATGAGAAATTTACGCGTTATCCGTGTTTTTGGTCCGGCTTTACCTCTATTTTTTTTTTCACGCCACGCCACTGGTATCTATATAGTGTCGTCGTATAAATATAGTATCGTTGAGTTAGTATCACATAACACAAGTCTCGAACTTACTTCAGGGCTAGCTCAATCTACGATTTGTCGTAATATTTATATGTATATATATATTTATATCACCTTGTCCTGAGATACGTTCGTGAGTGACATCATGTCGTACTCTCGGTCCTGCACAAAGCTGGCGAGCTTCGCGACGTCGGCCGTCACCGCCGACAGCGAGTGCTTGATCGTGCGCACCGGTCCGTGATCGTCCTGAGTAGGCAACCGGATAGAAAGAAAAAAAAATGGTTAATTTGATATATATTTCAAAACTATAACCATAATACCATAATACAAAGTAGCCTGTGTCATTCCTGAAGGTTTTGCTTGTGTGTCAAATTTCATCAAAATCGGTCGAGTAGTTTTTGAGAAAAATGCAAATCATCTAGCTGAATGCAATAATCTGCTTAGTAATTAGTTTTTTATTTAATCTAAATATTTATTTAACCTAGTCTAGGTATTTATTTAGCTTACTTTCTAGACGTCACACATTACATACATCACTGTCATAGAAGCTTCATATAAAATTTCGTTTTTGACATTATAAAAAAGTGAACGACCTGACATAGTTTGACGAATTATATCATTTCATATTTAAGTTTGTATTGAATTTTCATTGAATATTTGTATAAAGAGTACCAGCAATGAAAACAAATGCGTACGAGTACCTGTTGGTAGACCTTGTCGACGGCGGTGGCCCAGAGAGCGAGGAGCTGCGCGTGCGCAAGCGGCGCGACCTCGCCGCGCTCGCCCGCCGCCGCCGCGCACGCGCCGCCCGCGCGCGCCGACAGCCGCGCCGCGCGCGACGCCAGCCACAGCGCGCGCGCGCACTCGTTGCGCATTCGCTCTACCAGCTGGACAGGGGGAGAACTCTTGGAGTCCACTCGCCACGTCTCACGTCGACGTACAGTATTTTCATTAGAGATTAGTAGGTACTCTTATCTAATGAACATACCCCAAGTTGCTGTTACAAGCAAGAAATTATGGTTTTTGAAAATACTCAAGCATCTATGTTGCAAATTGACGCGATGAATTATGAATTTGTCAATCGCTCATCTGGATCAAATACCTTTCGGTATTCGCCGGTAAATAACGATACTGCAGGCAATAATGCCAATAAGGAATATTGCGCGTACTTACCACGTAGACAGCGGCTGTACCCCAAGATCCCTCACGAGTATGGTTCACTGGAATTATAGTCCTTAAACACCTGCCGGCCGGCCTGACACACGGTAATTCAATACTCGGTAACGATAGAAATAGTCCAGTTTAAATATAGGAGCACTGGCGATGCACTTATATGATAACACAATTATTACATATTTTTTAATGCGCTCGCGCTAAGAGCCGGTAACGAAGAAAAAACTCCCCTTGCCGCCGCTATGGCGTTTTGTTGCGCCGGCAGCATTGCGCATGCGCGGCGGCGAATCGCGCGTTCCTATTGGCTAGAATTGAATGCAGTACCATATAAATGGTGCGATTTGACAAATACATCGATAAGGCGCGCGAAATTGAATTTAATGTAAATAAAACGTTGAAAACGGAACAATCTATTTAAATGATCATACTTTTTAACTTCAACTATCAAAGAAGAAAACTACACAAAATTGTAAATCCAACAGCACAGCGTCCAAGTGGACCCCAGACCTCTTTGACTGCAATTCAGAGCTACGATGAAAGTCCAAATGGACGAGTGCAACTGGCCCTCTTATTGCCAATATTATAACAAATAATTAAACATAGCTATGGGTCCAACAACATGGCGTCCATGTGGACTCCAAATGTAGTAGTGTAATTCAGGGCGACGGTGAAGATCCAAATGGAATAGTGCAACTGGTCCACTTATTGCCGATCGAGTCTCAGCAGTATTATAACCAGCTATTGCCCACAACTTCGTATGTGAGTAAAAATCCGTTTCCCGTGGGAATTTCAGGACATCCCTTCTTAGCGCTCCCCTACACTGTCCTAGGAACCTACACACCAAATTTCAGCTTTCTACGCCCAGTAGTTTCGGCTGTGCGTTGTCAGTCAGTCAGTCAGTCAGATATTTACACATAGTTGTGGGTCCAACAGCACAGCGTCCAAGTGGACCCCAGGCGGCAGTCTGCGACGGATGCTCTTCAGCTGTTGCTGTAGAGCGACCGTGGAGGAACAGATGGCCGAGTGCAGCTGGCCCACTTCTTGTTGTCGATCGGATTGCTGTAAACAAAAGTTAGATATGTATATATATATATTATTTAACTACGTAATATAGGCATACAATACAGAACATAAAGGAACGCCGTTGTAAACCACTATGGTTTGTCTACAGCGTTTAGCATTAGCGTCAACTCAATTACAAATTAAATATAAAGATAAATGTAAATAAATAGGAACCACGTATGTACACGTAGATAAATGCGTATGCGCATGTGTGTATGTAGGTGTAGATTCAATAACTTAAATCTGGAACAAGGGTGGCTCCTTCGTTGTACAGTCCTACTAATACTATAAATGCGAAAGTCTATGAGGATTATGAGTATTACACACATACATAGGTTGTATGTGTGTATGTTTGTTACTCTTTCACGCAAAATCAACTGGATACGGATAATTAAAAAATGTTGTACAGTCAACAACACATCGACCTACTCAAATTCATGTTATTGCTGGGTATCTTGATGTGCTGTTGACTGTACACAGGTAGAACATAACCTGGAATAATACATAGGAAACTTTTGATCCCGAAATACCACGGGAGCGAAGCTAGTAATATATATTTTTTAAACAATTCTTTTGTTTCATATTTAAACAATTAATTCATTTCATTCATTCGATCATTCCAAAACTGATCCACATCGTTGATGGGTGTTTCTCAGAGCGTTGCGACCGCTGAGGCCGAGCTGTCACTACGATCGGTCAATTTTCTCGAAGATAGAACAATTTCAAAACATATTTACATTACCACAACAAAGATTAATTATTTCAAAATCATAACAAAAACAATTATTTGTTAAAATTTTAGAAATTTTAATAACAGCACGGCCGCAGCGGTCGAAACGCTCTGCGAAACACCTTGATATACAAGGTCACTGGTATCAAACGCAAAACCTCCTAAAGACTACTCGGGTACATCAAAACAAACAACTTTTATTCTACGACTTTTCGGGATTCGTAGCTTTTTTTTCATATAAAAAAAATACAATTTAATTTGCAATTCTACACATGTTAACTGTATGTAATGGCCGAGCAACACGAGACAGTACAGTAGCGTTTTGTAGCGGAATCAAACGTTTTATAGAAACGACATTAAAAGTAAAAAAAGGATTTGTTTTGTATTTATCACGTTTAGACGAAAGTCTTAGAACAAAAGATGTTAGTCTCTATGTACCGTATGCGCCTTTGGAAGGTTATGCGTTAGACACCATTAACCCTGTATACTGTACAGTGTACAGCAACGTGCAACACGACAAGCGGCATCACCTGCAGCAGCAGGTCGAGCGCGGACACGTCGGCGTGCAGCGCGCGCGCGAGCGCGTCGAGCGCGTGCGCCGCGTGCTGCACGCCGTCGCGGCTCACGCGCGCCGCCGTCTGCAGCCCCAGCGCCGACCACATCGCCGATAGGTATGTCCAGCAACGCTCCAGCCCTGGTGTCGATACGATACTTATTTATTTATTTATCTGTCTATCTACCTATCTAAAAGCTAGTTTAAGATAATTGTGATAATTCGTAGACTGTAACAATATAGTTGGATCAATATACGAAGATTTATAGTTGGGCGGAAAGTACATTTAAAATATTAATAAAATTATAAAAATAAATTCAGCCATCCATAAAAAAACCAAAATTTTGTAACAACTACTTTTATGGTTGAGACGCCCGCCCACCTGTGGATCGAAAGGGCATAGGTTCGAATCCTACTTATCCCCTATAATAATAATACAAACTCATGGGGCACGCCCATGAGTTTGTATACCAATCTGACTCATATATAAATAGTAGTTTTCATCGACCACCACTCGCTTCCGATGAAAACATCGTGAGGAAACCTGCACACTGGTCGATAATTTATCATCCATTGTGTAAAATGGAGAAGGCAATGGCAATCCACTCCATTAATATTGCCCAGAGGAGTCGTTATGCACGCTTCATTCTACTTCAAAACCACGACCCTCAGCCATAAGGAATACGACTCAAGGAAGAAGGAGAAATCAGAAATAATCAGAAAATAACTTGCCTTCCAGAGAGCAGTTCTCGTCGAGCTCGTTGCACTTGAGCAGCTGCGCGTGCGCGTCCAGCGCGCGCTCCTGCTGCGCCGCGTCGGGCAACGCGGACGCACAACGCAGCAGCGTCTCCGGGGGACAGCGCTCCAGTGCTCCAGACCACATTGATACTATACACTACAAACAAGGAAATCAAGGTCAGACAATTGTAAAAATATGTATAATCTAGGATCATTATTATAATTCATAGACTATAACAATGCAGCTGGATCATTATACGAAGATTTAAAGTTGGTTGGAAAGTCAATTTTCAAAAAGTATGTAATTATTAAAACAAACTAAACCATCACAAAAAGCTAAAATTTTGTAACAACTTTTATTAAGAAGTCATCTCCATAAACGTAATATTTAATGTAGCTGACGAACAAAAATAGCTTTCTTCGCGAACATTTTAGCACGTTGTGACGTCACTCCTGCATGTCATTAGTATGCAGCGTTTGGACGATTCCAAAAATGTGTGATTTTATTTCTGTCTCATATCTCTGAAAGCATTGTAATTATCGGATTTTTTCACTGGTGTTTCTATTAATATAAGTAAGGACCTTCCAATAGTCATCAAAACAAAAATTTGTTAACAAGCCTATTGTCTGTGTCGTATGCCGGCTCCACAATGTCGAGCAGTTCGCCCAACTTCTGCGAATTCTGTATACATTGCTGGTTTTTCATTGCGGTAAATAAAATAAAAGCACTCATGGGTGAATTTCACGAGCGTTTGAACGCGACGTGTAGTATTTCATTAGTGTCCGACATTTTTTTTTAATGATATTTTTTTTTAGATTAAACATTTACAAAATTACCATTGTAACCAGTAATTTGCTTATTTATAAAATTGGATAATTAAATTGATTACTGTGTATGGTATAATTTAATAAACACTAATGAGAGCCCGCGGCGGAGTTCAGAACGCTCGTGAAATTCACATGTGTCTAAATTCGGCGACAATATAGCTGGCATCAAGTTATGGGTTTGAGAATTATTATATATTTTACCTGTATCATGTGCAGTTGGTATTCCAGCTGACATCTAAAGCTGTACTGAACGGCCGTGTGTGATTTCGTCACCGCCTCACGATCCCACACGTTCACCGCTGGGAATCTGGGCAAACAAAACCATTAATTAATTAGTTTGGTCAAGAAAGCGAAGAAGACAAATAGAGGGCGCTAGGTTCCCTTCACTGGCATCACTGGGCGTTTATTAACAATTTTTGACCATTATATTTGGTAATGGCATCTATATTAGATCGTTATCCAGGAAATCAACTTTCAAAAAACAATTTATGACGAATATATCTCGCTATACAGCGAGGGAATGCCGCCAGCGTTATGGGCACATTTGCACCAGGTGCGTCACGGGGCGGTCTTTTTGACTAAGTTTCCAATAAGAAAATATTTGTATAAAAATATAAGAAAGACGATATTTAGTATTTTAGCTTTAGATTTAACATGAATAAAATAAAAAAATGTAGTACGTTTTCTTATTGACAGACTAGCTGCGTCCTGGGACATTGCTCCCGTGGGAATTTGGGGATAAAATTGGGGATTTAACAAACTATAGTTATAATAAGCCATCGATCATTTTAATACTCTCCCTCTTCATAGTCGTATTCCTCATGGCTGAGGGTAGTGGTTATTACGTGGAATGAAAAACACACACAACAACTTTCTTGGCATTATTAATGGAGTGGTGTACCATTGCCTTCTCCATTTCACACACAAGTTAATAATCAACCAGTGTGCAGGTTTCCTCACGATGTTTTCCTTCACCGGAAGCAAGTGGTGGTCTATGAAAACTACTATACCTGAGTCAGATTGGTGTACAAACTCATGTGGCACGAGTAGGATTCGAACCTGGGACCTTTCGATCCACAGGCGGGCGTCTTAACCATTACACCACCACCGCCTCAGTTTTTTAATACTATAATAGTTTTAAATCACGATTTTTTCCTTCACCGGAAGATAGCGAGGATCCATCAAAAATATTATACATAGGACAGATTGAAACACAAACTCGCGTGGCAAGAGTAATATCACAAAAATCGAACCTTTCTCTAATCTGGCCAAGAATAATATCCGCTTTCGTGTACAAACGCTGGAGAAGAAGAATCAGCAAGATGGCGTCATGGTCACCTGCAAAATAAAATTTAAATTTATTATATTGAAATCAAAAAAACCCATTAAGTTAACCCCAAAAATATATTCTAAAAGACTTGTGTTTTTTATTTAATCACGGTATGCTTTTTTCTGTTTAAGGTTACGTGCCCCATCCTCAAAAGTAACTGTGCATCACAACCACATTACTGGTGGTACACCGTTGTAGCTAACTAGTAACCGTTTGTGCCCACACCGTACCACAAGCAACTAAGCCCTATCTTAGCGCTTCGACTATGAAGACAAGACACATACATTATAGTTACCCACTGATACTCACCAGATGGAGACACAAAACGGTCCGGCAAGCAAGCGGCCAACATAGCCTGGGCCAGGTCCAAAGCCCGCAGCTACAGGTCAACGGACCATACACACCCTGGCTGTTACCACTGATACTCACCAGATGGAGACATGAAGTGGTCCGGCAAGCAAGCGGCCAACATGTCGGCTCTGGCCCGAGCCTGGGCCAGGTCTAAGGCCCTGAGTTGGAGGTCAATGGACCTTGTAGAAGCTTTGGAGAGGTGCACAAGCGACCCCAACTCCGCTTGTGGCGAGCTCCGTGGCACAGATTCCTCTTTTTCCGAACTAGGTGCGCGTGAACCTACAACAATTTTAAAAAATCACACCAGACCGTCGACAGAGACAATTATAGACATCTTCCGTTTCAGTCATATAAGAAATGCGTATATACATGAGAAACGGAGCAGAGCGTTAACATATTTTGTTCCTAATAGTGTGTCCGGTTTTAGAACGACTATCTTGCATTGTATTGTATTTGTATGGATATTTTCTATCTCCTTTGGTTACGTTAGCTTTAGTTGCTTTTAGTTTTCTTACCAACCCAACATAAAAAGCGAGTTTCGTAGTGACTTTGTATATTTGTTTGTGTCCTCTTCACGCTTTGTCTACTTAATCAATCATCATGTAATTTCGCATAAACATTTAAACATACAGTAAAAGACCTAGGGAACTTTTTATATCGGAAAAAATTTTGTTCTTAGGAAATTTACGAGGTTGCCACAGTCGCTTCCCGCTGTTTGTCTGTCCCTATATATATGATTAGATATTTAAAACGTCTCCTTACCTTGTTTAGACTCGAGTTGGTTGCGCAGCTCTTGGTGTTGCTCGCCCAACTTCTGGACGAGCTCCCTGAACTTCACAATGGTTGTGTCCCGGTCCAATATTGTCTCCATCGCCGCTTCCCGTTCGCGAACCGCCTAAAAAACAATAAATAAATAAATATATTAGGACAAATCACACATGACATAAATTAGAACAATGAACATGTAGGGTTTCGTAAAAATATCAGAAGTTCCAACGATGATTTACTCAGGGAGGTGGGCGGTCAAAGACAAAGTTTTCTAAATCTTCGATATTAAAGAAGGCGCCGCAGCCGAAAATGAAATGGAATACGTGACTTAATCTTAGCTCTGGCGCCGTGCGGTGTGGTCGTATGATTTAGAAGTGATGAAGTGTATATATTTGTGTTGGTTCGATCTTATTTCTCTGTGAGTGTGTGTGAATGTATGTTCATGTAAAGTGACAATTTAGCTAGTGAGAGAACACTGTGGTGTTACTACCTCTCTGGTAGCGGCGTGGGCCATCTCTAACTCCTCTCGGAGGTCCATCTCGAGCTCTCTGTTGGACTCCACCAGTTGTTCGTGGACCTCTTGAAGCGCCTCCAATTCTGAGACATCCTGCTTCAATTGCTCCACCTGGTTAAACAAAATAAATAAGTTTTTATTTAGCAATTAGTAACATTGAGACTTATTAAGAAGAACGTCTACCAACCACTCGCCTAAACAAAAAAATATAATTGGAGTTTGTGTATAACTCTTGACCATATTCTAAACACTTTACCTGTAGCGTTCAAAATGTATATATTTACTACCCGTCCGCAGCTTTCATCGCGAGATTTCCCACGGGATCAGTTATTTTTCCGGGATGAAAGGTAAACTACATGTATGCAAAATTTCAAGAAAACTGGTTGGGTAGATAGAGCGTGAGGAGGTAATAAACAAACAAACAAAACAAATATATTTAAGTATATATGTATGTAATTTTAAGTAGGTTTATTTTGTTTTGTTTAGTACACGCGCCCTTTACCCTTTCTTCCTCTTTCCTCTCTCGTGTCTGCTGGAAGAGATTTCTTTAGAAATAAGTAGTACCTATGTACTATTAATCCACTTTTTACTTTTCTTATATAATATGTTCGTGTACATAAATTGGTAAATAAATAAATAAACAAACTTCAACTTTCGCATTTATAATATTAGTTAGGATTAGGTTATTTAACTTCTTTCAAAAATTACTTACTTAGTAGGAAATAAATAAATATAATTATTATCCCTTAAATTCTGATTTAACTTATCTCCGCAAACTTTCCCTGTGTAGGAAAATACCTAAAACGCTATAATTCTAATTACACAAACGGTCGGCCACTTGGCACTCGAGCTCCACGACCACTAATAACTCACCTGGTCCTCCAAAGCCATTTTCTTCTCGGCCAGCTGCTCCACCATTTCCTCAGCGCCGAGTGCGGCGTCTACTTGTTCCCTGAGATCGGCCACTTGGCCCTCAAGTTCCTCAACGCGACTGGACAGCTTCTCCTTTGTGCGACTGAGCTCAGCTATTTCCGATTTGTATTGTTCCAAGTCCTGATATAGATAAAAATAATACTAAAAATCACCGATAATCAAACCATGGTTCAACACTCTGAGACAAAAAAGAACTAATTCGAAAATCGGTAGCATTAAAGCGACATGAATTGATTATATTTTGTTACTTAAATTTCATTGTATATTTTTATGCTAGAATCAACTCCATACGAATCAGTCACTATTGTTTTGTGCACGGTAATGTTATGTGCCCTTCTGCACGCAACTGTACATCACAACTAGGCTTCGATGTTCCACCATATTCACTAATAAATTAATCACTGTCGTAATAGATAGGGTGTTTCAGTACATGTGCTTAGACATCGACAAGATTACGGTGACGAGTCCGAGTTAACTGGCTCCTATTATAGGCGGCAGTGTAGATGATTTTTTAACCTACTTCTAAAAAGAAGGAGTGTATATGTTCGAGTGCATATTATGTAATTTTTTTATGTTATGTTCAACGATTAAACCATCTCATGTGGAACGATGTTATGTCTATGTCTACTACTGGAAACCTTACTACAGGAATAATAGGAACTCGGTGTTCAAAGTTTTGTAGTGTAACTGTTATGACTACAATTAAACAACACACATATTTTTTATTAACTCATTGCTGCGTCCCACAGCTGAACAAAGGCCTATAAAAAAATCCAATTAATATAAAAAATTGAACACACCTTGTTCATTTTCATGATGGCGTGCTTGTCGTGCGCGGAGAGGTCGCGCAGGCGCACGAGCGTGTCGCGCAGGCGCACGTTCTGCTGCTGCAGCTGCCGCATCTCGTAGCCGGTCGCGGCGCCGCCCTCTGCTGCATACGGGTGCTCTATCAGAGCGCACACCCGCACACTTAGTCACGTACACGATAACGCATGCTTTCTATAGTCCGTCTGTCGCATGTCATTGGATATGGGATGGGTTTTAGATGGGTTTTAATTGGTTTGTTAGCTTTGTTTGGAATTAAACAATACGCTTTGAAAATTATGCATATTCTGGAAAAAAAATATAGATTTTTTAACATTTGTGTGCAAACCAATATGATTATTGGCTTAAGACCGACTATTTTCTTCTTGAGAAATACTATATAGTTTGAATATTACCTAAATCTCTACTATTATTATAAAGAGGTAAGCGTTTGTGAGTTTGTATGTTTGAGGCGGGTAATCTCCGAAACTACCGAAACGAAAATTATTTCACGATTAGGTATTTAAGATTGCTATAGGCTATATTTTATCTCAATCTGCCCGCGGGAGCGAGGCTCAAGCAACATCTAGTTCCGAAATAATTTGAAAGATTTTTAGCATTTGAGTTAAAACCAATACGGTTAATGTTGCTTGAGAAAGACTCTCTTCTTTTTGAGAAATACTGTATTGTTTTGAATATTACATAAATTCTGAATAACGCTATGATTTTTTAAGCGTTTGAGTTAGACCAATATGTGGCTTGAGACAGACGATTATATGAGAAAGTTTTATTTTATTTTTGTTACTTATGTGTTAATAAGCGTGTGTGCGTTTAATTGTTCAAATAAATCATTCATTCATTCATTCATTCATTCATTCATTCATTCATTCATTCATTCATTCATTCTGAAAGAATTGTTAATTATTTTTATGTTAGTTGCGTTTTTACGTATTATACGCGTCTTTTTTTTTTATTTTACTGCTTTCTCTGTAATGGTTTTCTTCTTGCAATAAAGAGTTTACAAACAAACATAATTTTTATGTGGTAATGTTATGCGAAAGGCTGTCATGATTTCAGGACAGGCCCATTTTGATGTTTGAAATAGATATAGTCAAGGACCCCAAGTCAAACATAGGTTTATACATTTTTTATACGCTATAATTATATGACGACCTCGGTGGCGCAGTGGTAAAGTTCTTGCCACTGAACCGAGAGGTCCCGGGTTCGATACCCGGTCGGGTCATGATGGAAAACGATCTTTTTCTGATTGGCCCGGGTCTTGGATGTTTATCTATATATGTATTTGTTATAAAATATAGTACCGTTGAGTTAGCATCCCATAACACAAGTTTCGAACTTACTTTGGGGCGAGCTCAATCTGTGTGGTTTGTCCTAATATATTTATTTATTTTTTATTTATTTATAATGCTCTATAATAACTATGTATTTTAATTAGGTATTTTATTTAATGTAATTTTGCATACCTCCGCAAGAGGTAAAATGTATAAGGGACATATTATTATGATCTAAACCTTTTGCACCAACATTTTATGCAAATAAACGAATCGATTGATTGATCGATCGATTGATTACAATTTTTTGGTTATATTGGAGGTCAATTAAGGAATGATACTTTTATTTTGGACACAATTGAAAATGTTGAAAATACTAAATCTACATCGATTTTCCAATTGTAATATTAATACACGATTTTTAGTTAAAAGGGAAAGGTTGTCGATCGTCGTCTTCGTATAAAGTGGGTTAAACAAGGACACAAATAAATTTATAATGCAAAAACTTAAAGCAAATTGGTCAAATCAAAATATATTTAAACTAACTACTAGCTTTTGTCCGCAGCTTCGCCCGCGTAAATATACTCACGGGAACAGTTGTTTTTTCGGGATGAAAGGTAGGTCCCTATGTCCTTCAAACTATGCAAAATTTCAACAAGGTTGGTTGGGTGAATATTTTATTCCTACTATCGCAATCCCATTTTAATATTGAGAAAAAAAAACTGTTCCCGAAGGGATCTTCGCGCGGGCGAAGCCGCCGTAAACAGCTAGTTATGTCGTAAATTAATATGAAGAAAAAAATAAGTGTATATTATTATAAAGACAACCATAAACCAATATATATATATGCAAAGAAATTGTTTCTGTACATATAAATACATACATACATATTTATTGACAAAAAGCTATAAAATATGAAGCACATGACATAAATAAAGTATAAAGCATTGTGCTGAGGTTGTGTGCTCTGTTTTTTTATTTATATAAGGCTAAATCTATATAAACAATAACCATATAATTCCTATTTACACCATGATTATATAAATCTAATTTCAATACACATCGAAGAACCCTGATATAATAGGTGGTGCGTAGAGCGTTTCGACCGCTGCCGTCGCGTTGTCATTAAAACTTTTCAAAATTTAACAAAGACAAGAATAAATTTTAATATCTGCCTTTAAAATCATTAATCTGTAATGCAATAATTTCACGAATGATTGATTTTGGAAATGATTCCTTACTCCGTAACGAACGCGGCCGCAGCGTTTGAAACTTTCTGAGGACCACGAAATATCAGAGAGAAATTGATGATTCCATAAACACCATTTTACTTATAACAATAACAAGAAAGAAGATCAGAGGCCGTAGTGCGAGTTCGCACAAATGGCTATTCTCCAACCAGTCAAATCAAAGATACGTTTTTCTAATGTCAAAACTTTTTTACGTCAATAAAATCAAAATCAAAATCAAATCATTTATTCAGAAATTAGGCCTTCACAGGCACTTTTTCACGTCATAATCTAAATTAAATGATGTTTACCAAAGCTACAAAATACTAGCATTTCGGAACGACCACTGCTGAGAAGAAATGCCGAAAGAAACTCATTCAAACAGTGTTGGTCCCTATTATGCCAGAAGGGCTTACCATTTGACGGATATCATCCTAAATTGAATAAACCGAATCGGTAAATACCATGCGGCGTGAAGGTTTGATTTCTAAATAAATACTATGCTTAGAAACTCTGCAGCTAAGAAAAAAATCTAGGAAAACGCTAATATGAGAGACAAATGAGAGAGAGAGAGAGAGAGAGAGAGAGTTTATATCGAATCGCAAACTCGCACTACTTCGAAATAATGCTCCAAAAAAACAGTTTATAATCTATTTTCATATACAAAAAGGGATGAACTCACGTATATTCCCGCCGGCCTCCATCTCAGCCCTCATGAGCTGCAGGTCCAGCGTGGCTTCCTCCAGCTTCTCCCGGCACTGCTCCAGCTCGAGCTGTAAGGCTTCCGCCCTCTCTTCAGCCATCTCCTTGTCTAGAGCGGCCATTTCCGCCGCCTCTTGCAGTTCGGCTGTTTCCTCGTTGTGCGCGTCCAACGCTTCTTGTGCTTCGCGAACCTAACACGAAAACATATCATATATACATATCTATCTTCATAGTCGTATACCCTCATGGCTGAGGGTCGTGCTCATTACGTGGAATGAAACACACATAACAACTTTCTTGGCATTAGTAATGGAGTTTCCTCACGATGTTTTCCTTCACCGGAAGCAAGTGGTGGTCGATGAAAACTACTATACATGAGTCAGATTGGTATACAAACTCATGTGGCATGAGTAGGATTCGAACCTGGGACTCATTACACCACCACCTCCATACATATCTTACATATAAAACTGTAAGTGGGCTATGTCTGTTCAAAGGATATATTTAAAAAATAAAAATTATGTCTTTATTGGACTATAAGAAGCCAAAACAAATTTTTTGTAGAATTTTTGTCTGTCTTTCTGTATGTTTGTTCGCACATCACGCATAAACTACTGAATGGAATTTCAAGAGGTTTTCACAGCTTTATAGGAATAATCTAACGTAAAATTTGGTATAGGTTACATCGCGATACGTTGCCCTAGATATTTACAACAATAAGTTATTAGCGGACGCAGGCGATTAACGCGTTAGGCCGCGGGCAAAACTAGTCTGAATATAAACAAATTATCATGTTCTAAAAATAAAATATCGTCAGAAAGATCTTGTGGCATTTAACGCCAGACAAAACCGTTTACGAGTTCCCTCGTTGGGAACCGATCCTGTGTGCACCATCCGGGTGATGCTTATCATAATAAAGCAAGGAAACTGAAGTGACTTGGGAAATTTCGGAGCAATCTAACTTGCGAGACATGATTACAGACAGACAAGCAAACATCCAAACAGGTAATAAATTGTAAAAAAAAAAATACCTCCTGCTTAGCCCTCTGCAGGTCCCTCTGCAGCTGCGCCTGCGACTCCATGATTCTGCTCTTGAACTCATTCGCCTGCTCCAGCTGGAGTCGCAACCGCTCCAACTCCCGCAGTTTCTCTCTGTCCTCCGCGCGCCGAACTTTTAGTGTCTCCAGTTTCTCTTTCAAATCCTCCACTTCAGATTTCAGGCTTGTTATCTAAAAATAAATAAATATTTATGTAGATATCACACAGATTAAGTTGGCCTCAAAGTAAGTTACGGCTTAAGACACTTATTTCCCACAAAAAGAATACAATTCACTTGCATTATGAGAAATACAAAGTTCAAATTATGTGTTTATACAAAATATAAAATTTCTTATTCTTACGAGGGAGTATCGGACATACATTAAGTTTAACTTTAACTATGGCCTTTATTACATATCATTTATGAAGGAAACCGAAAATGGCGAATTGTGGCTATTAGTTTTGCGCATGTGTAAAAAAGGTTTTAATATTCATTAATAAATTTTTAATAGATTCATATTCCATTTTAAAATATGACATATTCTGTCAAAATGTTGTGTTTAAGATTATTTTTGAAAAAGTAATATGATATTATTTCTTTTATATTCTTAGGCAACTTATTATTGAACAGCTGTGTTCCTTTATACATAAGAGTTTCTTTGCCATTTTTTGTTTGGCATATTTGTTTAATTTTATATCATTAGCTCTTCTTGTAATTCTTATTTGCAAAAGACGTTAAGTTCGAGACTTGTGTTATGGGATACTGACTCAACGATACTATATTCTATAACATATTCGTATATAGATAAACATCCAAGACCCAGATCAATATGAAAAAGTTTGTTTTTCATCTTGTCCTGACCGGGGTTCGAACCCGGGAACGTGTAGCAACGGCAGCAGAACGGGAATCTGAGAGCGAAGTGCGTGTTTGAATTTCACTTCTCACTGTCGAATTGATTCGAAGTGAGACGCAGCGGACTTATCATATTGCGGTGTGGTTGTCGTCGCGCACTGTGATTGGTTGGCTGCGTCTCACTGCGAGTCGACTCGATGGTGAGATGTAAATATTTGTGAGATGTAACGGATTTTGACGCGAATTCCGCCAATAGACAGAGTGATTCCTGAGGAAGGTTTTGAAATATTATGTTTTTACGCGAGCAAAGCCGCGACGGGCCGCTAGTTAAATATAAACATAAGTATTCACCTCTTGTTGAGCCTGTAGGTTGGCTAACTTGTCCTCCACGGGCGCTGGCGGCGATGTAATGCTTTGGCCGAGCGTAAACTGTGGTGTTAAGGTTTCCACGAAGCCAGTCTGTGAATATAATTTACGCAATACTCAATACTTTATTTGCATAAATGTGGTTACACTAGTTGTTAGCCGCGAACTTTGACCGCGCGAACGCATTAATATTTTGATGAGTTTCTACAAAATTGTTAATATTTCAAAAGCGACTTAACCGATTTTGATGTTACGACGTTAAAAATTCGATTGACAGATTATATATACTTTTTAAATGCGGCACGAGTAGGATTCGAACCTGTAATCTTTGAGTTCGTAGACAGGCGTCTTAACCATTAAACCGCCACTGGGTGAATCTCAGAGCGTTTCGAACGCTGCGGCCGCGCTATCATTGCAATTTTCCAAATTTTAACAAAGACAATAATTAATTTTACTATCTGTCTTTAAAATAATTAATCTGTACTACGGTAATGTCAATTTTATGAATGATTGATTTTGGAAATGAGTCCTTCCTCAAGAAATTTGACAGATCGTAATAACATCGCGGACGCAGCGCTTAAAACGCTCTGGGAAACACCCCACAGTTTCTTGGACCACCACAGATTTATATTTTGATATGTGGCAAAACAAAATGGCAGTGATGTAAAATTATTGATTACAATTATTGAGATATACCTCCACAAAGGCTGCCCTTTTTGCCAAGTCGGGTGTGGAAGCTCGTTCGGCGGTGGGGGACGCGTAGGACGTCAACGATTGTCGACTGCTGGCCAAAGACGTTCTCGAGCTGCAAGCATCAAACACAGAACCTTAAAAAATCCGATCTCTGTCAACTCACACATTTGTTTTTATTTATTTATTACGGCACAATTATTATAGGATGAATTTCACTAGCGTTTGAACGCGGCATGCAGCGTTTCATCAGTGTCCGACTTTTTTTTGAATAAAGAATCTTTTTTTTATAAATGAAATATTTATAAAATTAACATTGTACCAGTACTTAGTACAATTTAATAAACAATAATGACAGCCCGCGTCGGAGATCAAAACGCTCGTGAATTTCACCCTATACAGGATATTTATTACAACAAACAATTTTTGAATACTTTTGTTTATTGTCACAGAACACCACAACACTAGGCACATATCACGCAGCAGTCAAATCTATACTATTATTATAAAGAGGTAAGCGTTTGTGATTGTGTATGTGTGAGGCGGGTAATCTCCGAAACTACTGAACCGATTTCAAAGATTCTTTCACCATTAGAAAGGTACATTATCTTATCTCATTAGTCTATTTATCATATTTTGAGAAAGCACATTATGAGAAAGGACATTGTAAGAAAAGGACATTTTGCGCCAAGACGATTTAATGTTGTTTTACGATTTCGTTCTTTTTTTTATCTGAGATACAGGAATCTTCCTTGTTTAGCTGTCAACCCAACATAATCCTTCATCCTTTTTATTAAGTAATATATTCAGAGAATTTAAGTAATTCTTAATTTGTTTTGTAAACTTTTTAAGTGTTTATGGTGAGACAATAAAGATTTATTATTATTTATTATTCATTTTAACATCAATTTGCACTCGTGTTTTTGGCAAATATCTTTTTCTTTCTTTATAAATGCTTGCCTCTGAACCGTGAGGTCCCCGGTTCGATCCCCGGTCAGCTCAACATGGAAAATGATCTTTTCCTTATTGACCCGGGTCTTGGATGTTTATCTATATATGTATTTGTTATAAAATATAGTATCGTTGTGTTAGTATCCCATAACACAAGTCTCGAACTTACTTTGGGGCTCAATCTGTGTGATTTGTCCTAATATATTTATTTTATTTTTTTATGTTAAGTTTGTAATCACTTAATCAACAAAGCCATTCTAATCAAAATTGAACATTACTACAAAATATAAAAATACACTAATACAATATTGAGTATATTTATATATACAGTGCATATAAGCAGATTGTAAGGTTAATTCCAAATCGTGGACCTTGACCTTCTTTTTTAACCCCCGACGCAAAAAGAGGGGTGTTATAAGTTTGACCGCTAAGTGTGTCTGTCTCTGTACATGGCACCGTAGTTCATCAACGGATGAACCTATTTGGATGCGGTTTCTTTTATTTGATAGCTAATTTTTATGCGGTGGTTCTTAGATATGTTTGATCAAAATCGGTTCAGCCGTTCAAAAGTTGTAGCGATATGAATATTGATAGTCGGTGGTTTTTTAATTTGTCTAACAAATAAACAAGCGTATTTTCTTTGTTACCATGGTCTTTTCGAGTGTGTCAATTACTAACACTGGTGTGAGCTTTTCCTCGATTCGCCTAAAGTCATCTGACACGACTTTTACGATTACCTACCGCGGCTTGTGGCAACTTGTCGCATACACAATGGTGAACTTAAACTGTCAAGCATGATAAGCCGTAGACAAACCGCTTGTGTTGGTGGCGCCATCTGCCTCGAGTTTCCATTCAGTGAGCTAGCTATACAAAAGCTACAGTGTAAATAAGTAGTGCATAACATATACAGTGTTGAAGCAACTATTACGTAGAGACATAGTCAACCCACCTCGACATAGACAATGTTCCAGGTTTTGTCTGCGCAGGAGATGCCTTCCGACGCACCCTTAGTGGCACAAATGTTAATGTCACACATTATTACATGTTAATAATTACAAATGTATCAGCACAATTACATTAAATATATCTTTAGAACAAAAACTAAATCCCTTGTTTATTAGGGATTTTAGTAAACGGAAAAATAATTTCATAAAATTATTAAGATTATTTTCTACATATAATGATTAGGTTAAAACAAGGTTAAAACATTCATTTTTGAACAGAGCGTTTGTCCAGTATACAGAACGCCTACCACGTAACACAAACACGTACCCGTTACTCACGTCCACATGTTGTCCCATATCTATACTATTATTACAAATACGTAAGCGTTTGTGTGTTTGTGTGTTCGAGGCGGATAATCTCCGAAACTACCGAACCGATTTAAAAAAATATTATGAAATATTACCAGGGGGTAGGTAAGTGTTTATCAGAGCGTTTCGACAGCTGGGGCCGCGCTGTCATTACCATTTTTCAAATTTTAACAAAAACAAGAATTACTTTTACAATCTGACTTTAAAACAATTAATCTGTACTGTGGCAATGTCAATTTTATGAATGACTAGATGTAGCCCGGACTTCGCTCCCGTGAGAATTTTGAGATAAAATATGGCCTATAGCAATCTTGGATAATGTGCCTTTGTAATGAAGAAAGAATTTTTTAAATTTGTTCGGTAGTTTCGGAGCTTACCCTCCTCAAACATACAGATTCAAAAACGCTTACCTGTTTATAATAATATAGATTGATTTTGGAATTAATTCCTTCCTCAAGAAAATTGACAGATCGTAATTACAGCGCGGCCGCAACGGTCGAACGAAACGCTCTGAGAGAACCACCCACCCAGGTTAAACTGCAAATTTGTTTGTTTTTTTTAACACATTTGCAGTATTATGTACTACTATTTAACTTTTTATTCTTTTTTATTCTGGGCCACAATATTACATTCTGTGTAAATGTATTTAAGATATTTTTTATGTCGTTAGACAAGGAATTTTCGGGGTAAACGCGAGCATATTGTATTCTTTGGCACCATACTATTTAATTCTCCCGCACAGCACCCACTTGACATTAACATCTTAGCGGACTGCTCGCAGCTCAGCTCTCGTCTTGTCAAAGTAAAGCGTGTCTACAGAGGACGTTTTAAAGTTCACTTTTCAATGAACGTCATTTTGCCGGGGGGCAGCGGTGCGATATGACCCTAATTTTATTTGCCTATTATATACATTGCACATTGCTTAGTTTTCCCTTAAATTAACACCAAGCTCACGTTAATATTAAGCAATGTACGTCGAAACACCGCAATCAGGGCGATGTGTACGGAAGCCGTGACACAGCGTTTTTATTACCTTACATATCTCGAATTTTAAGGTTGTTTTAATGTTTCGTTATGAACATAGAGAAACAAAAAACAGAAACGAAAAACAAATAGTGCAGAAAGCAACAGTGGTGCTGTTCTACAGGGATGCCGGAAAAAGACGCATTTGAAATTTTTTCGAAAATTAAATGGACATATTCGTAAAGAGCTGGCGTGTGATTCTGCCCTAAAATAGAACCACTCAATATCCTCCCGCGGATGTAAAACATCCGATGCTATAAAGGGCCATACAGCCTTGGCACGACAAATAGGCCATAATAGCATTCTCAAAGAGGGTGAGGCAGGCGGTTGTAAATCACAATATAGTCTTTAAAGTTTATTTCTTTGCGCTGATTAGCGCGCTTTAAAAGATATTCGGAAAGAGAATTAAAAAAATACGACTCCTAACAAGCATATCCTAGGTTTTAAAAAAGTCAGATACGTCTTTTTCATTTACGACGACAGCGGGTTACTCACGTGGTCGGTCTAGATCTCTGGGCCACAGTAATACTAGCGAGAAAAACAAAACCGAGTTAGAAACTCATACACACTATTATATTCAAATGCATTTTTAGCAAAAAAAAAAAACAATTGGTGGCGAGTCTCGCACTCGGTCGCCATCAAAACTTGTGATATCTTACGATGAGAGGAGTCTGAAATGGTTCTCCGACAATTGCTTCGTCTACGAACGCTTCGTCGACAAAATGTTTCGACATCTGGCGTTTGAACGACAGAACCCTTCATCTACGAACGATTCGACGACTGAATGTCTCTCTGTCGGCGAATCGTTCGTAGACAAAGCAATTGTCTGAGAACCGTTTCAGACTCTGAGAGAAGTGGAGTTTTTTATGGGTTTTCTGTCATATTTTTAGATACTTTTCATTTTTTTTTCTCTATTCTGAACTTCCTCATAAGATCTCACAGATTGACTTCGAAAAGATGGTTAATTGAAATGAAAGGAATATCTAAACATTTTATCATAAAGTACACAACAATGAAATTGTTATAGAGGCTGAAATTCTACACTATTCATATAAAAGAAAACTAAACATTTGTTTATTCTTTATCTAGAAAGTATTTGTCTATGCTATTCAGTGTAAGTTTATTTATGCTATTCAGAAATTGACCTACCATTTTCATGTAAAATTTTAGCAGTAATTAATAATGCTAGATATTACACTAGACTTTCTAGATTATACTACTAAAACTACTATAATGTTAACATTAATAATAATAACTAAACCACCCATAACCAATACTAATATAAAACCTTTATGTTACTGATTTCATGGGGTCTGATGCAAAACCATATTTTGATGTACGTCAATGGACAACATCAATATCAAAACCTATGGAAAATTAAACACAACAGAGCTGTAATGACGACTACATCAGTGCAAAGGAGCATGACTCTTTACCTGCTGAGTCTCCGATTGGCAGCTGTCGGTTTCCCCTCCTGTATAGAAGATGTCATTGACGACATTGATGTCTCCATCGGATTATCCTCAGAGTCCAGCAGTTGGATTTGGGTTTGGCGTACAAAGACTCCATAGTTCTCCTCACACTGGAACATACAGACATAGTTTTAAAGTTAAGAAGGGGTGAAATAGTACCAAAACGCGAGGAAAGATCACTTCCTTTTTTTGCTATCACTAATAAACTTAAATAAATAAATAAAAAGAATAATCAGCTATGGAGAAAATATAAATAATTAGCTACTCCCGGGGTTTCGCTCCGATGGAAATGCCATGTACCAAATTTTATAATAATTATATATACATAAACACATGCTCACAAACTTTCGCATTTATAGTATTAGTGGGATACTTACATTAAAGT
This sequence comes from Plodia interpunctella, assembly GCF_027563975.2. Lineage (NCBI taxonomy): Eukaryota > Metazoa > Arthropoda > Insecta > Lepidoptera > Pyralidae > Plodia > Plodia interpunctella. The sequence continues at coordinate 2,597,174 of NC_071323.1, forward strand.
AGGCATGTCCCCGGACTGTACCGTTGTTCTTGCCTTTGGGTTCGTCCAAAATCACACCAATCCACTTCCCAGTAGCGAATGTTGGGTATCCAACATACGCAACGGATCCTTTCACATCCTTTCCTATCACGATCACACGCTGGCCCATCAACTTTTCCGACATTTTAACCTAGTGTTTTAACCTAACTAAAACAAAAAATAACAAATCTTTAATAAAAGACAACAATAAAAGATAACAAATCTAAATAATAACTAACTGATTTCCAAATCTTTAAGTTACCTTCACTTTAAAAATATAGTGTACTAATATATCAATAGTAGAAGTAACTTCTGATATATATAAATAAACTACTGAATAATTTTAATCATTATTTTGAACAATATCAAGAAAAATTACTAAAGCAATAAGTATTTCCATCTATCTATAACTTGCTTTTTTCTTGATAGAAAATCCAATACAATTGACCTGATTGACTGACAACACTTGACAAACGTCGTATGACAGTGAATTGACAATAGGTATATCCCGACAAACATTTTGGCTGACAAAATAAAGAAAGAAAAAAAGAGAGAAAGAAAATCTTTCTTCGGCTGTTCTGCAAAAATTTTAAACACATATTTGTTCTTATATCTGTGAAAACACATTAAACTAAAATGTGTTTCTTTGTCTCTTTCTGTCAATATTAAATATTATGAAGTGCAATAATGAAAAAACAATATTTTAGCTTAAAGTGTGTTTAATTTTTTTTATAACTTAAAACTGACGTACTATTATTATTATTTAAATATGTATACATTAAAACTTACGTACTTACTTGTACGTAAGTTTTCTAAACTTATTTACTGTAAGAATGACACTTTACTGATCTTGGCAGCCAAAATGTTTATTGGGTGTAGGTTCAGCGCAGCTGAGCATACTGGAGTTGGCAACACAGTCAAACAAAATTAAAATTATCAAAATGGCTGGCCCATCCTAAGCGTCAGTCTTTATTTCCCTTGAAGTGAAATATAATTTAACCACTATCAGTGTGTGAAGTTTATTCTTCTTATATGTCTGAAGGTTGTAAATAAAATGGAGTTTGACGAGATAGTTGTGAAGGAGAGCCCGGGACTTTGCCGGTGTTGTCTCTCCGAAGGCTGTTATAAAGACATGGGCACGGAGTATACATGGATGAATGAGAATGAAGTGTACGCTGATATGCTATTAGAATGCTTCGACATTGGGGTGAGTATGGTAGTATGCAACTCAATGAACAACAAATTGAGTCTTGTGTTTTGTCCCTGTCTCACTTAGCAATTTCCGACACCGAAAGAACGAGACAAAACATAATTAAAATCGATTTTTAGATACACTGTAATGGTATTTAATCATCATCATAAACAGTGAATTTATTTATATTTCAGATTTCCCAGCATAATGATGGACCCAATGGACCTACCCGACTTATTTGTGAAGTCTGCATTACAAGACTGCGGGACGCTTGTAACTTCAAAAAACAAGTGCTGGACTCCGAAAAGAAATTCATTGATATGATCGGCAGAGGCGAATTTCAGGCAAAAGGTACCCATAAATGATTTAGATTAAATATGCCTTCATAAATATTATTTACTATGGGATAAAAAGTACCCTATGTATTATTCTAGGTTACATCCTATGCGTGGACCAAATTTCATAACAATTGGTATAGTAGATTTTGAGTGAAAGAGTAACAAAACATACACTTACTTCCTCACAAAACTTTTGTATCTATACATACCTAATGTTTATATATTAGTAGGATTTATTACTGTAAAGAATAATAGTGCCAAGAAAGTTATTATGTGTGTTTCATTCCACGTAATGACCGTGACCCTCAGCCATGATAAATATGACTATGAAGAGATACTGTAAAACATGATGCATGAATGTAAAGTTCCACTCACCATGGGATACTTTCACTGAAGACTCAATAAATGAAATTATTTTATAATATATATAATGAAAATATTATATATAATGAAAATATTATATAATATGTCCATCTATGGACTAATAGGAGAAATTCTTTTTAAATAATTAGAACTGTCATCTTAATTTTTATCATATTACATGTACATAAAACTGGTTTTATGTTGTTTTATGTTTGGACATTAAGACAGTTGATGTTGTAAATTTGGTTACAGTACTAATCTACCCGTCCCAAATGAAGTCAGAAGTTGAAGATCCAACGGGCCAAGAAGTGGAGTATTTGGATGATGATGACATGGATTTTGGTGATGGTAACTACATTTTTTGTGGCACCTACTGGCACATTCAAAATTTTTAAGTTTATTTTTTTTACAGTGTTGAAATTTTCCATGTCCCCTTTAAATTCAAATTCAAATCATTTATTCAGAAGTTAGATCTTCATAGGCAATTTTTCACGTCAATTTTTATATTAAATAGTTATTTCTCACAAGCTATAAACTACTGGCATTTCGGAACGACCACTGCTGAGAAGAAATGCCGAAATAAACACATTTGAACAGTGTTGGTCCCTATCATGCCAGAAGGGCTTACCATTATTGTTTCTTACGATTTTTTTTTAAATTTTTACTTTCCATGACAATGCATTGTTATTATAAGCTGATGGTGTGGTCAGGATCGGTTACCAACGAGGGAACTCCTTAACATTTATTTGGTCATGAAATTTTACGTGTGCCCTTAGTTCCTATGGCAATGCATTATTGTGATAAACAAGACTGGATGGTAGATTAGAATCGGCTCCCAACCTCAAGTGTCATGAAAGGGTTAATCATGTGAGTGAGTGTGATATTTGAAACAAAATATTCACAATCTTTTAATAATTTCAGACGAGCCTCTAAAGCGCCCTGAAGAGCCTACTCTGTCAGACATCACAGTGTCTTCCCTCCCGGTGAAGAACAAGCGAGGCAGGCCCAAGAAGGCAGTTGTCAAAACAGAGAAGAAGGCCAAAGTTGCCAAGCTGGAGGAGAAAGCAAAGTCTTCCAAATCAATTGTTAAAGGTGAGTTCTATTTATGTTCTATACGTATTTAATTTTACATGTACCGTGAAAGATCTTTTCCCCCCACTCGGGAAAGTGGACGGAACAGGGAAAATTCTCTGATGACAGAAAGATCTTTCCATCTTTCTCTCCTATTAACGTGTTCATCGTTGCGTTTGGAGATATGACGTCACGATGTCCAGGGTTAGCATAAAATAATTTTATATTCGGCTGTGATTGTAACAACCGGTCGCATAAATGGCGTCTATTCCCCTTGAGAATGCTTTTGTTGCCTAGCAGCTGCCAAGGCTGTGTGCATACTAATGGTTGTATGACATCTACGGGAGGATGTGGAGTGGTCCTATTCTAGGGCGGGGCCACACGACTAACGAAAAGATCCTTCGATATCATACTATTACACTAAATCTAGACAGCGTTAGGTGGGCACCATGCACATGTTATGTTTGTCTCAGCCATAATTCTTATGTACGAGGGACGCAAGCGATACGCTTCGGATTAGTTCATCTCTTTCGCACGTAAGGTTTGTGATTGAGACAGGCAGAATTCGTCCGGTGACGACGGTGTTTCAAATCTAATTTATACTAATAGGAAAACGGCCTCTATAATCTTACATTTTAGAATTACTAGCTACATCACGCGGTATTACCCGCGTTTTATCATTCGTTGTAATTATTCGAAACTAGTAAACGTTTTAACGCTTTTAATTATCCACAGTAGCACCATTTAGTTTTAGTTGGAAAGGTACAAGAAGGACATTTATTTATATTTTATAAATAAAAGTTTTATATTTATTATAACGATTTAAAATGAAACTTATTAATTATTAGTTACATTGTTATTATTACTTTTCACTACAATTCGCATGTGGGAATTACAAATTGATTTTATAATATTTTGATGTTGCCAGACAAAGATATATAAGAAATATAAAAACAAATATTAATTATACACATGATGTTTCACAAACAAACACAAGGTTAAATTTCATATTGTCGATAATGTTTACCGCACAAATTCTATGGATTAACTATTATAGCTGTCCAAACAATATTGGGACGCGTAGTGTTGCCATTTCATACAAATTTCTATTTCCAATAAGCGATAAACCCTCACATGGACAGAGGTAGCGATAATTACCTGTCCTTAGATTATAGGGGACGCTATTTGGTTACCAAAAATGGATTATTTTACCGGAGTAAGGCAAAATGATTGATAGATAGGATATTGGGAGCGGGGATTATATATTTGATGTGTTGGAAACACACGAAATCAGTAAGGGATGTGCTCTTTACTGCTTGAGTGGAAGTTGGTGCGGAGTTCTGGAGTTAGAGCTTGTCTATTTGATTAGTCAAACATTTTATTTCAAGAAAAATCACAATATCATATATAGACTTGTAGATCAACTAGCTTTTGTCCGCGGCTTCGCCCGCGTTAATTTCCTGCGGGAACTGTTATTTTTCCGGGAAGAAAGGTACTCTATGTCCTTTTCCACACTTCAAACTACATGTATGCAAAATTTCAAAAAAAGATTGGTTAAGTGAATAGAGCGTGAAGAGGTAACAAACAAACAAATAATCTTATACATTCGCATTTATAATATTGGTTAGGATAATTTACAATTTAAATACCAAATTTCTTGATTATTGTAGCCACAGTATTACACTAAAACTACCTACTATCTATGTTCACGAAATAAATTAATTTGAATTTGAGTATTTGGTTTTATAAATGGTGGCAACTGTGTCCAATAGAAAACTATAATACTTTCTAATAAAATTCTTTATCTAGTGTATCGTATTCTGTATAGATCACTCTTTTAGTATTCGCTAATGAGTAAAATAAATTGGTAGAAATGTGACGTGTGGCGGATTTGCGTCCTCTTAAACCATTGCTGGTTTGAGAAATCAAATCAGCACAATGTTGTAGTATATTGAAGTATTTATATGTTTTTAAAGCATTATTGTGACGGATTTTTATATTCAGTATTGTTTATTGTTGCAACTGCAATGTTATATAGCAAACAACCCAACCCAAAGCTAACCACACACCCGAAATTGCATTCGCGATAAGTCCGCCTTTGCGCTCGTTTCTGTTCGAATAACTATTATAACTTATTATTTTACTATAAATGGCCCAATAAAGAGTTAAACTATCTATTAATTTATCTGTCGACCTAACAATGACAAACATACTGTAAGAAGGGATACTGAAGAGTATAATTTCACGTTTTAGGTGACAAAACGACAGAGGCGTCGAGTAAGTCCTCCATTTCGTCCACAAAACGCAACAGACTCATGAAAAGAAACGCTGTTACAGTTCTAGAATGTTCCACAGCATTGCCCTTTAAATGGCACAGACAAAACTACCTATGTTTCTTCTGCCATAAGCCTTTCAAAAATACAAAAGATCTCAAAGAACACACCGTAGTTGAACATGAAAAAGCTAATATCCAAACTGCTGTCGCCTATATGAGAAGAGACGAGAAAGTAAAAATTGATGTGACAGCATTGTTTTGTAAGCTATGCGAATACAATGCACTAGATTTAGACCAAATGATTAATCACATAAAAATCGTACACAAACAATCTTTTTCGGAGTTCGGTTACGGTTTGATACCTTACAGATTGCAAGGAGATTTCCAATGCGCGATTTGTAATGAGAAATTTCAATATTTCGTCAAGTTGAATCAACACATGAACGAACATTACGGCGATTACGTATGTGATGTGTGTGGCAAGTCTTTTCTCAGTCAAGATAGACTGAGATGCCATTATATGAGTCACGTGTCTAGATTTAAGTGTCCATTGTGTCCGGACACTTTCGACTCGCTAGCTAGATTAAATAATCACGAAATTAAAGTACACAACAAAGTGAAGATGGTGAAATGCTGTTACTGCGCTGAAACGTTTTCAAATTTCATGCAAAGGAAGAAGCACCACGTTTCGGCGCATAATTTGAAGGCAGATGAGTTTAAGTGTCCAGTGTGCGGAAAGAATTTTCATATATTGAGCAAAATGAAAGTGCATTTGAATGAGGTACATTTGAAGGAGAAAAGGTTTTCGTGCACATTGTGCGATCGAAAGTTCTTTTCAAAAACGCATGTTCAAAAACATATGGTGAGGCATTCTGGCGAAAGGGTGTTTCATTGCGTGGTTTGTACGAAGTCTTATGCCAGGAGGCAGACCTTGAAAGATCATATGCGTGTACATGATAATGACAAAAGGAGTAAATAAGTTTGATACTGTCTCTGCAGATGATGATGAAGTTCGAGACTTGTGTTATGTGATACTAGCTCAACTATACTATATTTTTATAACACATACATATATAAATAAACATTAAAGGATAACCATTAAAGGATTAATAGGAGGAAAAAGATAATCGATAATCGGATCGAAACCGGGAACTCCAGTGTAGCAGTCCGGCATGATGATCATTAGGCGACAGAGTTCGTCAAAACAAAAGTCAAGGCAAAAACGTTTTGTGCGAAGTAACTGGTCGAAACTACATATGAGATTTCATTATTTAGAAAATACTCTCAGCACACTTTGAATTAAAAATAGTAATATTAATATTATTTCAACTGAAAGCTGACCTAACATTGGTTTATAGCGGTAATAGTAATATGTAACATATAATATCGTGAAATACTGTTTGCACAAATCTAGCATTAAGTAAAAATATTATATTAAAAATGTACATAATATTTTTTTACTTTTTTTTTATACTTCTTCAAGCGGAAAATACTGTGTTAATGTTGAATCATTTAACAACTGTTAAACGGTACAACACTGTCAATAGGATTTTGCAACTAATATGTACAAGCGTTGACCTGGATCATGAAGCTATGACTGGACCTTATTAGGGACTTCCCCCACAATCGATGGCTCATCTTCTCGCCTGTCCCGAGTGCCCAAACACTCGGGTTGACTTGATGGCCTCCGATGAAGCCATCGAAGTGGCTTGATTCTGCCATTAATATATTTAGCACCCAATAGAGCTTTGTAGATTTGCTATCGGCACGCAAAGAAGGTCTTCGTTCTGACGGATGTCTTAATTTAGAAATTTTAGAAAAGTCAAAGAAAAATACAGACACCGAGCTAGCGTAGCCAAATGAGATATATGATATTTCCATACAACTCCCCAGCCACTAGTGTTGTGTTGTAAAACCAGGCACACTATGAGAGACAAAATATATTAACGCTCTGTACAGTTTCTTGTTGTGTTTCCAATAAGAGTTTCTCTTGTATGTGCGAAACGAAATATTGACGATGTCTATTATTTTCTCTGTCTACGGAAAGAGATCATTTATATACTACAATGACAAGGAAAAGCTTTAAATGTACCCTGTAATACAATTAAAAAATATTTTTTCCTAAGAAATGGAACAACATAAAATTAACTTAACCATATTTACTTTTGTTGTCAGGAAATAAATGAAATATTGAGGGTACATTTACAGTAGACATTTCCTTTTCAGATAAAAAGCCCCGGAAATTTAAGAGCTGCGAATCTTCCTCGGTGCGCAGGCGCAGGAACCTCCAAATCATATTCAACAACACCGCGATCATACCCTTTAAGTGGAGGGGGAAGTACCTATGCTTCTATTGCAGCAAAGACATGGCCGAATATACAGAGCTCAGGAAACATACAAAATCTCATGGAAACTGTTCCACACAAGACCATTCCTTAAGAGTACTAAAAGGCGGTAATAATATGGAAATCAAAATCGACGTATCGGACATCACATGCGAGATTTGCAACGAACCATTTTCAGATTTCGATGAATTAATCACACATTTGTGCGTGAAACACCAAGTAGAATATGACAGGGAGGTTGACATGTACATAGAGAAGTACAGACTCGTGGATCTCACGTGTTTAGTTTGCGGTGAAAAGTTCGCTTATTTCGGCTTTCTAGTGTCCCATGTTAACAACATGCACCCAAAAAACTGCTTACTATGCGACAAGTGTAATCAGAAATTTAATAAGAGCAGAGATTTGTTTTCCCATATCAAGAATTATCACAGGGAGGGCGGGTATAAGTGTGACAAATGTCCCCAGAGTTTCAGCTCCTTGAATATTCTACGTAAACACATGAACAATAGACATCTAACGAGCTGTAATGTATGCCAGTTGAAACTATCGTCTGCAGCTTTAAAACAAAAACATATGGAAATGGAGCATCCTGATAACGGTTCTCTGCAATGCGATAATTGTTCTAACGTATTCCATACAAAACAAGGCCTCAAAATGCACATTAAAAAGTGTAAACCAGAAGAATTAGTTGCAATCAAAGAAGAGTATGACATAGATTTGGATGATGACGTTAATTACAAAGAGGTCCAAAAACCCAGTGTGAAGCAGATTCGAGAGAATATTGTCACAGTTATTAATATGTCCACAGCGATACCTTTTAATTTCTATCAGAACAAATTTAATTGTTTCTATTGCTCTCAAGATTTCGCCGACTCGGATTCAATGAGAGAGCACACACTTTTAGTACATCCAATTTGTGACGTCAATGAAAAATGCATTAAAAAATGCAAGGAGACAGTATCGTGTGTTAAAATCGATGTGTCCACTTTAGCATGCAAAGTTTGCTTCGAATCTCTCAAGGATTTCGACAATCTAATAGACCATTTGGTATTAAAACACGAGGCTAACTACGACAAGACCATCACTACATGTTTACAACCTTATAGGCTGACGAAAGATCACATTGTTTGTCCAAATTGTCCGGAAGTGTTCCGATTTTTCGGGACACTTTTGAAGCACATGAATAAGAAGCATACGAACAATAACATAATATGTGTTTACTGCGGACAGATGTTTAGGCGGGATCAGAATTTAAGAGTGCACATTTGGCGTCACCATGGGCATGGGCGATTTAACTGCAACATGTGTGGAGCGGAGTGTAACATTCCATCAAGGTTGTACATGCACATGGCAAAAGTCCATGGCGTGAAAGCAGCCAAGTGTCCAAAGTGTCCAGAGACTTTCACCACTCAATATTTGAGGCAAAAACATCTGATCGAAGCACACGATTCCGGACACAAATGTAACTATTGCGGCAAACTTTTCACAAGGAATTCGTTTATGCGCGATCATGTTAGGCGTACTCATCTCAAAGAAAAGAATGTCGAATGCACTATTTGTAATATGAAGTTTTTTAATAATATCCTTCTTAGACGACACGTCGTGAAGCACAGCGGTGAAAAAAACTTCCATTGTGATGTGTGCGGCGAGAAATTCTTCTGGAGAAAATGTCTGCGAACGCATTTGGCTACACATAATAAGCAATAAAGCACTAAGCTCAAAATGATTGTAATTTATTTGCTGAATACAATTTATTTTTTGGTGATTGATCGTGTTTTACATCTTTTCTTTTTCAGTGCTCGATCACAATCATGTTTTTGTATATTTTTTGACTATGTACGTTGTTATACAATTTAAAAAAAATGTAAAAAAACAATAATGGTAAGCCGATCTGGCATGATAGGGACCAACACTGTTCAAATGAGTTTATTTGGGCATTTCTCAGCAGTGGTCGAAATGCCAGTAGTTTGTAGCTTTTGAGAATTTTAACCTCCGTAAATATTTCACCATATTTGTAATTGCATTACATTTAGCATTTAAAGACCAATATTCATTTCGATATCGATACTGACTTTTCTTTAAAAAATCGAGACAATTTGTATATCGATTAACTGAGCTCTCTTAGTAATAGCACCTAAATGTCGCGTTGAATGCAGATCTTATTTGTATATAATTTTTAAAATTAAGTTACTCTCAGACACTCTTGTCTTTACCAGATTTCAAACTTCATAATTATTTTAGTAAAAAGTCCCGGCTTCGCTCGGGTAAAAACATAATAAATCATATCCCTAAACCTTCCTCAGGAATCACACTATCTATTGGTGAAAACCGCATGAAAATCTGTGCAGTAGTTTTTGAGTCTATCGCGAACAGACAGACGCGGTAAAGGGCTTTGTTTTATAATATGTAAGGATAAGCGAAATGTTTTTAACACGACCACATGATTAAATACAACAACCATTTGATCCAAAAGCCGTAGCTCACGAAGTATCATGAAATTTTTTCATCTTTTCAGATGAAAATGGGCCGGCAAAAGTGTTCAAAGCTAACGTACTGAGAAGACGTAACTTACTCACTTTGTTCAACAACACGACACTGGTACCATTCCGATGGCGCGGTAGATACGTATGTTTCTATTGCGGCCAAAACGTGGACCATTGTCAACTCGGGAAACACACGAAAACCCACGGACCTTGCTCAGACAAACATCGATCCATCAGGCTTGTCAAATCATTCGAGACCGATGTCAAAATTGACGTGTCACATATCGCGTGCGAAATATGTGATAGTAATAGTTTTGATAGTATCGATGAGTTAATAAATCATCTCACCAGTGTACATAGTTTGCCATATAACAGAGAAGTAGATATGCCAATTTCTTGCTATCGATTGGTCGATCTGAAATGTCTACAATGCGATCAGTCGTTCAGCCTTTTTAACGAACTTCTAAATCATATTAGTTCGATTCATTCTAACAATTGTTTCGTTTGCCAAGAATGCAAGAAAACTTTTAATAAGAAAAAGGAATTGCAGTCGCACATCAAAATTGATCATAAAAAACAACAGTTGAGTTGTAACAAATGCAGGCAATGTTTTGCAAATCTTGCTGAATATAATAAGCATAAGCAAAGCGTGCATTTTGCGCGTAAGTGTAACCTTTGTCTTAGAACGTTTTCGTCTGATATCAAAAGATTGCTTCATATGAAAACTGAACATGTTTTAGATACGAAAATTGAATGCCAGTTCTGTAACAAGACTCTAAATACAAAAACAGCTTTTCTAGCACACGTTTCGAAATGTAAGACTGATGTTTCAAAGGTTTTAGATAAAGAAAAAAAATCTACAGTTTTTGATATAAGAAGAAATGTAGCATGTGTCCTGAACATGTCGACTGCAGTGCCTTTTAAGTTTTTCTTGCACCAATTCCGGTGTTTTTATTGTCCCAAAGATTTTAGGGACAGCGATTTACTAAAAGAGCACACAGTTCTCGAGCATCCTCACTGCGACACGAGATTTAGAAGCTTGAAACTACGTAATAGGAAAGATGGTGTTAGAATAAAAGTAGACGTGTCCACACTGTCTTGTAAATTGTGTTTTGAACCGATCAGCGATCTGGATACACTCATAAATCACATAATAACTGAGCATAAAGCGCATTACGATAAAACTGTAGACAACTACATTGAGTCCTACAAATTAATTAAGGATAATTATCCTTGTCCGTCCTGTCCTGAAGTGTTTCGGCAATTCGGCATTCTGTTGAGGCACGTGAGCAGCTGTCACTCGGAGAACAAGATTCTCTGCGTACATTGCGGCATGTCTTTTCGGGCCGATCCGAACTTAAGAGCGCACATTAATCGCCATCATAAACCCTATAACCACAAATGTTCATCGTGCGATCTAGGATTCGCTACTAACGAAATGCTTCAACGCCACCGCGGTAAAGTGCACGGAACCAACATAGCGACATGTAAAATATGCTCTGAAAAGTTTGCGTCTAAAAACGTCATGAGACGGCATCTGATAAATGCCCATGGTGTAGGACATAAATGCGATTTTTGTGGCAAGCTATTTGGGAAACACTCTGTCATGGAAGAGCATATAAGAAGGCTGCATTTGAAGGAGAAGAATGTGAACTGTCCAGTGTGTTCAGAGAGGTTTTTCGACGCAACCAGACTGAAGGTGCACATGGTGAAACATGTCGGCGAAAGAAATTTCCATTGTGATATATGTAATAAAAAGTTCTTGTGGAAAAAGAATCTGAGAGTTCACATGGCTATGCACGTGAAAAATTCGAATCATAATTTGATATGTTAACGATGTCTCGGAATTGGTATCTGTCCAGACCTGTGTTTTACCCAGGTTCTCCTGGGTGAAGTACGGGGATTTACAGGACCTTAGTCCTGTGTTTCAATTGATGACGTTATTTACTAAACTCATTACAGAATCATCCAAGTTTATTGCAAGCTAGTATAAAGCTAATACTGGAACACTTGATCTTTGTGTAAGACTTCGTTCTCAGTCTAAGATCTTTGACTTGATCATTCTTTATTCCTAATGACGTGTTTACAATGATCGCCTATAGCATATAATGTTGAAGAAACGTTATAGCTGGATGAAATGCCTGTCGGGGCCAATACAATATAGGGATTCCGAAGGTGAAAGAAAGGACGTCAATATACACACATATAAACTTATCTTGTAGCTCCAGTTTTATATAGATAATAACGATTTTAACTAAATAGGTTTATAACCATAAATATATACCTAAATCGAAAAATGAATTATTTTACACATATTTCACTTTAATTTTATGAAAGTTTATACAAATGGAGAATTTGTGAAAAATATTCTTTGCGGTGAGACCTTTTGCGATAGGGACATTTCCAAAACATAACTCCCCATAAATTCACTTTTACGATTACCTGACCTTAGGTACAGGGTACTTTAGGTACTATCATCCGTTGTTTTCAATTTGCGAAATCAAAACTACACGTAATCGATCGACGAATATGAATATGAAAATCACATTTGAAACGCTAAATGCGCAACTACAGGGGACGAAATTTGTTTTCAGATAATACCGCGACCGCGCATAGAGATGGCCGCGCGTCCGAAATCAGAAGGAAAAACTTAATAACACTGTTCAACAACACGACCATCTTCCCTTTCAAATGGCGAAGCAACTTCCTATGCTTCTATTGCGGTAGAATTTACAAAGAATATATGGAGTTCAAAAAGCACACTAAATCTCACGGCCGGTGCACCACTAAGGACCCATCGTTGAGAATCATCAACGGCAAATATATAGAAATAAAAATAGACGTATCTGAAATTATTTGTAACATTTGTGATGAATCATTCAATAGTCTGGACGATATTATAGAACATATTATTGGGAAGCACAACTTGAAATATGATACAGATGTCAACATCACCTATCAAGCGTACAGGTTAAAAGATTTCAAATGTCTGCATTGTGATTCTCAATTTAGTTATTTCGGTTACTTGATACATCACGTGAACTCGTCACATCCGCAGGAAAATTTTGTTTGCGTTGAGTGCGGTGCTAGTTTTAATAAAAGCAATTATTTGATGTTTCATATGAGGAATTTCCACCGTAAAGAAGGCTACAGTTGCAATCAGTGTCAATTGAAATTTGATTCGTATCATTCGCTTCGGAGCCATCGACAAAGCGCACATTTAAGAAACTGTAAAAACTGCGACTTTTGTTCCGATTCTCGAATACTCTTACAAAGACATATCCAAGCCGAACACCCTGAAGATGGCAATGTAAAATGCTCTTATTGCGATAGAAAATGTCGTAGCACCGACGGCCTGGCTGTACACATGAGAAAATGCCGAATAAAACTTGAAAAGCAGAAAAAAGATAACTCGTTACCTCATAATAATATATCTGCGAATATGAAGCCTAAGAAAAATAGTAATCTTATGCAAATAAGGCAAAACGTACAAACTATAATCAATATGTCGACAGCGGTACCCTTTAGTTTCTTCAACAGATTCTCTTGTTTCTATTGTTCTAAAAAGTTCTCCGAATTTCATTATTTGAAAGAGCATACCAATTTAGAACATCCTATATGTGACATCAAAGCTAAGTCCATGATGGCAATGAAGGGGAAACATCTGCGGGTCAAAGTGGATATAAGTTCCCTGTCCTGCAAAGTTTGTTCACAATCTATGTCGGGTCTGGACGTTTTGATAGATCATCTGATAACGGAGCATAAAGTACATTATGACAAATCGGTAAATGATTGTTTAGAGCCGTACAGGATGGACAAAGAAAGCGTGGCTTGTCCTCAGTGCCCGCAGCAGTTCAGTTACTTCGGAAGTCTGCTGAAACACATAAATAGTTCGCATAACGACAATAACATCATTTGCGTTTTTTGCGGCATGTCTTTTAGGTGTGAAACGAATTTGCGGTCACATATATCCCGGTTACACAAACGGGAAGGTTATAAATGCAAAATCTGCGATTTAGACTTCAATTCTAGGGATGCTCTTCAGACACACGCCGGTAACACTCACGGCACCAAGATTTCAAAATGTGCCGAGTGCGGGCAGGCGTTCTCCTCAAAAAATGTCATGAGGCGGCACCTTATAGACGTCCACGGTATAGGACAGAAGTGCGTCCATTGTGGGAAACTATTCCCTAAAAAATGTCTAATGCTAGCTCACGTGCGGAGCACACATTTGAAAGAGAAAAACGTACAGTGTCACATGTGTCAGCAGAAATTTTTCAGTGGATGCCTGTTGAAAAAACACTTGGTCAAACATTTCGGAGAGCGCAACTTCCACTGCGACGTCTGCGGCAAACAGTTCCTATGGAAGAAAAATCTCATTGTCCATATGTCTTCTCACATCGAACATTGCAACCCCAAAATGCAAACTTAGCAGTAAATTATGATACAAGAGTAAATATTTGGCGTAACTACAGCGAGAAACATTTATTTTCAGATGAATACGCACCTGGCCCTTACGAAAGCTGCGCGTCTGAACGCAGAAGGAAAAACTTAAGAATCCTCTTCAACAACACCACTATTATCCCGTTCAAATGGCGGGGCAAGTTCCTCTGTTTCTACTGCGCCAAAAGCTATTCAGAGTATCCCGAATTCAGAAAACATACAAAATCACACGGGCCGTGCACTACAAAGGATTACGCGCTGAAAGTTATCAAAGGAAACCATATAGAAATCAAGGTAGACGTTTCCGAAATCATATGCGATATATGTAACGAACCTTTCGGTAGTATGTCCGAGATAGTCGACCATCTGGTCGGCAAGCATACCATGGAATACGATAAGAGCGTTGAAATTCCGTTCCAAGCTTACAGGTTGATCGACTTCAAGTGTTTGTTTTGCGACCAGCAGTTCTCATATTTCGGCAGCTTGGTCAGTCACGTCAACATCATGCATCCGCAGAATAGTTTTATCTGCGACGACTGTGGCGCGACTTTTAATAAAAAGAGAGACTTGGCTGTGCACATGAGGAATCTCCACCGCCAGGGCGGGTACGCGTGCGATCAGTGCACTGGGAATTTCGACACATATTACGCGTTACGCACTCATCAAAACACTACTCATTTTAGGAAATGTAAAAACTGTAATCTGCGCTTCTTGTCTCCCGTTCTTTTGCAAAAGCATATGAAGGCTGAGCATCCGGAAGATGGGAACGTGAAGTGTTCGTTTTGCGGCAAAGAGTGCCATTCGAAGAATGGTTTGGCGCAACACATGGCCAGGTGTAAGGTGAAGATGATTGCTCAACCCGACGAACCGCCGATGTTCGATTCCTTCCCAGCGGACGTCGGCATGAAGCCGAAGAAAAAGCAGAACATATTACAGATAAGACAGAACATACAGTGTGTACTAAACATGTCCACGGCTATTCCGTTTAAATTCTTCTCGAAGTTCAGCTGTTTCTATTGCTCTAAAAAGTTCACAGAATTTGAAGAGTTAAAAGAACACACAATCTTGGAGCATCCGATATGTGAACTCAAATCTAAGTGTATGAAAAAATGTAAAGGCGAAAGGATTACTGTTAAAATAGATATCGCGTGCTTATCTTGTAAAATATGTTCGCAGCCCATGACCGAATTAGATGCTCTGATAGATCATTTAATATCGGAGCACAAAGCTAACTACGATAAGTCATTTACCCGTTGTTTTGAGCCGTTTAAGATTATCAAGGACAATTTGCCATGCCCCGTGTGTCCGGAACGAGTGTTTCGTTATTTCGCGACTTTGCTAAAACACTTAAACGCGGAACATAGCAACAACAATAGGATATGCGATTTCTGCGGCCGCTGTTTCAGGAACGTGGCAAACTTGAAAGTTCACATATCGTACGCGCACACGGGATGTTGCGAATGTACGATTTGCGGAGCTAAATATAAAAATCAGTGGTGTCTAGCTCGCCACAGGGCTAAAGTACACAACGCTAAGGACTACGGATGTACTAAATGCCCCGAAAAGTTTCCGTCTGCATACCACAGACAGAAACACTTGATAAAAGCGCACGATATAGGGCATAAGTGCTCGTATTGTGGCAGAATGTTTACGAGGAATTCTTTCATGAAAGACCACATCAGAAGGACACATTTGAGGGAGAAAAACGTACCGTGTTCCGTGTGTAACGAGAGGTTTTTTGACAATTATCTGTTGAGGATGCATATGGTGAAACACGACGGGGAGAGAAAGTTCACTTGCGACGTTTGCGGCAAAGCCTTTTTGAGAAGGAGTAATTTACAATCCCATATGGACATGCATAAAAAATATGGACATGTGTCTGTGCCAATTTAATAACGACTCATTTGTACACAAAAGGTGATCTGGTAATTCGATTTGTAGTAGAACTCGGCCGGCCAATCAGATTCCGGCGTTACCGTCACGTTACAATGGCAGACTGTGGTTGGCTGCGAATGGTAAACGCGATGGAATTTGAATTGAGAACGCACTAAGCAAGGCACTAAAACGCAGCTAACCAATCACAGTGCGGCAATGAGACGCGACGACATTGTCAATGGTTAACTGCTTTTCATTGCGAATCGATTCGATAGCGAGATGAGAAATGCAAACCCAATGCCTTGTTTGTGTGTTATAACTTACAAAATCTGAATGAGTTGTCAAAAATCAGCTGATATTTTCTTTCATCTAAGAAAAAACTTTACAACAGCAATATCACAATCATATATATAATTTTTATTCTAATAAAACATTCCTATGTAATGTTTTATTTTAAAACGATCTCATTTATCTTCATTAAGATGATTTATCTTTTTTTTTTGTTCGCTGGAAGTTTATCCGGCTGTCACTTGTGTGTTAATTGTATGGAATTAGTAGGTACTTCGTAAAACGGAGTACTTACTAATTCCATGGTTAATTTATATTTGTAAGTATTAATTTAATATAAAAGGCAAAAAATGAGCTGGATGATCGGGTAGTTGCAAACAATTTAAATTAGATATTTTTTCGAAATGTGACGTCACACGTGGAGTCAAAAATGCATTAGAAATATATTAATTAACAAATATAATGAATTCTCTAATACAAATTATTTACAGTTCTTTCTACAAGTCTTATTATGTAAGCAATCTGTGTCTTTTTGTGATTTTACTGCAATATAAATTGAAATAGACGTTTTAGGAAATGATTTTGGTGGTTAATAAAAGTTTTACTTTGCAAATTTGGATTATTTCAACAAAATTTAACTGTTATTGTGTACATGTACATGTGACTCGTAAGAAAAGACTAATGATTCTTATAATGTGTTTCTTTCGCTATGTAAATTTATTTTAACTTGAGCTAACTACCCTATTGATTTAGTCAAAATGTTTTAGATCTGTTCCAAATTACATATAAATAAATTTTTGTAACATAAAATGTACATATAATTACGTTTATACAGTGGTCTCGCGGGAAATATTTACAACACTGGCGGCCCGTCCCGGCCTCGCGCGGGTAAATCCCTTAATAAATTATGTACCTAAACTTTCCTCAGGATTCACACTATTTATTTAAAAAAAAACCCGCATCATAATCAGTTGCGTAATTTTAAAAGATCTAAGAATACATAAGGACAGATAGCGGGAAGCGACTTTGTTTTATATTCCTTAGTGCTCTCGAGGTGAAAATCTAAAGTCTGTGTGTCAATATCTCCCGTGTTTCGTGGAAGTCTCTCTTGAAATTATAGCTACTATTTATAGGTAAAATAATAGGTTAGAATATAGTTAAGTGTATTAATAACTATATAACATTCGGCACATATGTAAATGTGGTATTTTTAGTATTTATGTCTTGTCTATACTGTATGTTAGAGTTAATTTTAGCATCATAGTCAAAAGATAGGATTTTTATGTAATAAATTTAAAGTTTTACATCGGCTTTTTATTTATTTTGATCATTCCAATGTAGAAATTCAGCACTTTATTCTTCACTATGTTGATAAAAAATAAAGAAAATGTAATCTAAATCTATGTAATGAGTACAACTCGAAATATACAGTAACATTGAGGAAGCCTTTTGCCTTCAAAATGCGCAGTGATAAAATGTTAAGAGGGCGCAAAACGCGTGGTATTACAAATTTTGCTGCAACCGATAACAGATTTTATTAGAATTAGATTATATTATGGTATACAATATTCACATGATAGTTTACTACAAGACTATTAAGCCGTTTCAGTCAACTGCATGTAAATGTGCATTATTAAAAAATTATTAAATAATATCAGATTAAAAATTATATATAAAACATTTATACAATGTTGGGAGGGCGCTAGTGTAGGTAGGGCCTTAAGGGAATTGTAATTTCTATACAATAAGTAATATTTTTTGTCTCACTTAATGATAATATGTGATGTGATAATCGCTGTACTTACCAATATGCAAAAAATACGTAAAAGAAACTTGAAGGGACAATAAAAAATTTTGATTCGTTTACAGAAGACAATAATACATATGTAAAGTTTAACAGAACTAACCTTTAGTCGCTCTTCGCTGACTGGAATTTAATTTGAAAATGTAATTGGGTTTACGCCATCAGCCACCTCAGATTTCATTATTTGTGAAATCTAACCCAACATACTCACCAATGAAATGTCCAAGATCATTGAGCCTTGCAAAGTGAGCTGCTAGAATTCTATTAAACTGCCAAACTTGTCCAAGCGCATATAAAAGCAAAATGTAAAGAAAAAAACAAGGAGAGAAATGCATTGACAAATGACATTTATTTCCAGGTGCAAAATTGAATACAGTGGAGGACAGATATAAGAAAATGGAAAGCGCAGGTAAACTGTTGAAAAAACGAAGGAACATTGAGTATGTCCTGCAGTACAGCAATGCGACGCCATTTCTGTGGTACAAGAGCAAATATAGGTGTTTTTTCTGTTGCGAACCCATGAAGGATCCCTCTATGCTCAGAGAGCATACAAAAAACGTCCATCAATTTGCTAATCTCGAACTCGTCGTATTCGACAGAACGAAACACAACAGAAACAAAGACGCAGCAGTCAAAATCGACGTCACTGATCTATCTTGCAAACTGTGCACGAATACAGTGAACGATTTCGAAGAATTGCTCCACCATTTGATCATTTCTCATGACGCCGAATACGACGTTGGTGTGCCAAATTGTTTGTTACCATTCAAACTGGACAAAGATCAACTTACGTGTCCAACTTGCGGCTTGAAGTTCGCGTTCTTCGAATATTTGCTCCGGCATGCGAATAAGCACCACCTATCTCACGATTACATTTGCGATGTATGCGGAACCAGCTTCCAAGGGGAGAACCACTTGAAAATGCACCATAGATACTATCATAGACAAGGCGGCTACACCTGCGAGTACTGTGGGATCACCTTGACGACGCTATCCAAAAAGATCCTACACGAACAGAACGTGCATTACGTGAATCTGCCAACTTGTCCCCACTGCTCGGAGACATTCTTAAGTCCGTACTTCAAGAAGCTGCATTTGGCTAACGTGCACAGTGTCGAAGAGCTAAAAATAAAATGCCCTTATTGCTCCAAGGTATATCCGCAAGAAAGTATAATGTTTCGTCACATGAGGAGGGTTCATTTGAGGGAGAAGAACGTGGAATGCGAAGTGTGCGGTGACAAATTCTTCGGCCCTTACGATGTAAAGATGCACATGGCGAAGCATAACGGGGAAAAGAAATTCATATGCTCTGTATGCGGGAAGAAGTTTTCGAAAAAGAGTAATTTGAATTCACATTCAGTTTTGCATACAGGAGAGAAAAAGTATGTTTGCGCAGTATGTAACAAAGCCTTCGCTCATCAGCCGAATTATCGGATGCATATGAAAAACCGGCATCCGCAGCATGTTGAAGAAACACAAGTGATTGATGAGCAATTGGAAGATTCTGAAATGATTCAACTGGAGTTCATAAAAGACGATCTGGAAGGGACTGAAGTAACCGGTCTTTACGTTGATAATATATAAAACAAAAAGAAATATATATTTTTAATACTTTGAAATATATTTATCGGCTGAAATTATGATGATACTTATAAGATCACATTTGTTACAATTTCAGTTATATCATTAATAACTGAGATAAATAAACTTATTTTAAGAAGACATCCTGTATGACAAGCAATCATAAATCATGAAAATCGAATTTGAATCTTCTTTTGGGAAGACACGCATGAGTAAATTAACCCGGGAAGAGAGTGGGAGGAACCATATTTATATATAGATATAGTGAAGACTGAGGGAAGTTATTGACATACGATTATAATAATAAAACAGAAATACGAAGCTTTCTGACTTTATCCCTTAAACAAAAATCTATATTTTTTTTACTGTAGGCTATGCCCTTATTATTTCGGATCTGTGTCTACGTAAATTCTAATTCAAAACGTCTGCTTACGTTTTAATAATAGATTTAAGTTCATTGTTCATTTTAAATTACTTTGAATAAATGATTGATAAACAAGTGTGCATATTATGAGATATTTATGGGTTCTTATTGCACACACGAGCAATCTTAAATCCAGCGGACTACTCTCTTTGCAGGGATATTAGTCAAGAAAGAATCACCGAGCATTACGCAGCGACTGTATTCCATAAGAGAGAATATACTCAACGTGCTCCGATACGGAAGTGTAGTGCCCTTCAACTGGAACACAAAAGGGTTTAGATGTTTCTACTGCTCTAAAACTATCAACGACTTAACTATATTAAAAAGTCACACCTCAGAGAAACATAGCAACATTGATCTAGACGAATTCATTCCAAAAAAGATCATATCAAAAGATGTACCTATCAAAATTGACGTTACCAATATTAGCTGCAAGTTTTGTCCCGATATGCCGGTGTCTAATCTAGAAGAACTAGTGTCGCATATAATGATTGTCCATGAAGAGAACTACGATGTATCAGCTGGAGTTTGCATATTCCCGTTTGTTTTGAAGAAAGAAATTATGCCGTGCGTCCTCTGTAATAATCAGTTCGATAATTTCACCAGACTTATCAGCCATATGAATAAAGAACATATACAACACAGCTATGTCTGCCAAATCTGTGGCTTAAGCTTCATAGATAATATTCGGCTCAAAAGGCATATAAGCTGCAGTCATATAGGACATCGATGTACCATTTGCAAGAAGGTATTTTCAGCTGCTCACAAGTTGGAGAAACACAGAGTGAGAATACACGGACAAGTTAAGAGCTACGATTGCAATTTATGTAGTGAATCGTTTGAGAATAATTATCAAATAAAAGTCCATATGGGGAAAGTGCACAATGTTCAGAAATATAGGATAAAATGTGAGCACTGTCCTAAAATTTGTACGACCAAAGGAGCCATGCTTTTGCATGTGCAGTCATTGCATTCTGACGTGAAGTTCGAATGCGATCTTTGCGATTATAAAACAGCTATCAAGTGGATGATAAAGCTTCATAAGCGTACACATTTCGGCGAGAGGAATTATGCGTGTAGCATTTGTGATAGAAAATTTGGTAGATCTAGTAATGTAAGGGCGCATATGAAAGTGCATACTGGACAATTCGGTCGAGTTTGTCGACATTGCAGGAAAGGGTTCATTGATTTCGACGCCTTGAGGAATCATGAGCGTGAAGCTCACTATTTCGATCAAATATAACGGAAATGTAAGAGTTGTTATGTAATAAGTTTTAGTTTAAAAACTAAAATATACAAGTAATAGCGCTTTGGACTTACTGAGAATGTAAAACGTTGATATAAGGCTGAATCATAGGGATGATTATGAAGCCTATAAAAAAAGACGGACGGAGTACGTCCTAAACTAACGGTGAAGCATAGCAATGGCTGCTGACCTTCTTTGTGTGCGTGCCAGAAATGTTGCCATAATGCAGATTTTCCCCCCATGCTAGCTTTTTCATTTATTTCATCTATGTATTTAATTGTTGTCCTAAGCTATGGTTCGCGCAGAAGATAATATATGGATACTTGTTTTTCCTGCATAAATTCTAATTCTGCGGAAAGTTCGTGAATAAAAAGTAGGCTATCTTCCCGTTGACTGTTGACTTCCTCTATCTTTCAATGAAATTCTTATCAAAATCGGTTCTGGATATTAGCCCATAGCAGAACGAAAATTTCTTTCAGACAAACAAAAATTTTAAAATTATTCATTTATGTTTTACCATCGTCCTGGCTACGTCCGTGATATAAAGTGTATGGGGATTGAATAAAAAAAAAACAGTTCTCTTCAATCAAATCAAAAATAGGACTAATAATAATAGCACATTTTTAGGCAATTCATGAAATCAGAACGGAAGACATAGTTAACTGTTACAATATAGTTAACTTAATAATTACATCTGATGGCGAAAATCTTTCCATTTCATTTGTTTACCCTTTACTTGTTATTTGTTCTTGCGTCTTTCTATAAGACAAGCCATTTACTCGAAAATAATTTTAAATTTTAATATAATAGTCATATTGGATTCAAATAAAGCTAAACATTTTTTGAATTTGTTGCTGTGTTGTAGTCTACTTTTTGAATACTAGGTATGCTTTTTTCATAATTTTAAAATGGACTAACGTAACGTCATACCATTTCCCCTACTTTTGGGAGATTTTAAATTTCTAATAATGGAAACACCGGTCCATATGTCATTGGCATTTATTATTTTTCAATTTATTTATTTCGGCCACCACTGTGGTTGCGGCAGCATTTAACAACGCAATACGGCATTTCTTTTATGATATCGAAACGCTGTTTTCTTGACGGTCGTGGTACAGGAGGCCGACAAACTATGGGTTGCTTCCTAGCGCTGCCTTGTAAAACGCCGTCCGTCTTTTTTTATACGTCCATGTATGAAGCCATAAAATTGAAAAAGAAGTGATGATATTTCGGTGTTTTCGTTATCTTGACGACATTCTAACTCTATACAATTACAATGTTGGTTTTGAAAATAAAGTACCTATGAAAGCTACGTCATTTCAGTTTTATTATAGAAACCCTTTACGTTGAAAAATTACGAAAATTTCTTTCCAATCTACATGCAGGCTGTTTCTTTTTTGGTCAATCAGGAATTTAAAATTAATTCCTACATGTTATCTTGAACCTTCAAATTTTTTCTGTGGCCAAAAAGAATTCGATTACTTTAATTTTTTGAAAATTGTTGTTCTTTATGTTGAAAATTCCTCTTTCATTATTTCAAGTTTTCGAATAAAATTTATTATCGATACAAAGGAAATGATTGATATTTTATAATGCTGAATGGAATTTTCTCCAAGTTATTTTTTTAACCATTAACAGACAGTTTTGATACTTATACCTTTTATTTTAGTGTTAATGCGCGTGAGGGATTGAGGCGACAAAGCCTTTATTTTCAAAAATTTCCGACATAATTTAAATTATATATTTCAACACAACAACAACACTATCGCTAACACTCAGTATACATAATGCATTAAGATCAGTTGTAATTGTAATATTTTACATATATTATTATTTAGGGCTTCGTCAATCAGATATTTGACTGAATCCAAGGAGAAATTACAAAGATGTAACTGTAATGGTATATTTAGTATCAAAAAACGTTAATATGTCAAGAAGCAGAATTGAATCGACATCTAAGAAGATCGTTTTACTTTCAGGAATGGATAGAAGACTGAAAAACGATCACGGAGAAGCAACAGCCACGTTGAAACAAGTTACAGGCAAAGAAAAACTGTCTATAGTGAGAAAGAACGTAATAAATGTGGTGACAAACACAAATGTCATGCCATTTAGATGGCTCAAGAGCTCCTACAGATGCTTTTATTGCTACGACGTGTTCCAAGAGCCGAAAGATCTCAAATCGCATAACGAAATTCATGCGCCCGAAAAGGAAATTGAGAAAATCATGAACAACTACTGGGAGTCCTCAGTTTACGTCGACATCTCAAACATGAGGTGTAAACTGTGCACCGATGTCGCAATAGACTTTCATAAAATTATAGATCATCTTATTACAGTCCATCGTGTGTCATTCGATAAAGATTTTGGGACGTGCATGAGTCCGTTTAAGTTGCACGATATATCAGTCGAATGCGTTACCTGTGAGAAACATTACAGAACATTCGGACATTTATTAGTACATTCTAACAAAGAGCACAAAGGTTGTTCGCAGTTGCTTTGTGAAATTTGCGGGCAGCATTTCAGACATCCGAGCAACCTACGAGATCACGTCAACAAAGAACACAATAAGCAAACAGTTGACTGCAATCTATGCGGAGAGACTCTCCCAAGCATGAACAGAATGAGAACACACATGCAACACTTTCATAATAAACGCTACAAGTGTTTCAAATGCGCCGACTTATTTGAGACGCACTACAAGCGGTCCCTTCATATGATGAATGTACACAAAAGTCGGGACGAGGTTAAATGCCAACATTGTCCTAAAACTTTCGTGTTTCGAAGCACAATGATGAGGCACGTTAGAGAGACTCATTTACAAGAGAAAAACGCTGTATGTGGTATTTGTGGGTGGAAAGCGTTTGGTATAAACAGACTGAAACGGCACATGACGAAGCATAGCAATGAAAGAAATTATAAATGCCACGCGTGCGATAAGGCGTTCAAAACGAAGAAAACTATGTCACAGCACTATAACAATATTCATCAGAAAATTATGAGGACGCACTGAATAGTTTTTATGATAGTATAAGTAAGACTTTTCTGAAAAAGATCGTGTATAAACAGTAACTATATTAAAAATTTTACAAGAAAGAGATGTGCGTGTTAGCTATACATGAGAAGAAAACCTGTGAAGCGGTGGTGGTGTAATGGTTAAGACTGCCTGTGGATCGAAAGGTCTCAGGTTCATATCCTACTTGTGCCATATGAGTTTGTATATCAATCTGACTCATAGTAGTTTTCATAGACCACCACTTGCTTGCAGGTGCAGGCAAATATCCTGAGGAAACACTGGATGACAGTTTAGTTCCCTAGTGTGTATGCGACTACCTTCCACTAAATCGTGGTAAATACAGTCGTAAAAGTCATGTCAGATGCCTTAAGGCGACTTGAATAAAATCTGACACCAGTGTTAGCAATAACACACTCGATATGATGATGAGAAGAAAAGAGACGAAGCGCTGTTGACACACCGCTCATCACATGCCCGGCCCAATCTGCCTATATTAGTATTAAATTGAGTCACATTGACGTTATTCTACCTTATTCGGTTACACTCGTCTTGTCTATCATTTTCTTGGTTTTTACTGGTATTGTAAAGTGCGTATGGCTTAAAATATGCTTTAGGTAGTTCTCAGAGCATTACGGAAGCTGCGGCCGCGCTTGCATTACAATTTTTCAAATTTTAACAAAGACAAGAATTAGTTTTACTATCTGACTTTAAAATAATTAATCTGTACACTGCGGTAACGTAAATTTTATGAATGATTGATTAAGGAATAGATTCTTTCCTCAAAAATATTGACTGATCGTAATGATAGCGCTGAAACTCTCTGAGAACCACACTTTATTTTTTTAGGTATAAGAGTTTGAATTTACATAGTACCTAACAACTAGTGACTTAGCTCTAAATCTGACATTATAAAACATTTGTTCTACGAGTTTTGACAGTAAATTGTACCTAATTACATTTTGTATAATATAAATCTATAATACTAATAAAGTCCTTTTTCTAGTGTAGCATAATCTGTGGTATTTTTTTCGCTGTTTTAATCAACAGAAATTTATAAAAATGTGATAGTGTGCGGGTAGGTCTAGTTTTTACAATCATTGTGGTAACCAAATTTCAATGTTAGCCGGCATAGAACTTTGCGGTATACATTGCTGGTTTTTCATCATACAAACTAGGCAATGAATGCGCGCATACGGGCTCTGTCAGATTTTGGCGATAGCGTGAAGCAACGACTCGTAGACAGATAAGTGGCAAATCATAACGTTTATATTCGTTACGTTACAATTATGTTAAAGATCAGTCATCGGCAATCGTCTTACGAGGCAATAATAGCATCCCGAAAAATTTACATCAGGCGTTGTAAAATGCGGCCGGTTGTAAAATTCTATCCAAATCTTCATTTAATGGTAATTTTTAATGCAATCCCTTGGGCTTTGGAAGTTCCAAGACGAGAAAGAGAAAGTTGTTAAAATGTAAAAGTAAATATTGATAAAATAAATGGATTATAGAAGATTATGTCCTACACTAAGCTTTACTCGTAAGTTTGTATCGCGGGTCTGATGGGCACGACACACCCTGAAACACTGTGATATTTATCCGCGCTGGGAATCGTACCACCATACCGTCGACAACTACACTACGGAGATTTCTACACGAGAAATTCCTGCAGACTTGTTGACATACGCTTTATTGTCTACAAAACAACAGTATGTTTATAAAGTAGTATCTCTTTTGTCAAACGTAGCTTAATACCAATGACAGCTGGGTGCACCGATAAATTTGAGATAAGGACGACAGAGACAGACGTAATATACCTATTTTATTGTGCGTGTGCACCGAGTAACCATTTAGTAAAGGTTTGGAAAATTTATAAATCAAATCTTACAATACAATCCCTCGCTTAGTTATTTCACTAAATCTA
This sequence comes from Plodia interpunctella, assembly GCF_027563975.2. Lineage (NCBI taxonomy): Eukaryota > Metazoa > Arthropoda > Insecta > Lepidoptera > Pyralidae > Plodia > Plodia interpunctella. The sequence goes on from NC_071323.1 coordinate 2,623,857, forward strand.
GGACACTTTTTAAACTGTTATAACGCTAAGATCGTGCATCACAGAGGGTCATGTGATCGAACTGTGTGAGCACACTGTATTTACCTTTGTTCTGATGGTTTTACAAATTGTAAGATTTGATTTACAATTAAATTTCAGACCGTTTATTTAATGCTAGTTATATTGTAAATTTGTGAGGTTGCTCACTTAATACGCACGCACCATGGATTTAGTAAGTACTTCGACGCAGTACTTACCTAATATTTCCATGGCACGCACACATTTCATACCATTTGACATGTGTCACAGATATCAAGTTATATTTTATAAGCTAGGTATACAGTCCATGCGACTCATAGAGAATGCTACATTTCTTTTTCAGAAGAGAAGTCGTTAATCTCTAAGCGACTCGATGATGCAAAACTCCTCCGCGACTTAGCAGACCTCCGAGCGCTCCTCACCGCCGTCATAGAATATTCCACTATCATGCCTTTTCGATGGTGCAGTAACAAATACATGTGTTTCTACTGCCGATGTCCTTTCTCCTCCAGTGTCGCCCTCAAGGAACACACTGCAAGCGAACACGACAACCCCAGACTCAAATACATACTACAAACCATTAGAACATCGTCAAAAATCAAATTGGACGTGACAGAAATTGTATGCAAAAAATGTAACAAGAGCTTAGAGAATTTGATGGAGTTCTTCGATCATTTAAACGCGGTTCATGACATGAAGTTGAACAGAGATGTTAGCGTCTACATGTTCGCGTACAAACTTTCAGATGATGGCATGTCTTGTCTGGATTGTGGACAGAAATTCCTCTTTTTCGGCACTCTTATTAGTCACGCCCACAAACTTCATACTAAAACCGAAATGTGTCTATGTGAGATTTGTGGTCAAGCGTTTTCTGGAAGAGCCAACGTCATGAACCACGTTAGAACTGTGCACAGAATCGACAACAGATGTAATAAATGCTACAGGTCATATTCTTCTGAAGCCGCGTTGGCTGCTCACACGCGACGGGTACATCGTCAAGATAAACTAAAATGTCCGAAGTGTCCAGAGATATTACGAACTACATACATAAGGCAGCGGCATATGGCGTTGGTTCATGATGTTAAGAAGTATCAGTTTAGCTGTGATATATGTGCGAAGACGTTCACATGCTTGAGCGTGGTGGCTCAGCACAAAGCTAGAATGCACATGAAGGAGAAAAATTTCGCGTGCGAAATATGTGGATTTAAAGTGTTCAGTAAAGATTTGTTGAAAAAACATATGGTGAAGCACGATGACTCCAGGCCCTTTCAGTGCGAGATTTGTAAGAAAGCGTTCCAAAGAAAGAAGACTTTGGATCTGCATATAAGGATTCATACGAATGATAAAAGATATGTGTGCAAAGTTTGTGGGAAGGCGTTTATACAGGTCACCAGTTTGAAGCTGCACGGTAAGGTGCATCATTCCGTGCCGGATGTATCATGGAGTTGAGAATAGTTTTTGTATTGTGAAGCGGTGTTGTAATGGTTAAGCATTGGACATTTTGTGAACATTCGTGCCTACACAGTACAGTATATACAGATCTGCAGACGCCATATAATAACTGCATATGAAAAACACTTGTGAGTTTAGATGGGCCCAAGAAGTTGTAAATCCAACTTAAGGTGGGCTTTCGCCCGACTGTTTGGACAGAAACTGGGCATAGTAACAAACCTATCTATGCCTTATTGGGTTCACAGTTTTAGTTAAGTCAGGAACGAAGACTTATCGTAAGAGCAATAAAAGTTTTTATTTCCTACATTCAGTATTTTATTTTCAGTGCTATATGATTTTGAGACTGCCAACACATCGGAGTCAAGAAAACCCAAGACAAGAATTCTTCTAAATCTTGTATTTTATGAAAATTGCCAGTTTTACGTTTTCAAAGGAAATTGAATTAATAGGAACATAACAAGAACATATAATGTACCTACCTCATGCCAGTATGGCGCCATTTTAATCGCAGAAGTGACGTTGACGTTTTTGATATTTTAAATAGATTTATAAAAAGTTCACAGTTGCGTTAATCTATGGAATTAGTAGGTACCTAGGTTCTCAATGAGTTCTAGGCCAATGGTTAATCTATACAGCCATAGACGATAGATAGATATATAATATAGTATAGATAGATATATAATATAGTATAGATAGATATATAATATAGTATAGATAGATATATAATATAGTATAGATAGATAATACAGATAGATGTCGAATGGTTGATTTGACGTTGACACTAAAAAAAAAGCAGACCTCTGTCACTGTCACAGACGCACAAAAAGCAGACCAAGCACCCGCGCGTGGGGTCAATGGCGAGGACCTTCTAAACCTATGACTACCATGGAATTAGTAGGTACTACTACGTACGCAGTACTTAATAATGTCATGATGACCACTGTCGCGTAAATACAGCTAAAGTATTGTTCATGTAGAATGGCCATAAAGTTCATTGCTCCCACTTACCGCTGACGAGATTGACAACATTCGGCTGCCATTTTGTTTGACAACCGCACATATCTAATTTGTTTGTTTTCTTTGTTAATTTTTTTTAATGGAATCACACCCCAGTCCCTCTAATATGGAAAAGCCATGACTACAGTGGTTAAAACGTAGAGTAACAAATCAACACAGTTAGGAAGATAGAATTAATATCGTGTACGTTTTAAATAAATATTGACGATTTCTACTGTTAACTTGTATGACCCCTACCCTATACCAAGTTACCGTGTTTACACAATTTTGCCATACATTTCATATACTCCGAAACTACCGTTTTTGAAATTGGGAAAAACGTAGTATGCAGGTATCAATGGACTTTATGGCCAACCTTATTGAATTTGACTTTAGACGATAGATTTAGACAGCCATATAGACCTAACCTAAACATATTTGACGATCGTTTGCAAGCGTCGAATGATATCTTAAGACGAATGCGGTCTTATTTTCTTTCGTAGGATATATGGTGGGGTGGTAATAAATAAAAGTCTAGTTGTATTGTAAGCTTGTGTATTCTAGAAGCCCTCCTGGTAGGGCTTGGAGTCGAGCCGCGCCTGCAGCAGCTCCAGCTGCCGCCGCGCCTCGCACGCCGGGAAGTTGTTCAGCTCGTAGTACTGCGGCGCTATCTTCAGCAGCCATTCCGCTGGTAATATAAGCTAATTTTAATCTAATCTGGTCTATTTTTATCAATTTATTTACACGAGAAACTTAGTATAAAAACTAGTACAAGTGCGCTACTTATATCAAATGAAATTCTTTCGCTCGTGAGAGGTGGTTCTTAGATCTAGTTGAATTCAGGGGCCCTACCATAAACTTTTACGGAATGATTCCAATACAACTCAGATCAATTGAGGAACCTAAAATGAATCGCATTCATACTAAAAATTAAGTCGATGGTGCAAATTTGCGATGCAGTTCAGTTCGTAAAGTTGATTGCGTTAAGAGATGATGGTAAGCCCCCAGGAAATTTAGGTGACTTGGTGTAATTTTTACGTCTATCCCATTAGTACTATTGAGTTGTCCCATAACGGGACAACTAAGATGATTTCTTCCCAGTGTTCCCATGGGATAAATGACACTAATATTTTAGAAAAAAGTCCCATTATTATAATTACCGTTCAATATTTAAGTTTATCGTTATGTATAGAAAAGTAGTGTTGGTCTATGACACCGGCATTTATTTGTGTTTTTTGTCTGTTTGTATCGTATTTGTGTCTCTAACGTTGGTTGTCCTTCACTGTCACGTCCTTCCCTCCATTGGTAGACAGAGAAAACTTCAGACATTGTCATATACTTTGGAGAAAATTTTATTTGACCCGTGTAGGGAAATGGTCTACCTAATTTAGCTATATTAACTAATTGTTTTCAGTTTTCTTTGTCTTTGACTCAAGTTCATTCAGGGGAGAGAGAGAGACAGCGATCGGGAGTGACAGAGAAAGACAGTTCAGCTCTATTGTCTTTAGTTTTCCGTCCGTCCGGACAGAAATAGACAGAGATAGCTCTGTTGTCTCCAGTCTTCTCTGTCTCCGGCCCTATGCGAAAGAGAGACAGCAGTAAAGCGACTCACGCTTGATGTCTGTGACGGTGCGAATATAGTTCTTGGTGGTGAGCACGAACTCATTGTAGATGACCCAGTCAGGCTTGTGGTCCAGACAGGTGGAGGGGTGCAACTGTACCACTTGGTTGTCCTTCACGGTCAGGTAGTACCCCGTGCGCTCCAGGTGCGCCACCTGGGTGGTTCAAAGGTTTCTTTTATTCATCACAAATTTTTTATTATGCCAAAAAATAAAATGGGGCTATCAGTACCTGTTACTAATAATAATGTGCATAGTCAATCCAAAATTTATCAAATAAAAATCTATAATAATTGGTTTTTGATAAATTCTGGCAATTCTTTTTTATTTAGTTATTTTTTGGTCATTGCACGCGAGAGCGAGAGAACACGATAAACTATGAATTGGAATAATTGGAGTTTCAAACCACGTCCATAAATTCATTGATATTTTGGGATAATTATACCGCGGGCGAAAGGTATAAAGCTCATAAATTATTTTTGTCAATATCTTTGGTTGTAAACAATATATCCATGAAGGGCAACTAAAAACAAGTACGTAAAGTTTGTATTTTCTTACAAGTGTTGTTATGTAAACAATCTCACCATGTCTTATGATTTATGTAATTTTAATTATGACATTAATGCCAAATAAACAATTTTTCTTTCTTTCTTTCTTTCTTTCTTTCTTTCTTTCTTTCTTTCTTTCTTTCTTTCTTTCTTTCTTTCTTTCTTTCTTTCTTTCTTTCTTTCTTTCTTTCTTTCTTTCTTTCTTTCTTTCTTTCTTTCTTTCTTTCTTTCTTTCTTTCTTTCTTTCTTTCTTTCTTTCTTTCTTTCTTTCTTTCTTTCTTTCTTTCTTTCTTTCTTTCTTTCTTTCTTTCTTTCAAAAGTACTATATTGATGAAATTCGACACACGAGGCAGACGAAACCATGAGGAGTAACATCGACCTCTGTGGCCTAATGGTCATCACGCCGGACTGCCGCGCTGGTGGTCCCGGGTTCGATCCCCGGTCAGGTCAACATGAGAAATTATCTTTTTAAAATTGACCTGATGTTTATCTGACTACATGTTTTATGATATTACACGAGCGAAGCCGTAGCGAGCTGCTAGTGGTTAACAAATGTTTTACTTTAAAACGTTGAAGTTGATTAATTTTATCTAAAACCGGTACTAATATATATATATATAATATATATATTAATTTTTCACTATTAGTTAAGCCCGAAATTAATGAGACGAGACCCAAAAAAATAGTTTTATTCTTGTAACTGCTATAGCAGTAATGCGTCCGTCAAGTGTAGAACCCTTGAAACCACTGACCTGCATAAAGAATCCATCGACGAGAGCTTTCCTTATATTAATATAATAATCTTTACTTGTGAACTCTGTACTTGTTCGCTTCAAATTAAATCTGGAAACAAAAATAATTTTAATCACAAAATAGAATTAACAATTAAATTAACACACAAAATTATACTAATTTAAACTAAAAAAAAAACTATTTAACTTAAAAATATCTAGAGAAGGCCCCCTAGGCATTCCTGAGCTGAATTGCAATGAAAATTCGCTGGGCGGTACAGAGAGCTCGGCAAACCGCTGAGGGAGACAACAGGTGACCCTGCTCGGGTAGTTTTCTCGTACCGCAAACAAAAATAATATTTGTTAGGTTTTCAAATTGAATAAGCAGATTTTTTTGGAGATTGAGAATAAGATCAGGCAGTCTCTCTCTCTCTCTTTCTGTCTCATTTTCCCGTGGCGCATGCGCATAATGTCTCTTTCACAAAATGTCCCCGAGTCGTAAAATATATATTACAGCGTAGTCTCAGTAATAACGCTTGAATTTATCTGCGAAAGCAGAACAGACGAACATTCACCCCCCATTATAGGCAATTGTGGGTTGATTTTTCAGAAATCTACCCTATGTTCCTTTAACTATATATATATATCTATATATATATATATATATATATATATATATATATATATATATATATATATATATATATATATATATATATATATATATATATATATATATATATATATATATATATATATATATATATATATATATATATATATATATATATATATATATATATATATATACCAAATTTCATCAACGATTTAGCCGTGAAATCGGTACAGACAGACAGACAGCCCTCACATTTATAATATAAACTATGGATTACCTGTCCATTATTCTGCTAAGTTGTTGTCTGACGTTGTCGCCCGATTTTAGTGATCTGTAGTTGATAAAGTTGTCGTAGCACCAGTGCGGGTCCTCCATATCTGAACAATAATAAATTCTGGACTATTCTTACAGATCACACAATCCATAACTGGCCCGACATCACCCTTGTAGATAAACACAAACACGTATATATTACAGACATCGTGTTCCCAACACTCATAATATACAATCAACTATAGAAGAAAAGATCAGAAAATATACAGAGTTGCAGGAAGAAATTAAGAGAATATGAATTTAGTATCAATGGTTATACCTTAAGATATTTTCAATATACTAAATCAATTAGACCTACCTAAATTTACCTATATGACTTTATAGAAAGCTGCAATATTAAATACTTGCCGAAATGTATCAAAATTCCTACAGTTAGGTTCCGAAAATTCATTGATCTCCTCATCACCCTCATCGTAAATCATAATGTGTGTTTGCACTTGGCAAAATGCCCGTGCTTTTTTCATCTGAGAATTTCTTTTGGAAAAACAACAAAAATAAATAATTATAATGAACTTTATTGCCCTTAAACACAGTAGGTACACAAATAATTCATATTAGGTACATATGGAGCAAAAACGAACTTTTTGCTCAAACAAATAAAATATGTGACACATAACTGCACACTAGCGAATTTCTTTTGTTTATTAGCGAAAACAACACAGTCGTTAAAACGCGCGACGGGTCCGCGTAGTGGGTCATGACCCAAACTAAGGAAAGTGTGCCGATTTCGATGAAATTTGGCACAGAGATAGACGAAACATTCAGGAGTGACATAGGCTACTTTTTATTGTGGTTTTACCCGAGCAAATCCGGGGCTGGTCGATAGTAATAAAATTGACAATTCCTTCACCTCTGTGGCGCAGTTGCCTCTGAACCGAGAGGTCCCGGGTTCGAACCCCGGTCGGGCCATGATGGAAAATGATCATTTTCTGATTGGTCCAGGCCTGTCTTGGATGTTTATCTATAATATGTATATGTTATAGAATACAGTATCGAACGTAATCGAAGTAAAGTCTCGAACTTACGTTGGGGCTAACTCGATCTGTGTGATTTATCCCTATATATTTATTTATTTTAACATCTTTACCGTCAGTGCGTGAGAGGCCTCACCCACTGATCCACGACACACTTTGTCTAGACTTTTCTTTACTACTTTTTAAAAACATAATAATATACGTACATATGTACATACACATAAACCTTCCTCTCGTATCACAATATCTATTGGTGAAGACCGCATGAAAATCCATACACGAGTTTTGGAGTTTATCGCGAACATACAGACGCGGCAGTGGACTGTGTTTTATAATATGTAAGGATATACTCACTCTGTTTGAAGGCGTGGTACACGTTTAGCAGGGTTAAGTGGTCACCGTCGATGTGCGCGAACCTCATCTTGGCCTCGTCCGCCGCCTTGCGCGCTTCGTTCGGCCGCACGAAGCACTGTGGCACTGGTGACAGAAAACAATAAGAAAATAGACATATTTATGTACGAGGATAGATCGTCATCCTAACTAATATTATAAATGCGAAAGTAAGTTTGTTACCTCTTCTCTAAAAATAAATCCTCCTGTCGCGTCCGAACGCGAAAAGCTCAAAAACTACTGGACGTGATGGGTCCGTCAGGTTGCCGTCGTCTGTGATAGGTCCGTCAGGTTGCCGTCGTCTGTGATAGGTCCGTCAGGTTGCCGTCGTCTGTGATAGGTCCGTCAGGTTGCCGTCGTCTGTGATAGGTCCGTTAGGTTGGTGTCGTCTGTGATAGGTCCGTCAGGTTGCCGTCGTCTTAGATAGGTCCGTCAGGTTGCCGTCGTCTGTGATAGGTCCGTCAGGTTGCCGTCGTCTGTGATAGGTCCGTCAGGTTGCCGTCGTCTGTGATAGGTCCGTCAGGTTGCCGTCGTCTTAGATAGGTCCGTCAGGTTGCCGTCGTCTGTGATAGGTCCGTCAGGTTGCCGTCGTCTGTGATAGGTCTGTCAGGTTGCCGTCGTCTGTGATAGGTCCGTCAGGTTGCCGTCGTCTGTGATAGGTCCGTCAGGTTGCCGTCGTCTGTGATAGGTCCGTTAGGTTGCCGTCGTCTGTGATAGGTCCGTCAGGTTGCCGTCGTCTGTGATAGGTCCGTCAGGTTGCCGTCGTCTGTGATAGGTCCGTTAGGTTGCCGTCGTCTGTGATAGGTCCGTCAGGTTGCCGTCGTCTGTGATAGGTCCGTTAGGTTGCCGTAGTCAAGATGACAAATAATAATTTCCAACCTGACAACATGGCTGTGATGCTGAGGATCTCGTTGGAGCAGTTGTGGTTGCAGCTCGCTATCAGCATCTTGGCAAGCTGCGGGTCCAGCGGGAACTCCGCCATCACTGCGCCCAGGTCCGTTAGGTTGCCGTCGTCGTCTGCGGTGATGAAAATATTGAAAAGGGATGCGTCGCACTTGACAAAAATAATAATAATTGAAAGAAAACTCCAAAAATCCCTTGAGTAGATTCTCGAGTTGACATGTAGGTATATGACAATAATAAGGCTTGGAAAAAAAATCAATATTAGTGACTCACCCAGCGCAGCCAGATAGTTGAGCAGCTCCAGGGCTCTCATGAGCGTCTCCGGCGCCGGCGGATCCATAAAGTCGAAGTGCACCAGGTCGTCAATGCCCAGCTTTTTCAACTGCAAAACTACAGATCCTAAGTTCGATCTGCAATGGCAATGCGGGGCGCGTTAGACAGCTTCCACACTATGTTGCGAGGTGACGTCTAGTTTTTTCTTAAATTCAAATTCGATTTTTTTTTTTGCGTGTGTGTTACGGTTCCATCGTCCGCCAAAACGATGATTTTGCCAACGACACGGTTGTAATTAACACGGTATAGTGTGTTATAATAAAATTCTATATTCAATTTAGGATGATATATAATGTTACGGTAAGAGTGATTAATTGAAAATAATTAATAATTGTTAACTGTCTACGCGCATGCGCTGTGACGACGAGCGCCTGCGCGATGTTTCTTTTCTTTAAAAAACAAATGCTGTCATGGACGATTCTTGGCTGTTGGTTTTTTAAATGTATTGCTCGTGATTTACCAGCCCTAAATAAATAATCTTTGTCAAATACCGAGTATAATTATTTATAATATATACTCAGACAAGATCCTACAGTTAACTATTATTAAATAATTGCCCAAAATCGTGATAAATGTTACAAATTTATCACATTTGTCGGTGATTATTAATAATTTAACCTTAATACCGACAAATGTAATAAATGGATCTCTATTTGGTTGCCCTAATTTAATATTTTAATAGTTTGAAGCAATGCCATGCATCCCCTGCTGTCCGGCTTGAATTTTTATCCTGTTGTACTACCTTGGGTCTTACTTTATATATTACTATTACCAACCTGTGCAGCGAATTATTAATAATAACTAATAAAAGTAATTAATTTCAATTGATTATTAATATTTACCAAATCACATGGTTACTATTAATAATGTTGTAAAATTATTAATAATATTCAATTAATCAAACATACCGTGACATATACATCACTTAACGTTTAAATTTATTTGTTTTAATATTAATTATCGTCAAAAAATTACTTAAACTCCGACTTCCAAAGCGCATAACTATAACTTTAAGTGTATGTCTGTACGTAGTAGATGTTAAAGAAAAATATGGTTGGTATTTATGGAACTAATAGAAGCCAAAACAATATTTTTTAGAGTTTTTATCTGTCTGTATGTTTGTTCGAACATCACGCAAAAACTACTGCATGGAATTTGATGCTATTTTCACTATATGTACAGCAGATGGTTTAACTTAAAATCTGATATAGGTTTTATTCATTTCATTCATTCATCACAGATATATTGATGGTGCCCAGGGACGGCAGAAAAAATCTTTGAATGAATTCGTATTCAATAAATCCTCTCCTGTTCTAAATCAGTGGACCCATGGCGGAACCGCTTACCCCACTCGTCTGCCTCAGCCCCGCATATCATTACACAAACTTTTATCAGAGAAATGGCAATAAGGTATATCCATTATAATGAACTGCAGAAGTGGTGGTGTGTACCAGGTTCGAATCCTACTCGTACCTCGTGAGTTTGTATACCAATCTCATTTATGTATAGACTTATATTGCTCCCGGTGAAGGAAAACAAGAAGCCGTTTCGTGAGGAAACCTGCACACTAGTTGATCATCAACTTGTGTGTGAAATGGAGAAGGCAACGGCAAACCACTCCATTAATAGTGCCAAAACGCAACCGTATATGAATCCTAAGTAATATTATAAATGCAAAAGTAAGTTTGTTACCTCTTCACGCCGTATCTACTCAACCAATCTTCTTGAAATTTCGCATACATGTAGTTTGAAGTACTGAGAAGGACATATAGCATACCTTTCGCAACCATAAAATTAACGCCGGCGCAAAAGCTAATTACGACAATAAAGAAGAACAGAAATTGATAAAATCATTTCATGCCACGTGGTAAAAACCTGAGAATCTCCGGATAAGTGTTGTCTTGCATCTCGTTCCTGTACGCCTTCTCAGTGTACAGCCGGAAACATTTTCCTGGCCTCGTGCGTCCGGCGCGGCCGGCGCGTTGCTGCGCCGACGCCTTGCTGATCGGCGACACTAGCAGCGATTCCACCCGGATACGGGGATTGTATACCTGGGATTTGAGAAATGAGAGTGAGGAAGTGACATGGCTGCGTTGAAAGCTTGTCGCGACTGAGAACTACATTATTTCTGCAATCCCGGATATCGGGATTCTTTCGAAACGGGTCCGGGATTTCGGGATTCTATCGAAACGGTTCGGGATTTCGGAATTCTACAGAGAAGATTGCGGAACTTTGATTTCAAATATACGCTCTATCGGTGGATAATCTGAAACATTTTCGCGCTGGTGCGGCCGGTCGCAATTGGGGACAGTACACTACAGTACTACACAGTACACTTAGAAGTGATTCCACCCGGATACGGGGATTGTATACTTACCTGAGACGAGATAAATAGAAAAGAAAAAGTGAAAAAGAAGCGGTGTAGATGTTTTTTGCACCTAGGGAATACAATATAGATATTTTTTTTTTGCAAAACCGGGTTTCCAGGATTATACAGAGACAATCCCGGAAAGTCCTGGGATAATCAAATATAAGTACTTCTCGATGTATGAAATGAATCACAATCGATCGCTACCATTTTTATGCAGTACCGGCTGTTTATGCAAAATTTTATGCAATACAGGGAATGGCTGAAGATAGAAAGAGATGGAAAGAACTTCGCCGACAACAACCTTGTTCTTAAATATTGAATCAATCGATTAAAATATTAATATTGACAATACTCAACGGCCCACACTGAGCACTGAGCTTGTATCGCGGGTCCGATGGACACAAACACAGAAACGGACACAACACCCAGAACCGCAGACAAATATACGTGACCACAGCTACAGATATTTGCTTACACTGAGAATCGAACCCAGTGCCTCCGGATAGCGGACGTGCGTGGCCACTATACTGGTCAATTAAATGTCAAAGCTACAAACTACCAGCAACCTACCTTCTGTTTAGCGAATCCCGGGTCTATGACAAAAACGACACCGTCTATGGTGAGCGAGGTCTCTGCTATGTTAGTTGAGACTACCACCTTTCTGCCAATTGCGCCGTTCGATCTGTTTGGAGGCGCCGGCTCGAAGATTCTAGAATGGATTTGTAAATGGCTCAGCGGAATGACGATTTGACAAAAATTTTTAATCATAAAATGTCTCCGAATAAAAAATAATTTCTCATCATCATTTAGCTTACTCCTTAACAGTAATTTTTCTTTTCAATACAATATTTAAAATGTTTTTTTATGCAATCAAACATTTATTCAGATTCAAATTTTATTTAAGTCAAAAGTTATATTAGGTTGGTCACATACATAAGGTTACACAAGTGACAGCCTGCAAGGGCACAGCCAACATATAGGGCAACTAGATGCCTTATTAAATGAAATATTCTGATAAGAACATGTTTCACATTAGAAAACATTTCGTAAAGGGGCATTTGGCATCTGCGAGTGAGCAGAATAAAAGGTACGCAAAGTTGCATATGGCTCACATAACATTAATTCATCGCTCTCTTATAAGGAAGAACAACAAACACACTTTCACATTATTAGTATGGAAATATGTTTGACCCACTGAATGGCATGTGAAAAAAAATCATTTAAGGTGTAGAGGAGGAGGCCATTTTGCTGGCCAAATGTTCTTATAAATATTACAAAACAAAGTCCGTCGCGTCTGTCTGTTCGCGATAAACTCTTAAACTACTGCACGGATTTTCATGCGCTTTTCATCTATAGATAGTGCGATTCGTGAGGAAGGTTTAGATGTATAATTTGTTATGTTTATACCCGAGCCGGGATAGGACGCTCATAAGGATAACAAATAAAAATTTGCCAAACTCACCTCTGTTGCAAATTTGGTGGTAGTGTTGAATACAGAGGAATACACTTCAGCTCGCCAGCGTCCGGTCCCAAATTGTCAATCTCCCTCTTAATTCTCTTACACGCATCCTCAATCTCCTCTTGTCCCGTCAAAAACAACAAAATATCCCCAGCAATCTCTTCGCATATATGTATCTGCACCACGGTCCTTATAGCTGCTTCCAAATAATCTCTCTCCGGTTGCGGAGTATAGAAAATCTCCACCGGATGCGTTCTACCGGGCACGTTCATCAGCGGTGCGTTGTCAAAATACTGTTGGAATTTCCCAGCATCCAACGTTGCGGACATTATAACCAATTTCAGATCTGATCGCTGTTTGATAACCTCTTTGAGGACTCCCATTAGTATATCCGTTGCGAGTGTTCTTTCGTGGGCTTCGTCGAGGAGAATGACACGGTACTGTTCTAACATGGGATCTGACATGGCCTCTCTTAGAAGCATACCGTCTGTCATGTATTTGAGAACAGTTTGCGGTCCGGAGCAGTCTTCGAAACGGATGCTGTAGCCGACTTGCTGACCTGGAGTGGAAAATATATTAGTCTGTGGCAAAATTTGTACAGCAGCAACTGAAGATATTTGCGGTAAGCAACGCAAAGATTTTTTTTTCTATTAAACGAGCAAAAATATTAACTATCTAATTCACCTAAAATTAGTAAAATTACGTCGGAAAAAATCATATTCCATGTTTAAACTTAGGGCGGATTGCCTCAGTCAACTTTGACGTTAACTTTAACCTGCGCGCTCTAGAAACTTAGAAAAAATATGTTTTAATGCACTTTTAATTGTACTTGTATCCATTTATACATATGCATACAATTTTAAGACAAAATATGACATGGCATACTTTTGTTTATCCTAATAATATTTACACTAGCTTTTGTTCGTTGGTCACAAATAAACTAACAAACCTAACCTACCAATTCTGTAAAAAAAAGTTATTCAATACTATCTGCGCCTCGGAGCTTCGCTCCCGTGGAATTTTGGGATAAAAAGTACCCTATGTGTTATTCCAGGTTATATTCCAACCATGTACTAAATTTCATAATCCGTCCCGTAGATTTTGCGTGAAAGAGTAACAAACATACATGCTTTAAAAACAATTAGTAAGATAAGATGTTTTTTTTTAATATGCCGAAACAGAATTTTGGGAATATCATGTCAAAATGCGAAAGTACTGTTATGCCAAAGTAAAAAATATACTTTGGCATAACAGTACTTTCGCATTTTAACAAGATTTTCGCGAAATTCTGTCTCGGATCTGTTCTGTTCTGAAAATCATAATTATTTATTTTTTATTTTATTTTAAAATGTTCAAGGAGAACATGCTTGCATGTTTAAAATCTAGATATATATTATGCAAAGAGAAGGATTCTCTTGTATCCATAAACGTATCAGCGTCGTTATGTATTGTATACGCACCTAGGGCAACGTCCATCTCCTCGGCGACGCGCTGCGCCACCGACATGGCGGCGACCCGCCGCGGCTGTGTGCACGCCACTCCTTTGGACTTGCCCGCGGTAACCGCCGCAAACTCCACCGACCATTGTGGTATCTGCGTAGTTTTACCCGAACCTACAGGAATTATTTGTTACGGTATATTGTATATGCTGTGTTACAATACAATACAAAAAATATCTTAAATACAATAGTACATGGTCAAAAGGCAGGCTTATGGCTAAGCAATCTCTTCCAGCAAACTTCCTTTGGGTAGTGAATGAGGATAACAGAAGAGGGTGGGCACAGATATTTATCATTATGGAGGTAGTTGTCGTTCCGTAACAATGGCGCACTGTGATTGGTTAGCTGCTAAATAGCAAAGCCTAATGTTATTTGCCTAATAATATTATAAATCTTTGTTATTATAAACTTGGGAAACTAAGTTGTAAAAAATTGATTAAATAAAGTCCTAACCTGTCTCTCCTACAAGTACAACACATTGATGAGTATTGAGGAGTCTCATAAAATCATTCTTGTATTCCCACACCGGGAGACCGAGTCTTTTCCGCAGAAGCTCATGGTAACGCTGGGAGTGTGGCAACCCTGGGGACAAAAATCCATACTAATATTATAAATGTTAAAGTGTGTTTGTCCATTTTTCACATAATAATAGAGCATTTGAGTGAGGTGATTTTTCATGTGGAGATAAGTTGGAAAGTTACTGAAGAGCATCATAGGCCGCGTGCAACAGCTAGTAAATATTTATGAACAAACTACACAGATTGAGTTAGCCCCAAAGTTCGAGTCTTGTGTTATGGGATACTAACTCAATGATTCAACATTTTACAACACTTATAGATAAACACATCAAACTGTTTTGAATTTCCAAAAAAAAAAAATTTTTTTTGAGAGCAAACCCCAAAAGTATATTAGGTATTTAATATTTGAGTACAATTAGGTATTTGAGTAATAGAATGAAAATATAAACATTGCATTAGAATTTTTAGTTACCTGTGTAAGAGTTGATTCCTGGTGTACTACTGCTTGAAGTTTGGCTGCTGGCGCCAGAGGCATCTAATGCTTCAGTACTACCTCCAGACTTAGCTGCTTTTTCCTCTCTAACAAACATAAAAGGATAGGTACAACTAAGGATACAACAAGGATAGGTAACACAATTCAAATGAGTTCTTTCCGCATTCCTTCTCATCAGTGGTAATTCCGAAATGCTAGTAGTTTGTAGTTGTGAGAAATAACTATTTAATATAAAAATTGATGAAAGTCCCTGTGAAGGTCTAATTTCTGAATAAATTATTTGAATTTGGTATATCAGCAAATATTTATATTCTTAGTCATTATTTTTGTATTTAAAAAGTTGACCTAAATGGAAAGATAATAGCTAGATAATAGCTGTGCCAACCACATCAGTGGAGTAAAAAGATCAGATGAAAACATCAACCTTTTGGCTTTTTAATGGCTTTTTTATAGAATAACAGGCGAACGAGCATGCAGGTTAGTAGTAAGTAAACACTGGTTCAAATAAAAACACAATCCTAGCTACTTTTCTTTAGTAAAATGGAAACAACTAGAAACTAAGACTGAATGACCCTAGGCCGATGTAATGCTCGACTAAACTATAATTACTGTCCGTTATGAGTTATAATATCCAATTGTTATTTAAGTACCATTCTTGTCATTAGCACATAATCATTATTTACCTAATATAGATTTCTACCTTGTGGTAAGTACGGTTCTAATGATTTATGATAGGATTCAGCATTTTATCACTTAGGTACAACCTATATAATGAATTATTTAGACACTACGAAATTCCCCCACGTGCAAACATAATTGTTATTTTATTAACATGTCATCATAGCTTTTTAATGGCATCTGCATGAGCATCTACTTCTTGATCAGTCTGTTTTGAAAGCTATGAGAACTTGCTGACAATTTAAGGATGGGTAGGTAATAATAACAATAAATATAATATTGATAGCGTTTTGTCGGCGACAAGCGAAATATCAGAAACAAAGGCTCAAATTGCGAGCTATGAATTTACCTTTTTTTCTTGATGAAAGGGTCCAACACTTCAATCCTTCGCTTAGACATTTTTAAAAGCACATATAGAACACTGTAATTACTAAATAAATTGGAGGACGACAGAGAATCAGCAAAACCAAGAAACACTCTGGATTTAACAAAATGGCGATGGCGAACAACTAACCTTCTTTTTTTTTTATTATCAATATGGAAAGGCAAAGCGATCTAAGCACATACAGCCATCTAACCAAAACCAAAGACACTAGGCAGGCTGAGATTCCATGTGTGTCAGTGAGTTGTGTTGCCTTATGTTCAGCCGATGGATTATATCAATAGTGTTTCATTAGTGTTATTAGTAGTAGGAAGGCAGGAATATATTAAGCACCAATAGAGCCTTGTAGATTACCATCGACACGCAAAGAAGATGTAGTATTAGTTTTTTATCAAGCAATAGCTTTATAAATGTGGTTTATCTGTCAAATAAGAAACACGCTAGAAACATTAGAATGTCAATAGTTGCTTTAGCCTTAATTAAGAGATATTTGCGGGCACGATTTAATTGGATAACTATATTGGAGCTAACGCAACTGTATCGAGAAATATAGATTGTATTGATACTACTGAGAATGAGAAAGCTATTGATTGCCTGCAACAATCGTTAATCAACAACAAACCGATCATATTATTTTCCAACAATCCAGTCTACAACAATTGAAAGTATTAAAACTGTAATAGTATGTAGCTCGATATATCGATTATTTGATATCTAGTTAATAAACTATGACATATGGCAGCCCTAATTAAACTAAAAAAAAACAAATGTCATGTCATGTCATGTTGCTTTGCTTTCGCCTCGCTCGCTGAAGTGTGTCTGTGGTCTGTCGAATTACTAAAAACTGCGTATTTTAATTTATCTCCGTTAAAAATAAAATAATAAAATAACAAATAAACATTTCATATTCTATGCTGAAGTAATGTACATATTTTGTTTACTGTTTATTGGTGTTTAAAGTGGTTTAATTAATGTTACAAAGTGGTCAAGTAATGAATGAACTCATATATACTATTTGTTTGTTTCTGTGATATCTATAATATTTCTGTAATCAAACGACGCATTCGGAAATCAACCTCGACAAACGAAAGTGTTTTATAAGGTTATCATTAGACGTGAGTATTTGTTTATAATCCGTTTTGGTTTCCAAATTGCATGGTATTTTAGACCCAATATGGCGGATGTTCGTGATTGATGTCATTCATGAATGAATTGTTAGTAATTCTTTGCAAACGATTTCGTTGTGGTCATAACGTGCTAATGATGCGTGTTTTATGCAATTACAGTCAGAAATATTGGGTAGGTGTGAATGCCAGTGCAGCAAATTGTGGTTAGGTCATTAGGATAGGTTAGTGAACTTGGAACATGTTCTCAGTTTTATTAAAAAAAATTGATAATTTTCTACAAATTCACTTACCCCTGCCTGCTTGCCTGTTAAGGGCAAGGGCCAATAAAACACTTTGTTGAAACCGGGAACACCCAAGATAGGTCCTATACTAAACAAGTTTATCAGCTCAGTCAGTTTAAGATGTCTGCTTCAAAATTTAGTTCTTCTAAATTGACGAAAGACAACTCGTTTTTTAACAAGTCTTAATATGTAAAAAAATCTTACCATTTTACAGTGCATAAATGAAAACAGACTGTTTAAGAAATTACTGTCATGGTCGAACTACCATTTAATTTGTGTTTAAGAAAATTCAAAGTACTGTGGAGATTACAAGTCATGTTAGGACTGAAAATAAAAATGGCTACATATTGCAAGTTAAAGCTTTGTAAAAATGTTTCATTTTTATTATAAGCAACTTGACTTATATATGTTAGAAAAGTAATCGGCGAAATAATACATTAGCCGAGATTGCACAAGATATTATGTTAGAGATATTTTGTTGAGATGAAAAACATTTAGTATTCTCTTCTTCATAGTCGTATTACTCATGGCTGAGGGTTGTGGTCATTACGTGGACTTAAACACACACAACAACTTTCTTGGCAGTAGTATGGAGTGGTTTGCCATTGTCTTATCCATTTTATACACAAGTTAATAATCAACCAGTGTGCAGGTTTCCTCACAATGTTTTCCTTCACTGGATTCTATACTATTCTACTACCCGATGTCCAAATCAGGTGGAATTTTATATGCTGGGCTAGTCCTCATGACAATTTATCTTTTTAGGGCATTTAAGGCAAAATTTTAATATAAAGCATGGTTACTTAAATGAATAAATTTAAATTCATTCATTAATTTAAATGAAAGCTTGTTTTAAAAGTTGTTTTTATAATACTTTTTTCTTTATATTTCAGATGATAGTTCACAGGTCGCGCCTCACATTGTTGATGTGAAAACATAAGCATGGGGCAACAAACATCACGGAAGAGTGAGTTTAAATTTTTTTAAATTAATTAATTACTACACAACTACACATAAAATAATGTGTGAAGTATTCTGTATTTGTAAAATGAATTTATAACTTTACATAATTACAACAAATGATAAACCGCGGTAACACCCGCAAGGTGCAGCACACGATAAACAAATTATAGTTGGCTATGTTTCGGTTGTAACAGACTAAAACTAGTGTGTTACTTACGGTTCTCAACTATACTGCTAAAAACTGAATTATACTGTTTTCACTAAATTATACTTTTTACTGTTGAACAATAATAAAGTATACAAAATACTGTGTTCACGTCAAACATGTTATTTAAAAAATTTTGTTAGGGGTGTTTAGTCTCTGTTCAGCGCAGCCGCAAAATGAATTTGTCAATATAAAATATTCAAGTCTGGCCTGATGGCTGACATTGACACTCACATGCAATTAAAAACATTAAAATAAAATACTGTTTTTTTTTCTAAATACTATTTTAGAATTTTTGCTTCTCAGACCTAAATATACTTCATTTCTGGTAAAAAAAGTTGGCAACCCTTGGTGTCACTACTGTGGCTTGTAATCAAACTTAAACTCAAAAATATTATTGCAATTACAAAGTATACATAGGTGGTACATACAAGATATAGTTTTACAGTTTGCAATAATGAAATTATATCTATGTAAGTAATATGTTTGAAAAATATCAGCTCAAGCTCCTTGATGTAGAAATGTTGTAACGAGAAAATGAAAATTGTAGGTGCGGAATGCACGTGTGGATGTGGCGCCTGGGAGCGGCGGCGGTTCGCGGAGTCACCCAGCAGTGTGCACAGATACGTGAGCGCAGTCACAGACAGGTAATCATTTTTATCAATTTTTTACAAGCTTTTAATGTTATCTTGCAAGTTACATTTCTTCTTCTTCCAGTTGACCCACAGAGTTGAAATTTCGCATTCGGCTCAATGCATTATTATGATAGGCATGACCTGATGGTGCAGCACGGACATGGGTTTTTATGGTTAAATGCCATATGATCTGAGGGCAAAAATTGTCATTTTTGTAAAAAACTACGTTACGTTCCTAGCTTTATTTTGTCCATGTCACACTCTTGTCATGTCAAAAAGGATATGGGATACCTCATGTATGCCGTGGGAAACTCACGCGATTGAAGCCCCAGTCAAAAGCTAGTATATGACGAGAGTAGTATATGACATCTGTGCAACAGATGGAGCGGGCGCGAATGTTCGTGTCGGCGTCGCCGCTGGCGGCGGCCCGCCTGCGTCTGCACCGCCTACAGGAGAGTCAGCGACGCTTGCCGCGACGACAGGTGAGTGTCCCATAGGAAGGACATTTCAGAAAACATCTCTCTCGTTTGAGCGAGGTCATTGAGCGCGAGTCTTCAGCCCAAGGTCGCTATCCTACTATTTCGTCTCAACTTCGCACGGTCGTCAGTATCCCTAGTTGTCAGAACATAACATTGGCATGCATATCATCCTTGACGACATTAAATACGCCTGCACAATGTATATACACAGTTGGGGCGCCCGTGTGCTTATGCACCGCTTATAATACGACTGGTTAATGTACTACAAAAAGGACATGCTGACATAATGTATGTATACAGATAGAGCGCCCGCTTGCGTCTGCGCCGCCAACAGGAGAGTCAGCGGCGCTTGCACTTACTGTACTATCATCATCATATTGAGTGTGTTATTGCTAACACTGGTGTCAAATTTCTAAAGGCTAAAGGTATCTGACATGACTTTTAACGACTACTTACCTCCATCTAGTGGCAGGTAGTCGCATACACATTAGTGAACTAAACTGTCTGCCAGTGTGCAGGTTTCCTCACGATGTTTTTCTTCACCGGAAGCAAGTGGTGGTCTATGACTAAACTACTATACATGAGTCATATTGGTATACAAACTCATAGCTATATGAGTTACAGTACGAGTAGGATACGAACTTGAGACCTTTCGATCCATAGGCGAGCGTCTTAAACATTACACCACCACCGCTTCAACTGTACTATAGAAAGGACATATAAAATATACATTTTGATTGGTTCCACCTCGACTCAGTTACTTTACAATATATATATGAATGATTTCAGATTGGCTGCAGTTCTGACATTAGGTGCCAGGGATTTGAGGCGCGAACTCGACGCCATTGTCCTAAATACAGGTTTGAGTACAGTCATTATATTTTAATTCATCCCAATCGACTTTTTATACTACTAAATAAGCAAACAGGCACGCGGCCCACCTGATGGAAAGCGGTCACCGCAGCCTATGGACGCCTGCAACACCGAGGGCATCACGTGCGCTTTGCCGACCCTGAAGAGATCTTTTCACGCCCTTTTTGAACAAGTCCATGTTGCAGTCTCCAGGGAAAACCATTGCAGGGAGATCATTCCATAACCTTTGAGTACGAGGGAGAAAATTCCTTTTGAAGCGTACAGTACGCGACACTTTTGACTCCAAGGTATGAGGACGAACTCCCTGACGATGGCTTCAACTCTGCAGCTTCCGGCGGTGAAAATATAGTGTCGTTGTGTTAGTATTTCATGACACCAAGTCAAGAAGTCCGAAGTTTTGGGGCTAATTCTAATATGTGTGATTCACTCTTTGAGTGAGTGGCTTTCATTCACACTCACTCGGGCCAGAGGTGAGAACCTCTGGCGCCTCTGGATATGTCATTTTGGTGGAAGGTAAACTTTGCAAACATTTTGGAATACTAAATTAATCCCAATTCCAACTAATATTATAAATGCGAAAATAAGTTTGTTTGTTACCTCCTCACGCTTTATCTTCCTAACCAATATTATTGAAATAAAAGCTTCCATTCCGGAAAAACGTTCCCGTTACAAAAGCACGCGGGTGAGGCCGCGGGCAAAAGCTAGTCATTAATAAAGGCTGTATTGTTTATTATTTTATGTATCTATATAGATAGATATACGACCTCCGTGACGTAATGGTCACCATGCCGGACTGCTACACTGGAGGTCCCGGGTTCGATCCCCGGTTAGCTCAACATGGAAAATGATCTTTTTCAGATTGCCCCGGGTCTTGGATGTTCATCTATATATGTATATGTTATAGAATATAGTATCGTTGAGTTAGTATCCCATAACACAAGTCTCGAACTTACTTTGGGGATAGCTCAATATGTGTTATTTGTCCTAATATATTTATTTATACGAAAGTTAATGATTTC
This sequence comes from Plodia interpunctella, assembly GCF_027563975.2. NCBI lineage: Eukaryota > Metazoa > Arthropoda > Insecta > Lepidoptera > Pyralidae > Plodia > Plodia interpunctella. The sequence goes on from NC_071323.1 coordinate 2,645,752, forward strand.
AGATGGTGATTCTTCGAGGGAAAGCAGTGAGCCGACGGCTGAGGTGTATGTGTTATCCGTGGCACCAAGAAAGTGAGTATTTTACACGCTTTTAATTCACTTGCAATCTATACTATTATTATAAAGAGGTAAGCGTTTGTGAGTTTGTATGTTTGAGGCGGGTAATCTCCGAAACTACCGAACCGATTTCAAAAATTATTTCACCATTAGAAAGGTACATTATCCTAGATTGCTATAGGCTATATTTTATCTCAAAATTCTCACGGGAGCAGAGCCTCGGTATATTATATATATCGTGGAGAGAGAAAAACAGGAAGGGCAGTAAACAGGATTCTCGTCAATCCTCAATTTAAAATGACCGAACACTAGAACACAACCGCACTGTGTGACGCCACGTAGAGAATGTGACGACTAGCGAACAAGATTCGATCCGAATCCGACTATCGTTCAACCGTTTCATTCATTCAGTTCCGGGAGCTGAACTGCCTGGTGAACATTGTCATTCTATCACTACTAACACAAACATTACACTGTGTCATTTTCGTGTTTCGATTTGAATTGGTTGACGAAACGCAAATTAGATGGCGCTACTTTTAATTTGAAACTCGGACGTATACAGTCTGTCAAGAAAGGGAAGAAAAAGTATTTTAAACGAACCATATTTCTTTGCCATTGCAATACAGTACACAAATAGAATGGTCAAGATTGGTTGATGAACACCCAGTGTTGCTAGACGACAGGAGACAGGGCCCTTTTAATTTATTGCCAGACTGTGTAAATGAAATGAAAGAAAGAAAACATTTATTTGCTAAAAACATGAGTACAAATATACAAATTGATGTCAAAATGAATTATACCTACATGTTTTACCGAATATAGGTATGCAAATATAAATAAATAAAGAGGAGCATGCTATCACAAAAAGAATTATAATGTATACTAGCACTAAATTCTATCTGTAACTATCATTAAAGAAATCATTTAAAGTATAATAACATTTATCAGTTAATAAAGACTTAGGTGCTTTTTAAATAGATTTAAATTTAAGTTTTTATATTGATTTGGAATTTTGTTGTAAAATTTTTGTGCCATACATACTATGCTATTACCGAGTAAAGCAGTTTTTGATGGGTGCATGCATAATCGATAGATATCTCGATGATTCCTCAATACAACATCAGCTAGACGAGGGAATAAATGAGCATTGGTTTTCACAAATGTTGGAAATGTTTATTCGAACGGGGAGCTGCGGTATAAATACGTATGTGTGTATGCATATATGTATGTTTGTTACTCTGTCACTCAAAATCTACTGAACTCATCATTATGAAATTCGGTACACGGGTAGAATATAATCTGGAATAATGCGTAGGGTAATTTTTATACCGAAATTCCGAAAAGGAGCTATGTGTTGCAGCGCGGACGGGAGTCCGGCGCCGGCGCGGGAGCCGGCGCGGGCGGACGGCACCATCCGGCTGCATCCGCACTTCCAGGTCGGCTCATTGTTCTGTTGTATTTATTTCCAGTCTAAAGTATTTGACCGAACCAGAGAGATCTACAAATCAATCTGGGGGGAAAAATACATTTTTTGTATGTATGTGTAGGGACACAATGTCATACATACATGTACCTTGGCGTAAGGTACATGTATGTATGACCGCAATAAAGCACGGTCACTCACGGAACACGTTTATTATTTCTATTCGCGAGTGATTATTTAGTAGTGGACAATTTAAGTGAAATATTAGAGACTACTTTTCTGTAAATAAATATAATAATAATAATATATAAAAAATAAACGGCTGTGGCCGCGCTACTACACTAAATATTCCTAGTTTGACAATAATGGTGCAAAGCGTTTGTTTGTAACGCGATAACTTTCGAACTTTGAGGAAATTTAAAAGGTATGTAGGATCTGTCAATAGAATTTTCACGTGGCAACAAAATCGGTTAAGTCGTTTTTGAAATATTTTCAATTATGTAAAAACTCATCAAAAAAAATATTGTGTTCGCGAACTTAGACCGTTGGGCAACTTAAAAATTCTATTGACAGATCCTACGTAACTTTTAAATTTCATCAAAATCAGAAAGTCGAAAATCGAAAGTTATCGCGTTGCATACACATACATACATACATACAAAAAAAATATTTTTGCCCCAAGTTGATTTGTAGACCTTGCTCGCTCGATCAATTAACATTAAATTTTGTTTATTACGATGTTTTGTAATTTTTTTTTACTCTAGCTAGTTGACAAATTTTGTGTTCGGCAAACGTTTCTCTTATGAATATTCGATGTACGTAGATCCATCTCTGTGGCCTAAAAGGCCGGACTGCTACACTGGAGGTCCCGGGTTCGATCCCCGGTCAGGTCAGCATGGAAAATTACCTTTTTCAGATTGACCCGGGTCTTGAATATTTATTTATGTATATGTCATAGAAAATAGCATCGTTGAGTTATTAGTATCACAATTCTCGAACTTACGTCGGGGGTCCTAATATATTTTAATTTATTTATAGATAGCTAATTCGTTTATTTGATTTGTCACAGACAGACAGAAATAATAGACAAGTCTTAACCATAATAAAGACATAAAATTAAACAAATCGCTGTGCTGCAGCAAGGCAAAAGACCATAACTCAGCGAAACTTTCTGCACCTTAGTACAGAAACACTGATTTTCAGTCAGATTGCTTGTCTTAAACTTAACAAGAAGATGTTATTGTGAGTTTGTATAGTGAAAAGCAAATATGTCTTAATCTAATCCTTATCTTTACATATTATACAACAAAGACCTCTACCGCGTCTGTCTGTCTGTTCGCGATAAACTCTAAAACGAATGGACGGATTTTTATGCGGTTTTCACCAATAGACAGCGCGATTCCTTAGGAAGATTCAAGTGTATAAATGTATATTTTACCCGAGTGAAGCCGGGATATGTTGCTAGTAATTTTTGAAATTAATAAGTATTCCTTAGTCGTGGTTATTACGTGGAATGAAACACACACAACAATTTTCTTGGTATTATTAATTGAGTGGTTTTTTAGCCATAAGTAACCAACACTATATTCGAGAAGAATCGAAAATAATCGTGCGGCAATTGCTAGGTGGTGTGCGGCGGAGAGCTGCGCGCGTTGTTGCTGCGCGCGCCCGCGCCTCCGCTCGCGGCCACCAAGGTGCACACGCAGGTAAACTCTTTGTTCATATTTCTTTATGTAGCCGTCTGGTGAGTGAGTAAAAACTTTTTATACCATGGGATACAATTAAAAATATAATACCAATTAAAAAGCCTGTTTTTTCGACAAAGTTAGTTTCAACTTAGTGCTGGTTTGCATTTCACTTCTCACTTCGAATCGAATCGATTTGTACTGAGACGCAGCGAACCAATCACATTGCGGTGTGGTTGTCGTTGCGTCACAATGGCGCGCTGTGATTGGTTAGCTGCGTCCCGCTTCGAATGGATTCGATGGTGAGATATGAATCGCAAACCCACACTAAAACATCAGATTTTATTAACTGGTGTAATTATATTTTAATTTTATTGATTAATGAATTGATGAAAGTATAATTCAATTCAATTTTTTATGTCACTACATACATTTTGTACATAAAAAAAATTTTGGTGCAAATTTAACATGGTACGTGCCGAAAGAAATATTAAAATGGTACATGTGTGGTTCCCAGGTGGACTATATCCACTGTTTAGTGCCGGACCTGCAGCAGATCACCGCCTGCGCCTACTACTGGGGCAAGATGGACCGCTACGAGGCTGAGAGGCTGCTGGAGAACAAACCCGAAGGTCTGTGTATGTTAAAGCTATATTGGGCAAGGTTTTATCCAACTCAGAAGTAGTAGCACAGATCGGAAGCGAAAGAATATTGAGGGAGGGAAAAAATTTATTTAACAAATTAATTATTAATTCTACTTATGTTATAAATGCGAGAGTTTGTGAGATACATGTATGTTTGTTTCACTTTCACGCGAAATCTACTGGACCGATTGTTATGATATTCGGTACACGTGTAGAATATAACTTGGAAAAACACACAGGGCACTTTTTATCCAGAAATTCCATGCGAAAGTCGTGTCCGTTCCGTTTTCACGGCCAAACTGCTGGACCGATTTTGATGAAATTGTGGTGTGCATGTAGTTAAAGACTCCCATTTAAACATCCTATTTTAACTAATGTTATAAACGCGAAATAAGATGTTAATGTTAATTTTGCTTATATATAGTTTGAAGTACGGTACCTTTCGTCCCGTGAAAACAACTGTTCCTGTGGGAATTTCACGCGGGCAAAAGCTAGGCTGGAAAATGATCTTTTTCTGATTGGCCCGGGTCTTAGATGTTTATCTATATAGGTATAATATGTATTTGTTATAAAATAACTAGTTCGATCCGTGTGACTTGTTTGGGACAAATTTAAATATTTGCCTGTAATTAAATAAATATAATGAATAATATTGTCAGGCACATTTCTGCTCCGCGACTCAGCGCAAGAGGAGCACCTGTTCTCGGTCTCGTTCCGCAAGTACTCGCGCTCGCTGCACGCGCGCATCGAGCACTTCCAGCGCCGCTTCAGCTTCGACTCCCACGACCCCGCCGTCTTCGCCGCCGCCACCGTCACCGAGCTCATTGAGCATTACAAGGTAATCAATCTACACCTGTTTACACACCAATCTACACTGTTTACACCAATCTACACTGTTTACACCAATCTACACTGTTTACACCAATCTACACTGTTTACACCAATCTACACTGTTTACACCAATCTACACTGTTTACACCAATCTACACTGTTTACACGAATGTGTGATTTTATTTTCGTCATATCTCCGAAAGTATTGTCAGCATCACAGTAACTTTATCACTGGTGTTTCTATTAATATAACGACCTTCGAATAGTAATCAAAACAGGAATTGAACTAGGCAATTGTCCCCGGCAGGACCCCGCGTGCGTGATGTTCTTCGAGCCGATGTTGACAGCACCGCTCCCGCGCGCCCAGCCCTTCTCTCTGCAGCAGCTCAGCCGCGCCGTCCTCGTCTCCCACGTCAGCTACGACGGTAACCGCTTGCCTTCACCCTCGTCTACATCTACATCACTTGTGAGCCCTTCTCTCTGCAGCAGCTCAGCCGCGCCGTCCTCGTCTCCCACGTCAGCTACGACGGTAACCGCTTGCCTTCACCCTCGTCTACATCTACATCACTTGTGAGCCCTTCTCTCTGCAGCAGCTCAGCCGCGCCGTCCTCGTCTCCCACGTCAGCTACGACGGTAACCGCTTGCCTTCACCCTCGTCTACATCTACATCACTTGTGAGCCCTTCTCTCTGCAGCAGCTCAGCCGCGCCGTCCTCGTCTCCCACGTCAGCTACGACGGTAACCGCTTGCCTTCACCCTCGTCTACATCTACATCACTTGTGAGCCCTTCTCTCTGCAGCAGCTCAGCCGCGCCGTCCTCGTCTCCCACGTCAGCTACGACGGTAACCGCTTGCCTTCACCCTCGTCTACATCTACATCACTTGTGAGCCCTTCTCTCTGCAGCAGCTCAGCCGCGCCGTCCTCGTCTCCCACGTCAGCTACGACGGTAACCGCTTGCCTTCACCCTCGTCTACATCTACATCACTTGTGAGCCCTTCTCTCTGCAGCAGCTCAGCCGCGCCGTCCTCGTCTCCCACGTCAGCTACGACGGTAACCGCTTGCCTTCACCCTCGTCTACATCTACATCACTTGTGAGCCCTTCTCTCTGCAGCAGCTCAGCCGCGCCGTCCTCGTCTCCCACGTCAGCTACGACGGTAACCGCTTGCCTTCACCCCCGTCTACACCTTCATCACTTGTGAGCCCTTCTCTCTGCAGCAGCTCAGCCGCGCCGTCCTCGTCTCCCACGTCAGCTACGACGGTAACCGCTTGCCTTCACCCCCGTCTACATCTACATCACTTGTGAGCCCTTCTCTCTGCAGCAGCTCAGCCGCGCCGTCCTCGTCTCCCACGTCAGCTACGACGGTAACCGCTTGCCTTCACCCCCGTCTACATCTACATCACTTGTGAGCCCTTCTCTCTGCAGCAGCTCAGCCGCGCCGTCCTCGTCTCCCACGTCAGCTACGACGGTAACCGCTTGCCTTCACCCTCGTCTACATCTACATCACTTGTGAGCCCTTCTCTCTGCAGCAGCTCAGCCGCGCCGTCCTCGTCTCCCACGTCAGCTACGACGGTAACCGCTTGCCTTCACCCCCGTCTACATCTACATCACTTGTGAGCCCTTCTCTCTGCAGCAGCTCAGCCGCGCCGTCCTCGTCTCCCACGTCAGCTACGACGGTAACCGCTTGCCTTCACCCCCGTCTACACCTTCATCACTTGTGAGCCCTTCTCTCTGCAGCAGCTCAGCCGCGCCGTCCTCGTCTCCCACGTCAGCTACGACGGTAACCGCTTGCCTTCACCCCCGTCTACATCTACATCACTTGTGAGCCCTTCTCTCTGCAGCAGCTCAGCCGCGCCGTCCTCGTCTCCCACGTCAGCTACGACGGTAACCGCTTGCCTTCACCCCCGTCTACACCTTCATCACTTGTGAGCCCTTCTCTCTGCAGCAGCTCAGCCGCGCCGTCCTCGTCTCCCACGTCAGCTACGACGGTAACCGCTTGCCTTCACCCCCGTCTACATCTACATCACTTGTGAGCCCTTCTCTCTGCAGCAGCTCAGCCGCGCCGTCCTCGTCTCCCACGTCAGCTACGACGGTAACCGCTTGCCTTCACCCCCGTCTACATCTACATCATTTGTGAGCCCTTCTCTCTGCAGCAGCTCAGCCGCGCCGTCCTCGTCTCCCACGTCAGCTACGACGGTAACCGCTTGCCTTCACCCCCGTCTACATCTACATCACTTCTCCTTATAAATAAATATTATGAACCCGGGACCTCTAGTATAGCAGTCCGGAATAATGACCATTAGGCCACGGAGATCATTAAAATAAATAGGAATAACACTTAGTAGGGTACTTTTCATCCTAAATTCCCACGGGAACGAAGCCCCAGGGCGCAACTAGTTCTTTATATATTTGTAATAAATTTTCATACATTAAGAAAACTAATAATTTAATTTTCTTTTCGTAGGCGTCGAACAACTTCCGCTTCCGCCGCGCCTGCGCGCGTACCTGAAGGAGTACCACTACCGGCAGCGAGTGCGAGTGAGACGGCTAGAGCCGGACTACTCTTCACACGTCTGCTGACTGAGGTACATCAACATCTAGATCACAAGATACACACAAGATCACACAAGCTCCATACAAATGTTATTGACATTAGGAAAAATTCTCTCTATCATCTGAGCGTTTATTCGGTTTCTTCCACAGCCGTTGAGCGTTGGAGCCCAGGGTCCCGCTTTCCTAGTTTCTCGTCACCACTTCGCGCGGTCGTCGGCGTCCGTATTTGTCAGACCATTGTCACGCATATCATCATAGAAAAAAAAAATGTCAATACACAATGTGCTGTTGATCGCAGTCGAAAATGTAATCAAGCGACAAACGTAATAAATTAAAAATTTATTTTGGTATTGTCGTTTTTGATGTTTCAAGGTTGAAGGGTAAAATTAATATTTATTGTCTCGTAAATTAAAATCTTGCAAATTGACATTTTTCATGTAAATTTATTTATTTGGCACATTCTAAAGCCTAGATATTTCATTACGAAACCAGTGGCACGGAAGTAGTTAGTTAAATTCGTCGACGTAATTAATTTCGTCGGCGGTGTCACGGGCGAATGTCAAGTTTTGACGTGAATACAGTGCGTTGTATTCAATAGTAATATGCACTAGGAAGAATTTTTTTATGACTTTCTACGCCACTAGTTTACTAATGAAAATTAAAAGAGTATGTTAAGTTTCCTTTTAAAATCTGAAGTGGCTCTTCAATTAATACGTATAATATTGCGTTTTTTACGAGTCTAACATATAAACAATAAAAAATACAATTATTATCTAGTTCAAACATAATACATTCTAAAATAAAACATTAACTGCAAAAGTAATTTCCTAAAAAGTCTAATCCGTACTAATATTATAATTGCGAAAGTCTGTCTGTTCCGCTCTCACGGCTAAACCGCTGCACCGATTTTAATGGAATTTGGTATGCGTGTAGTTAAAAAACCATGTGGGGGGTAAAAATTTGTATGAAAATCGTGTTTGTTCCGCGTTCACAGAGAAATTCACGCAGGTGAAGTCGCGGGCATAGGCTAGTTATATTGCTGTGAAATAATAAAAAAACATGGTAAGATTGCTTATAATGAGACTTGTAAGAAAAAATCGGAGTTTACATAAATGAATGAATTTGTTAAGTTTTAAAAAGGTGAAAAGAATTTGAAGCTTATATTGAGCTTGATAGAGTTTAAATGTGTATAACAATGCATTGTATAAGTTTTTTTTACGAATTGGTGTTTTTTTTTGTAAATATGAATTTAATTGTATTAGAAAATAAATTTGAAACGCGATTTTATTTAGCTTTGTGACTACATTTGATATTGTGATCGATATATTGTTAAATGAAATGGCACCTTATGTGTCGGTGATAAGGTTTAAAATCAAAAGGAATTACAAGGCTAAATTAGACCATTATCGCTTGTACTAAAGAGTTGAAATTTCCCAAATCGCTTCAGTTTCCATGACAATGCATTATTATGATAAGCATGACCTGTGCGCTTTGCTATTTTCATCTCACTATCGAGTAGATTCGCAGTGAGACGCAGCTAACCAATCACAGTGCGCCATTGTGACGCAACGTCAACCACACCGCATTGTGATTTGTTCGCTGCGTCTCACTGCGAATCGATTCGATAGTTACAAGTGAAATACAAACCCGCACTTCGTCCTCAGATATATTCAGCCTCGGATCCCAGCAACGGATTTTTTAAAAAATATTTAAAGTATGTAATATACCTACTTAAATCTGTATTATTAATTTTATGTCATTTATTACTTTATATTAATTTTAATGTAATAAATTTGTTGTGTCCAGGTTTTATGTTAGTACACTGGCCACTGATAAAAGAATAAATGACAATGTGTTCTTGGTTTAAATATTTTTTCACATATTGACAAATGAGATTGCCGCCGATGGTTTTTAACATGTAAAATTGCGATTTGTATTTTGGAAATTCAATATAATTTATTTTCATTACCAGTACACGCTAGTTTTAATTTATTATAGACAAACTATTTGAACAGTTGTAAAGTAATAAATTTAATTTTTAACACCCAAGATAGCTGTTACTCATAATTAAAACGATCCGTGTTATTCATAAAGAAATTAAAAACATACATTATTCTATAGCTATAATGATTTTTGTCGCTATCATACTTTATAATATTTGAAATTGACAAAAAGAGACAAAACGTATTTTTTTTTAGCTTAGAGCATATTTTAACCTTTTTATGAATAACAGGTTATATGTATGTTTAATAATGTATGTGAAGCCAAGAGTAAGTTACAGCATGACATTTATAAATGGACTTGGTAATTTCTCAAAATTTTTAATTTTCTAAATTTTTATATTCATATTATTAAAGGTCGAACTCACTCGATTTTTAAAGGCCGGTATAAAATGTTCGCAATTTATTCAGTACATGGAATAAAAACCTACAATTCGCATAGAGCAAAATATATTTGTATAGATGTATCAAGATTAAATGTATTTAAAGCTTAAACCAGTGATCAAGCTGTGAAAAAATCACACTTGTAAGTCAACGCGGTCAAAATCCTAACTAATATTATAAATGTGAAAGTAAGTTTGTTTGTTACCTCTTCACGCTCTATCCATTCAACCAATATTGAAATTTTGCATACCTGTATTTTGAAGTACGGAAAAGGACGGTACCTTTCATACCCGAAAAATAAATCTTGCGGGCAAAGCCGCGGGCAAAAGCCAGTTTATGATGTTTTTGGTGCGCACATTCCATCAAGTTTTTTTATGCCTTCTCATGTTTTAACTTGTGTTCAGAAAAAAATTACCATAGCGCGCCAAATTCATTATATTATCATCTAAAGGTTAAAATATGAGTTCTATGCACGTCATGGCTAAAAGAATAATTTTGTTAATGTTGTCCTAAAATATTTCTATATCTGCGGTGCAATGGGCGTTGGTATAGTTTGTTATAGGTTATAACCTAGCGATGTGCTGATATGAAATTCTCTATTCTCGGAAACCTTGATAATTCCCGCAAATTTCCAAGAGACTCCTTGGAATTTTCACGGGAACGATCTGAAGAAAATTCTCCGGGAATCCCCGAGAATATCTACAGACCGTTACCGTGCATTCTCGAAAATTATGAGACCGGCACATCACTAAGTTATACCACTGAATTTTGTAAATAAAATTAATTATAAAATTTTATTTTATATGTATACGTTGTAACAATTTATATATTATATATTTACTTGTAATATAGTGTAAGTATAAGAATGTATAGCCCGTGAGGCGCGTACAAACAAATATGAGAAATAAACAAGTATATTTTAAATGGATTTTATCATTTTTCCTCGCCGCTCCCTGATAAGAGTTTGATAAAGTCTGTGAAAACGCCAGATTTAGACCAGCGTTGTGGTTATCACCGCAACATTATGCTGAGAGGAAGCCTTTTTGGTATACACAAATACGCCCAAATTGTGAAATCCTGTAAAATACTTAAGTTTGTGATATCAAATAAAATATTTTTCTTTCTTTCTTTCTTTCATTTATTCTGCGAAGTCTGTCAAGCCGCTAGACCAATTATAATGAAACTTGGAATAGACATAATTAATGCGTCGCAGTTAAGCATAGCTGCCGTGAGCGGAGCTGCGGCCTAAAGCTAGTATAAATTAAATTTTAGATCCCTGTTCTTTACCATGGATTTAGTAAGTGCTTCGTACAACAGTAGCTACTAATTCCATGGAGCACGTTGATTTTGTTTAAGAACATTACGTCAATTTAATGTTCTTATATTTGTGGAGTTCACTACACAGTATAAAACAGTCTTTTCCCGTTGTCTGTCTGTCCTTATCTATGTATCCTATTGACAAATACGCAATGGATTATTGCGTGTTTTTAGTAGATTGTGTGATTCCTCGGCAATATTAGGTGTATTATTATGGTTCTTTTTAGAGCGAAGCCGGGACTGGCTACTAGTTAACTATTAAAATGAAACGCCATTTTGTCTAACATCTCATTTTATTACGTCAAATAAATTATAAATGGCATATGACAATATTTATTTATCAATAAAAAGCATGTAATAGCGCGTAGCAACACATCCACCTAGGTACATAACTTAAAGCTTAATCAATATCGGTGCAGCCGCACTGCACCGTTATTCTTACTGCTAACATTCAAGAAAAATCTACCAAAAACAATATTTCGATATGGCAATAAGAAAATGGCAGTGTTTGGATATTCCTTGACAGATTCTTCTCCAAATAATCTATGATTATTATAATACAGAAAATATTTAATACTGACGATAATAAGTTAGGTCGATAAATGCGTTGTTTATTGTTACCATACAAAAAATCCTACCATTTCGGTAGAATCGAATAAATACGGAATGCATTATGGTTGACAACATTTTATTTCTTAAAATAATTAAACAATATGAAGTATATATAAAATCACCAGGATTTTTTCCTATTTTTACAGAGTCTTAATGTTCACTGTGAGTTATTTCGAATGAAATATTATGTTGAAAAATCAATATATATGTTTTATTAATAAGAATAAAATGTTGCCAACATTTATTATTAACATTGCGTCTTAAATACTAATTATATCTATGTACTTTAAATAAACTAGAAATGTACAATGCCTAAAGCAATTTTAGCAACTCAATAGCAATAATACATATAGATTTTTACAAAACTCTCAGTCAAAAAAACGACACGATATGAATATAAATATAAATCTAAATGGTTTATCGAATCTCATAGTTCTTTGCAATTATCCGGGTTTACAATCTATTTTTCAATGCTCACGATAAATTATTATATTCGTTATAAAATGTTCTTCAATTAAATTGCTAATTTTGAAATAAAAAAAAATATTTTGTTGATGTTTAATTTTCTTTGTTAAAATTTGTATTTTAGACTGTCGCAAAAGAATAAATCGCAAAGAACTAAAGTGAACTCTAAGGAGTACAAAATATGTGTTATACATTGTATAACTACGACTTACATTGTATGTAACCTACGACGGCAGAGAGCGGCGATACTGTACCTATATATACCACATTGCTCCCGATTTTTATATAAGACCGTGCTGATCTTATATCGTAAATCCAATTGGTCCAATTGCGTAAATGACTTCAGCTAAATCACGTTTAAACTTCGATCGTTTTGTTGAAGCATCGATATTAGCGAAAAGAGTTTCGACAAATTCTTGGATCAAAACTTGTGATATCGACTTACAGTTTAATATCACAAGTTTCGAAAAGAAACATGCAATTGAATAGAATTGGAGCTATTAGCAAGACTGGTGGCCCGTATTAACTAACACTCTTTTCATTGATTCGTCATATAAATCTGATAATTCACTTGTGATTAAGATTTATATGACGAAACAATTTATTTTCTGTAAAACAGACGACTGGTTTGTCGTTTTTTATAATTTATTAGTTAAAGATACATTTTAGAAACAATTTAAAAACTGTCAACGAGAATATACGGGACAATGTGGCCTAAACAAAGGTTCTAGAAACTAAAATACTTATTCGATTTAAATTAAACGGTTTTTTTATCCATAAAAACATTGATGAAAACGTAGGCCTATTGTACCTATTTATCTTTGTAAAATATAACTTGAGTCCTATGACAACAGGATGAACCGATACATTCGAAATGAGAGCGACAGAGAAAGAAGTATTATTTTCATACGATTTGACATCTGTCATTATAATCAAGGTTATATTTTACACAGTATAGGAATTTTTTTTCAATATAAAATTGTGGTTAGTTATGCTCAAATCTTATTAAATAATTTCTAAAGACATTGAAATAATGCTTAAATCAGTAAACAATTATAATAAATATATTTATAATTACATTAAATGAACACATAAATTTATTGTGAAATTAATCATTTAAATAGGTATTTTAAATGTAAAACCGCTTTAACCTACGCGAATTTCAACTTAATTTTCTACGTTTTGGTTGTTTTTTTTCTATAAATTCATAAGTATTTTGTGTGAATATTGTCGACTGTATATAAGTTGTGAATAGCTCAATATTATTTATAAAAGGGCACATTACAAAAGGTACATAAGGTACCATACGTGCCATGAGATGTACGGCCCCTTTTCTTGGAGTAGATATTACCTTGCATGAAGCTATATGTTTAGGTAGGTACATAAATAGGGTAAACAATCTAGATATGTATTTTTATTGAAATGTTTCCTTCAATATCATTGCACATTAATCATCTGTGGTTAGGCTTAATTCATGTCACATGCCTTTAGGCTACTTGAATACCTACAATCTGACACCAGTGTTAACTATTGTTAAACTTACTAAGAAACATCGTAATTCAATGTAATTTTTCATTAATGTAAAAATTAATTTGTAATCTGTAAAGATGTTGTAATATATTTCAATGAAAACACAGTCCAAGATTGATTTATTATATTGTTCCTAGTCAGGCAAAGAGGTATGTGGCCCACCTGATGGTAAGTGTACACCGTAGCTTATGGACGCGCAACACTAGAGGTATAACACGCGCGTTGCTCATTTTGTGTTTCCTAGGATCTTTTACCACAGTATTCTGTAATCACACCGCCTTTCACCCTCAAACCGAAACACAACAATGCAAGCACTGCTATTTACCGTTCAATTACATAAATAGGTACCTAAACTTTTAGTTCCATATAGATTCAGCAGTATAGTACTTTATGGTTGCCACTCCGGGGTAAGGTGCTCGTAAAATATTAAGTTACATTTTGTATATTAGGCCGAAACTACAAGTCTTAATATAAATTCGTTATTTTATAATATGGCCTATAATAGTATTTTTATTGGTATGAGTTATATCATAAATGATAATTTTGCATAAAATATTATGGGTGTTGTTATTGCAATATATTCGATGGGGCTATATCGCCACTGGGCGTGTCTACAGTTCTCAGAAACACTTAATCAAAAGTACGATTCGCCAAAAATTAATTTTTGGTTTCTCGTAATCTGGATAAGTTCGATTTAAAAAAAATCTATAAATTCAGTACTGCTTGACATAAATAGGCTAGGCAAGAAAAACGTTTCTTCATAAGTGTTGGATAGGAATAACAGCCAATTACCTCAGCATTTAAGCATTCATTGTGTTGTCATTGTTCAATTGCCAATCACGTGACACATCCGGTCAGTAACCAAACTCAAATGACAGTGTTCTATCTGACAGTTGTCTAGACCTGAAGTTCCAATGGCGCCATCTAGTGGGGGAATTCATAAAACGCTCGTCAAGAGCAATTAATTAATTAGAATATCTTACGATGTTTCCCGTTGAATATATTGTAGGTTGACTAATAAGATACAAACTACTGCTGTGTTAAACTTCTATTAATATTATCGGATAAACGGTTTCTTATTTTTGAGGTTAACTTAGTAGCATCTGTGAGACTTGCTTTTAAGCAACAATTTCAAGCAAACATTTCAAGGTCAAAGCACATTTTTACATTGACAACATATTAGCGGACCGCTCGCTATCAGCTCTCGATTTGCCAATATAAAGTATGTCTTCAGAGAACGCTTTAAAGCTCACTTTTCAATGAACGTCATCTTGCCGAGGGGGAGCGGTACAGTAGAAAAGTGCCTTTACACTTGTGCTCTCTATCAATCTTCGTATGTTTAGAAAGAGACAGGGAGATGTTTCAAGATATGTTTGTTTGAAATTGCTTATTTATGACTTAGGTATATGAATAGTGTCTAAAATAGATTCGTATATTGTATTGGATAACGAAGCGCGTCTCAATAGTCGATCTTATTACGTGTAAATAAGGACTACTGACTACAGAGGTTAGTACGAGTTTTAGCGAGTATAGGTATTCCACTTTTATATCGAAAATGCATAGCGCTTTTACTGTACATAAAATAGATTATTAATTTTCTGTATAAAGTTTGATATTGTCGATACGATTATATTCTCGATAATATTCGCGCTAGCCCCCGCGAGTGAGAGAGAAGAACACTCTAGTGCACGACCTATGGAATCGTGATTTTGCACGTAACTGAAACTTTCGTTTGTTTTCACACTAGAGACACATTGATGTTAAAAATTAGTTTGGCCGAAACCGAAACCAGAATTTAAGACCGAAATTGAAACCAAATATTCGGTCGGAAACTAGAACATTCATATATCAGCTTGTAGTCTGAGAGCTTGATCCAATTTCAACAATATCCGAATGTATTTTAATCAAAGTTTAATGTAAGAAAGGGCTGGATTTTGTGCATTTCTTGCCGCAGGCGCACTTGCGGACGATTTCCATGTCTTTGGTGTAGCGCGTGCCGTCGGAACACACGAGCCGGATCTGAAATGAATGCTCGATATTTTTATACTTACATAGAAGTTGCCCGCGGCTTCGCTCCCGTGGGAATTTTGAGATAAAATATAGCCTATAGTAATCTTGAATAATGTACCTTTCTAATGGTGAAAGAATTTTCGAAATCGGTTCGGTAGTTTCGGAGATTATCCGCCTCAAACATTCAAACTCACAAACGCTTACATCTTCATAATAATAATTACACAGTTACACGCAGGTTCCTACACATTTTAAAAATTCTCTACGGAATCATCTTCGGCCGCACCAGGGTGCTGCGGAGCTGTGACTCACCTTCCTGGTCTTGGTCTTCCTGGGCGCGCAGCAGTGCTGGCGGCCGCACGCCGCGCGCGCGGACACGCAGCGCGCGGCGCGCACTGCACGCCGGCTGCGGCACGAGCCCTCCGTTATGAACTCGCGCGTCGCCTCCTGACAATAATACATAGGTAGGTAAGTTTCACGACCGTTTGAACGCGGCGTGTAGCGTTTCATTACTGACCGACATTTTTTTAAAATAAAGAATAATTTTTATCATTACTTTGCTTATTTATAAAATAGGATAATTAAATTGATTACTGTGTATTATATGATTACAATTTAATAAACACAAAAGAGTTCAGAACGCTCGTGAAATTCACCCTGGTATATGTCGGAGTGCCAGTTTAATAGTAATTAATTATTAGCGCCATTTAGTTCGTGGTTTGTTAACTGATTTAATTCAAAACACGATAATTATACTGACATATTCAAATTCAAAATTCTTTATTCAATTTAGGATGATATACATCACTTATTGACGTCAAAAATTACTTAAACTAAGTCTACTGCCGACTTCCAAAGCGCAGGTGAAGAAGAAGCGGCGCAACAAACTTTACCGCAGCCTTTTCTCCAAGGACGTCAATTAACAAATATAGGTCTTATACATATATTACAAATTAGGAGGACGAATTTACAACATTCATAAAAATGTCAAAATTTGAATGAATAAATAAAATAAAAGTTGTATTTCCAATAAAATTATTGAAAATTGTCACATAAAAAATATAAATAAAAAGCTAAATGTACAGAACGTACGTAATAAATCAATTACATATGTTATGAGGATACTGCACCATGCTTGGGCCAGACATTATTGTCGTTCACATAATCATCAGACTTGTAATATGCCTTTTACAAAGTACTTCTTTTATATAATTTCTAAATTTTTTGTCCGGCAAATCAAGAATCCATTTAGGCAATTTGTTATAAAAACAGATACAGTTCCCAACAAAAGACGTTCTAACTTTGGCCAACCGATGCCCGGAGACAAACAATTTATCTTCATTACGTAAGGCTCTATCAGTGTAATCACCAACTTTTTAAAATAAGTTTAAATTTTTCCGGACATGCATAATGTTGTCACATATGTATTGAGAGGGTAAAGTTAAAATATTAAAATCTTTAAAAAAATTTCTAAGGGAATCCCTTCTCCTCAAACCATATATAGCATACCATATATGACAGTTTCTCTTTGGCAGAATGAAAATATTCAGTTGTCAGTTCAGGTTAGCGGTACTGAATGAATGATACGGTTGAACAATAGTCAGATTCAAATCTTGTAAGGTAGCGGACGTATCACAGAGTAAATACGGTTGTGTTATGATAAATAAATAAATATATAGGACAAATCACACAGATTGAGCCAGCCCCAAAGTAAGTATGAGACTTGTGTTATGGAATACTGACTCAATATTATATAACAAATACTATATTTTACTATATTTTATAACAAATACATATACAGATAAAAAGACCCGGGGCAATCAGAAAAAGATCATTTTCCCAACCGGGGATCGAACCCGGGACCTCGCCAAATATGGTCTTAGATTGAGGAATTTTACCTTTTTACATCCTCCGTTGGTCGGTGTGTTGGGCGCGATTTCCGCCGGCAACTGTTGCTTCGGAGGTGAGGCTGCGAAGAGGAAGAATGATGAATAAAAACAAGAAACAATCATGGTAATGGGGACCAACACTGTTCAAATGAGTTTCTTTCGGCATTTCTTCTCGGCAGTGGTCGTTCCGAAATGCCACAATGGGCTAATGTTTACTTGTATATTGTGTCAAGTTACAATATAAAGGATACATATACACAATATCTTGAATTAAATAATAATTATCGCATTCCTAGGGTTTTACAGAGAGGACTACGTAAAGGCTATCGCTCTCTGGGACCCAGACTAACCGCTACTGAAAGACCACATAAAGGTTATCGTATCAGTGTCGACTGCTGGTAGCTAAGTGAGCTTGGAGTGGCGCGTACGGCTTATAAAGGCGGTCCGTGAATGGTGCGGTGCCCAAACTTAAATCAAATCAAATCAAATCAAATCAAAAATATTTATTTGTAAATACAGGTATAAAAGTGTTGTTAATAAACATAGAAAGTGCTCTGTATTCTGCCTAGTGGCGTACAAAATATAAAAGACAACATTATTTAAAATAATCAAGTTAAATGTAATGTACTCAGAAACTTAGAGCTTGTCCTCCAAGAAATCCTCTAGTTTGTAATAACATTTCTCAACAAGTAGCTTATGAAGGTCTTTCTTAAATATTTTTAAACTTGCTGATTTTAAAGAGTTAGGTAAGTTATTGTATATTTCAGGTGCTCTTCTAAATACGCTTTTATGCATCAAAGCTGTATTACAGACAGCTAACGCTATTTTGGTTGAATTATTACGAGCCCGCGTATAAAACGAGAATTTATCTTTGTGTGTATGCACAAAAACAGCACACTCAAATATATACATGCAGGGTAATGTTAATAACTTAATTTTTTTAAAAAATGGCACGCACGTGTCTGTTTGTTGGAGTTGGAAAATAGATCGGATGCAACGTTTTTGAGCCTTGAAAATAAATTCTTTTTCAGTGGCATTACCCCAGAACATAACACCATATCGTAATGTTGAATTGACGTAGGCGTGATAAGCCGTAAGAACAGTATTAAGATTAACTATTTTTTGAAGTCTAAAGAGAGCATAAGAGAATTGTCTCAAACGTTTGCACAGATAATCGATTTGTGATTTCCAATTTAATTTATTGTCAATATACAGTCCTAGGAATTTGGTAACTTCAATTTCAGAGATATTTTGATTAAGGAATGGAATGTCAATTTTTTTATTATTCTTATGTCTCTGTTTAAAATTTATTAATTTAGTCTTGTTAATATTTAATTTTAATTTATTATTATTCAGCCAATTAGTTATTAATGTCAAGGTATGTATGATTTCCGAATTTGTGCTTTCAATACTATCACTTTTAAATAATATAGTGCTATCGTCCGCAAAGAGTGTAACATGGTGTTTTGTTATTAGAGGGAGATCATTGATATAAATCAAAAACAGCAATGGGCCCAAAACACTACCCTGTGGGACACCTCTAGGAACCTTTCTGCAATCAGAGTAATATTTTGACTCCGTTTTTGTCCTCACACAAATTCTGTCAATTTGCGTTATTTGTTGTCTATCTGTGAGATAAGATTTGATAAGTTGGTAAGCATTGCCTCTAATACCATAATGATATAACTTATCCAACAGAATACTATGGTCGACACGATCGAACGCCAATGACATGTCCATAAACAATCCTATACAGGGCCTCCTTTTATCAACTTCAGTCATTGTTTTGTATAAAAAGTCGTAAATAGCAAGGTTTATAGATTTATTAGGTCTAAACCCATATTGCTGCTGTGAGAATACATCATTCGACTCAAAAAAATCATAAAATTGCTTGTTTATTACCTTTTCAATAATTTTGGAAAAGATCGATCCTAAAGCTAATGGTCTATAATTGCTTACCAGATATTTTTCATTTTTCTTAAATAAAGGTCTTACTAATGATATTTTTAGTTTATTTGGAAATTCACCTTTTTGTATAATAATATTGATAACGTGGCTTAGTACTGCGCTAATGATGTGAGCGACATCTTTGATAACCATGGTACATATCTGGTCGAATCCGGTACAATTAGTATTTTTTAATGTCATAATTATTTCATAAATATCAATCGGAATTGTCGGAGTCAAAAAAATTGTATTTAAATTGTTAAATTTTATACTTGTATTATTATAATTATTACCCATATTTTCATCCGGTTTTGTTACATTAATAAAGTAATCATTGAATGCATTTGCTATTAGCATGGGATCCGTAATTATTTTGTTGTCTACGTGTATTTCCTCAATATTCTCTTTCGGGAAGTTAGTTTTATTCTGATTTATAATGTTCCAAGTGGCTTTACTTTTATTTTTCGATTGTCGTATATAATAATCATTTTGAGATTTTTGTGTCAACATAATTATACGTTTAAAACGTTTTGTATAGGCTCGTAGAACGGTTGCATTCTCTCTTGTTGGATTCTTTCTATAATTCCACAGTAAACTTCGTTTACGTTTGCTACAAATCTTAATACCTTTACTTATCCATCTAGGTCGCTTTTGGGTACATTGTTTCATTCGAATCAGTGGGAAACAAAGGTCATATATTAATTTAAATAAGTCATAAAATTCGTTGAATGCTACATTTGGGTCGTTTGACTCGTAAGTACTCAAAAAGCTTAATTGACCGATGTATTTAATAAAAATTGACCGATTATATTTAGAAAAATCTCGTTTTATTCTATACCAGATTTTAAAGCAACAACTTTTTCTGATAGAAAACTTCAATATCTGAGCTGAATGGTCTGATAATGCAAAATCACGTAACTCACTCTTGGAGCGATTTGTATTATGTATAATATTATCTATACACTTTCCACTAGATAAACGAGTAGCTTCTTCAAATTCAAATTTGAGGTCATGGGAGTATATTAAATTACGAAAAGTATTTGTTTGTTTATTTCTTTGCAATACGTCTATATTAAAGTCACCACATATAATGACCTTGCATTTCTGTTTACGCTTTTCCAGAATTGAATTGAATTTATCAAAAAAAGTATCCAATATATGGTTCTTATTATCTGGACTCCTGTAGATACAGATTATAATTGTATTGTGATCAAGCAATTCTATCGCAGAACATTCAAATATATTTGGAATTGAGATATTTATAAATTCTTTGATTTCTGAATATCTATGTGAGCCCCTGACTAGTATACAAGAACCACCATCTCGAGATTTTCTCATAAAACTTGATGCTAACTTAAAATCACTTAATACTAGACTGAGTTCATCCCCTTTAATCATATTATGTTCAGTTATACATAGTATATCAATATATTTACCTTCACAAGCTAGCTCATCCAAACAAACTAGTAATAAATCAGATTTACTGATCAACCCATTCAAATTTTGGTGCATAATATATAAATAATTAGTCACGAAATAAATTATTATTATTACAATTAAGTTTATCACCAGAAGATATGTCATTTATTTTATTATTATTATTGGAATTGTCATTGTTAATATTTAGATCATTATTATCAATCATATTAGAATTATTAGAAGATATATTGTAACATTTGTCAATCTTATTAACTAAGTCAGTCTGAGTCATTTGATTCTTATACATTTTTCTGTGGCAACTACAAGGAATA
The DNA here is from genome assembly GCF_027563975.2 of Plodia interpunctella. Taxonomy (NCBI): domain Eukaryota; kingdom Metazoa; phylum Arthropoda; class Insecta; order Lepidoptera; family Pyralidae; genus Plodia; species Plodia interpunctella. Next base: position 2,666,847 of record NC_071323.1, read on the forward strand.
TTTTCCTGTGAGATCACCTTTTTATTATACATTTCTATGTTTGCTTTATAACCCATGCGTAATACTTCTCTGAGTAAAGATCTAGAAAGATTTAAGGCAAAATGGTTTCTACTAGGTAATATTCTACTATAGTCCATATCCATAAACACTACATTTCTATTATTTTTACAAATAAATTGCAATGTATAGTTAATTTTCTTTTCATTTAAGTGGAAGTTATAAGGAATTTCACTAATAATTACATTTGTATTGGATAAAGAATTAAGCCATTTACTTATATCTAACTGTAAATTAAATGGGTTTTTGTCATTTATTCCCCCTGCAAATATAACAACATCATTTTTGGTAAGTTGCTTAAGGTCAGCCATTAAATAATTGTTTAAGATGCTGCCTGCTGTCGCACCTGGCTTAGAATAGCAAAACACTAAATATTCAGTCCCTAGCAGATTTTGAAGTTTATCTCGAAGGCCGCGTCCTTGTTCATCCGATACGATGATGACTTTTTTTAGTGTCCTCTGCTTCAATTTGCTTGCTGTTACTCCAAAATCAATAGTCCCATCATCGGATTCCTTCTCGTTAATATTTAATTTTTTTATCATATGTTTATCTTCCGTGTTTAAAGAGCTAATCGTTTTAATATTAGGAGTTTGATTAATTTCATAGTAATTTCTTAATGAACTGATGGTATTTGCACAAACGCTTCTGTCCAAGTGCAATGGGGATATCCTTGGTGTTCTCATTCTAATTTTTAATATTTTCTTACTTATTGGTGTTGAGATTTGTTTATTGTTAGCAGCATTATCCGTTGCGAGTTTTTTTAGTAATTCAATTTTTTTATCTTGTTCTTGTATTTTTTGATCTAATTTGTTATTTTGTAGATTGAGGTTCTCAATTTCTTTATCCGCAATTGTTAGTTTTTCCTTCATGCTTTCTATTTCAACTTTAAGGTCATCAATATAAGATGCATCATAATTCGTAGTCATATTTTGTAAGCTGTGCATAGTTGAATCCATGATTATTGTCGAGTTTAATAAATTACTATTATTATGGCAGTGAATTAGTGTCGTCAAGTCCGTCTCAGATATTGATTTATGTAATTTCTTTCTTACTGTTACATTATCCATTATACTTATAAAATTTGTATGTATTCTTTCAATAATTAATCTCTTTAAATACAAAAATTTTTCATTGGTGATTGAGATTCGAACCTAGACTCTCGGAGTCTACAGCATAGTCCGCTACCGCAATGCTAATTTGCAGTTGACGTCATATGTCGAATTTGCGGTTTTAATCTTCCTTCCACTGCTATTTTACCGACCTATATAACTTTCCAAGTCAAGTATAGATGGCTCTGAAATCGCAATGCTTAATGTTTGCTTTAAGCATGCTTTAAGCATACCTTAAGCATGCTGTAAGCTGGTGTGAGTCTTTGTGTTCAATATTATTATGGGTGTGAAATATTTGAATTAGATAACGGAATTTATTATAGTATTTTCATGGTTTTTAGCACTGTCCCACTAAAATTTATTAGGTTGACAAATTTATAACGTCATTTATGTTATATGCCTCCAATATCAACTATTTTAAAACAAGATTACAAATGTCTTAAAGCACAAAGTCTTTAAATTGCAGTACTGTTAGTCCGTATTTATTATGATACAATTTAGTCACTTATCTTTAAAAGTTCCCTTGGATAACACAGTCACTATTGATTACTTCACTTATAAGCAGGATAGTACACTCAAATTTATTATATTTTTTCTGGAGATATTTTTTATGATTTGTTTACACGGACCCGACAAATAACGTGCGCAGTGGCGCCACCAACTCCAAGACTTAAGACGTAAACATTGCGCGTCGAGCAGGACAGGTATACATATGGGTGAATTTTCGAGAGTTTTGAACGCCGTCATTACTGACGTCCTTCAAAATAAAGAACCATTCTAAAATCTTAAAAATCAAATGGGGTAACATTTGATTTTTATTTATAAATTAGGGTAGTAAAAAGTTTCTTGTCTTTGTTGAAATTTGAAGGAGGGTAATGACGGCGGTCAAAACCCTCGAAAATTCACACATATGTGACAAGGAAAGTATTCGAGTTCGTGGCGTTGTGTTGTTATTCGCATTACACTATAAAATATAAAATTTGACGTGAAAAAGTGCCTGTGAAGGTGTAATTTCTCAATAAATTGATTTGTCTGCGAAAGTGTTAAAATGTCATGGTGTGTAAAACAACGAGTTCTGAGATACTACTAGTACGCACCAGGAGATGCTTGCACGTTGTTGATGGGCAGCCTGCGAGGGGGCGGATTGGTTTGGCTGATCACCCGAGCGCCGCCTGGAATTCACAGAATGGCATCATCAGTCGTCTGAGATAGTTAACGTGGGTGACGCTGGTGTAGTTTGAAGTAAGCATGGATTTAGTAAGTACTCATGGATTTAGTAAGTACTACTAATTCCATGGAAGTAAGTACTTATTTGTCATGTTGTTTTTTTTGTGTCACGGCTCCATCGTTCGCCAAAACGATGATGATTTTGTCAACGTCAAGGTTGAGATTGATACATGGAATTAATTAGTAAGTGTACTTAGGTACTAAATCCATGGATTTAAACGGTATTTAGTACGTTTTTGTCGTTTTTGTTTACAATTACGTCACTGTCATTGTCAACTGTCATGCGCGCAATCAGTGCGCAATGGGGGCTAAAACGCAAGTGAACTCGCGCTAATATTGTGAAACGATCGTTTTCAAACAAAATTTTGACCAATAGAAGCTCTGAGGCCCACAGTGCGCGCTCTGCAGCGACACATTATTCTGATGAGGAACCTTCCTCATCATATCATACTCACTAATAGAAGCCCTGAGTTCACACTGAGGCCCCGCAGTGCCCACTTTGCAGCGACACGTGTAGTCTGATGAGGAACCTTCCTCACGAACGCAGCGGCCGCCGCGTGCGCATGGATTCGGTACGCATGGATCCTGGATTAAAAAATTTAATTTACACATTTATCCCCACAAAACCGATGCGAATTTTGAAATTTCACAAAAAATTGTTGTTCGTTTTAAATTTATATACATTTGAAAAAAAATATATGGAGACGATAAAAATTTAAATCTTTACAAAAATCATTACATTTTACGTTATTCAATTAATTTATTTCCATAAAATGAACTTTTTAGCGTATGACTGAGGTGCTTTTATTATGAATGTAGTCGGGGAGCTGGAGAGTGACATAGGTTACTTGTTGTTGGAGGAATGAAAAATGGAGAGGCGATAAGAGAGAGATCACCTGATGATGTTTCCCCGCGTCCTCCTGCACGGCCGACACGCTGGGCGGGGCGGGGCTGTCCTCCTCCCCGCAGCCTGCCGTCACTCGCGACACTCTGATCGCGTTGGTGAAGTCCACTCGTTTATGGTTGATCCACGCCTCTTTCAGACAACCTGGAGTGGGGATTTTGAAGGAAATACTTTTATTAATTATGTCAATTAAATTTGTGTTTGTCTCCGTTCGTCTGTCCGTCACCGTCTGCCTCTGTCCGTTATTGTCCGTCACCGTCCGTCTCCACCCGTCACCGTCCGTCTCAACCAGTCTCCGTCTATCTCTATCTCCTGCGTCTATCTATATTGCGTACCTTTGAAGCTGGTGACGTTTCTCAGATGCCACTTGGCGAAGGCGTCCTTAGCGACCTCCTCCGGAACACCTCCGAGGAACATCGGCCGCTCCAGACGTAGGTATTCTTTGCTGCCTGCAAATAAACGTTACATTGTTGTTTTCCGCTTTGAAGGATATAAGAGGTAGTGTAATTACACTAATAATTCCTCCTAAACTAAAAACTCCTGGGAGTGCTCGCTCGTAATTACGAGCGAGCACTCCCAGGAGTAGCTGAAATTCCGCATTCCTTGAATACACTTTTAATCCAGCTATGACGGTTCGCGAGGCAGGTCTACGTGAACCTCTAACATTAATAAATAAATTATGTGATTTTTATATATTTATATTAATTTTTTTGGTTGTTATGTGTCTGTAGTTTTTTGAATAAACTTATTTATATTCTATTCTAATTTGGAGAAAAGGCTTAGGCGATGTTGTGTTTATCGACAGAATATAAAACACCACAACACAAAACAAACAAAAAATAGTAGAACAGAAAAGATATAACACATTTAAATAAATATTCACGACTGGCTGACGTTTTACAATCCTAACTAATATTATAAACGCGAAAGTAAGTTTGTTTGTTTGTCACCTCTTCACGCTATATCTACTCAACTAATCTTCTTAAAAATTTGCATACATGTAGTTTGAAGTATGGAGAAGGACATAGGACACCTGTCTCACGATCTTGATGGCGCAATGGTAAAGTACTTGCCTCTGAACCGAGATGTCCCGGATTCGATTCCCGGTCATGATGGAAAATGATCTTTTTCTGATTGGCTCGGGGTTTTGGATATTTATCTGTATATACATTTATTATAAAATATAGTATCGTTGAGTCAGTAACCCATGACACAAGTCTCGAACTTACTTTGGGGCTAGCTCAATCTGTGTGTTTTGTCCGTATATATTTATTATTTATTTTATTTATTTCCGGAGAAATAACTGTTCCCGTAGGAAATTTCCGCGGGCGAACTCGCGGGCAAAAGCTGGACCTTCATGCTGCTATGCTAATGTTACCACTGGACCACTACCGCTTCGAACGTTACCTTCATTGATGATAGATCTAGCGGGGCCGTCGTCGACTCTCAGCGTGAAGTTTTTCTTGATCGCTATTAGTTCTGCTTTGTGATATTTGCCATCGGAGACCATTTCGAAACTGAAACAAATTTTTATTTACATATATTTTGATGTGAAAACTTGTTTAGCGGCGTTGTTCACTTTTTGTGACGCGTAGAAAATGTTAAACTCGCGTCAGGACACGCGTGACCCTGATCGAAAATTCGTAAGACGTCAAAAATTTACAACGTATTATTCAAGTTTTCACTTCTGCCGGCACTCCCGGAGTGCAAACAATTTTTTTATTTATTTTGTATCTACCGTTCCGATATTTGTCTGTATCCAAACTTTGCAACGTAAATTTCTTTCACAAAAATATTTATTAATGAAATTAATGATGATGAATTTTGAAATAATAATGAGATGAAAATATCCTGGTATCGAATGAGGTTCGTACTCAATCGGGACAGTGCTCTTAACCGCGTATTCTCGGTTCCTTCCGCGGCAATTATGCGTCGGAGCCCAGGGCGCCGTTTTCTACTCTCTTCCGTCGACACTTCGCACGGTCGTCGACATCTATAGTTAACACGCATATCATCTTTGACGATATCAAGCCAGCATTTCTTGGATTTATCCCTTCTGCCAGGGTCACTTTTATCCGCTGAGCTATTGAGACCACGCCAGTTCGGTAGAATTAATTCAAAATTGATTAAAAGAATGTATAACATATATGGTAACTATATATAGATTGGATTATATATGGATTCATATCCACGACACCTTAAACGCCGTCCTATCTCACCAACATATAATTATCACCATACCATATTAAACCAGTACGTGGTTCAAAGGCTATCAATTGCTATCCAACGAGGAAACGCAGCTAGCGTTATGGGCACTTTTGAACCGCGTACAATTCGGGTTGGCATTAAAAATATATAAATATTTAAAAAATCTATATATTACTAGATGTTGACCGAAGCCCCGTGAGAATTTTGAGACAACATATTGGATAATGTATCTTTCTAATGGTGAAAGAATTTTTGAAATCGGTTCGGTAGTTTCGGAGATTACCCGCCTCAAACATGCAAACTCACATACGGTTACCTCTTTATAATAAATAGTATAGATTGTTTGTGCTCGCTGTAAACTGGTGTTTATATATCGCATTCAACTAGTGCAACTATAATTTACTATAATATTACATATGGAAACATTGAAAGCATACCTTACCTATACTATTATTATAAAGAGGTAAGCGTATGTGAGTTCGTATGTTTGAGGCGGGTAATCTCCGAAACTATCGAGCCGATTTCAAAAATTCTTTCACCATTAGAAAGGAACATTATCCAAGATTGCTATAGGCTATATTTTATCACATAATTCCCACGGGAGCGAAGCCCCGGGCGACATGTAGTATTAAATAAATAGTAAGACCATTTGGTTTGTGAACTCGAGTTGTCTCACCTATACATAGTTGATGTGGGGTAGTTCCCGACGTCATAACTGACTCGAATTCGTCCGTTGAATAGTTCCACAGCCAAGTGCTCATTATCACCGAAGTACATGAGAACTCCGTGCTGTTGGCTCGTACTGAACACTGTGCAACAAAAGACACATCATAGTTTTTTACATAGGTATTACTTAAGGGCGGTTTGGGCGAAGAACATCAGAAATGCAAAAGGTCAGTTCAGCGATTTGTCAGAAACTCATAATGAGAGGTTTTGCATAATGACAAATTGGCGTAAAGACAGATTCTGAATGTTTGTAAAAGACAGATTCCCATAATGACAGAGTCGCGTAATGACAGATTCACAGATTGACAGGTCAATCTCGAATTGAATAATAAAATGGTAATAAGGATTGTAAATAAGAATAATAATGATATGAACAAAATTCTTTATTTGTCTGTATAAATCAACATAAAGTTAACAAGCTCATATTATTATTAACAGAATTCTTTGTCAGGATAAATCAACATACATTTTCAAAAACTATTTTTTTTTATTTCTGTCATTTTGCTTCACATTGCTTCTTCTTCACTTTGCTTCTGTAATATCATTATTATTCTTATTTACAATCCTTCATATCATTTTATTATTCAATTCGAGATTGATCTGTCAATCTGTGAATCTGTCATTACGCGACTCTGTCATTATGGGAATCTATCTTTATGCCAATCTGTCATTATGCAACACCTGGCATTATGGGTTTCTGACAAATCGCTGAACTGACATTTTGCATTTCTGACTTCCTTAGCCCAAACCAGCTGTCTTTTTACTATTCTGACCATTTGTGACAAATTACTAATATCAGACGATTTGCAAATCTGTCATATTTGCATTTCTGACGTTCTTGGCCATTGAAAGGTTTGTAACGAGCAAATAATTATCGAAATATTGGCTTATCAAGCTCTTGTATATTGGCCCATTGGTACTTGATTATTTTATGTTTTAGCTTGTATGGAGGCGGTAATAGGGGCGATCTTACAATGAATTAGAGTTATTACAATGAATATATATAAACAAGAACTCGAAAATACAATACTACTTTTTTTGAAGCAGTGGCGTGGAAGAACATTATAACATATATCCTATTATAAATGCGAAAGTTTGTGACGATGTATGAGTATGTGTGTGTGTGTATGTTTGTTACTCTTTCACGCAAAATCTACTGGACGCGGGTACACGGGTAGAATATAACCTGGAATAACACTAGGGTATTTTTTATCCCAGAATTACCACGCGAAGCCCTGGGGCGCAGCTAGTATTGTAAATTATCATCATCATGGGGTGCCATCTTCGAATTGAAGTTTGGAGGTCAGCATACGGAACCTCCTCGCGGCTTTGGGCCGCTATTTTCAGTTGGTTGTATCTAAGTCCGGTCCAATCCTTTATGTCATCAAACCACTTTCGTCGAGGGCGGCCAGGAGGTCTTTTGCCAGGGAAAAATATAATAAAATAAAAATAAACAAAAAAACTTACCAAGCGTGATATTTGCTTGCGGGGCGGTGCGGAGTGGCTCCAGCTCGGCCAACGAGTCGTTGTGTCCGAACGTGAGGGAGGTGAGGTACTCACAGAACCGACCTGCGTACACACACGTGAAAATTAGTCATTTCACTTCTCAGCATCGAATCGATTCGCAGCGTGAGACGCAGCGAACCAATCACATTGCGGTGTGGTTGTCGTTGCGTCACATTGGCGCAATCTCATTGGTTCACTGGTGAGATGTAAATAGCAAAGTCGCACTACGCAAACAGTTGTTAAGAGAATCACGTAGAAATTTCTGGCTATGCTTCTTTCGCTTGATAATAATAGTGGTTTATTCTAAAGTCAAATTGAAAATGAATATTCCCTATGTCTGTAAATAGGCTAATTTGTGTATTGTTTTTAAGATAACTATGTCATTATACTTAAACTTTTTATGATGAATAAATATTATAACAAATTGTTTGTCCCCGAGCACCGATGGGCTAAAGAATTAGGCGCGGATCCAGTCCCCAAAGAAGGTTGTGGTCAACCATCGAATAACCGTGTCAAAGATTTAAATGCAAAAGTTTTAAAATTTCATTACTGGCTAATGAAATTCACATGTTGCTTAGAAAAAATAATCTGGATTATCTTTTCTGTTCATTTGAATCAGTACGCAAAAAGCTATGTCTTGATGTTCTAGACTATAGTGAAAGTTAACGTTTATAAAATTAGCACGTAATTGTGACTTTCAAAGAAGTGGTGAATTATTTTCCATGTAAAATTTTGTTTTGTGACGTGCAAAGTCAATTAAGGTTGTGGGTATGCGCATCGTGCCCACAACGCTGGATCCGCGCCTGCAAATAACTAACGTATATATAATAAATAATGTCTTTTGCTGAGAACTATATATCTGCTTTTAAGTGGCCTAAGGTATACCGAGCCTGGGTGATCTGAATCAAAGCCAAAACTCCCGGAACGTAGTCGTTTATTATCGATGCATCTTTACACATGGGTATATAGCACAGATTAAACAATGTCGAGTTCTAATTTCGAACAGCGCCATCTAGATTGAACAAACCAAATTAAAATAATACATAACTATACTGTTAACATTAAACAATAACCCACTTATTGATAAAAACGTCATTCTCTGATTAGCCTAGGAATTTTATTGTCTCGTTTTATTTTATTGGATTCTTTGTATTGTTTCGTTCTTTCAATGTCAAATACTCAAGAGAGAGAGAGAGAGAGAGAGAGAGAGAGAGAACAAAGAAAAAGTACTCCGCCTAATTAGAGAGTTAAATGTTTATTAATAAAGCGGTAAGATTATTTTTGTAGATTAAATATAAGTACCTGTGTATCCCGGCGCGCACTTGCACAGATAGTCGTGCGGCACCATCGCACTCCGCTCCATCATAATGTCATCCTGTGAAGTAAATACTGCGCTTTATTATTTATAATGTATTTTATTTGCTGAATAAAAATATTAAGTGGTTTGTTTGGATGGTTCTCAGAGCGTTGCGACCGCTGCGGCCGCGCTGTCATTACGATCCGTCAATTTTCTTAAGGAATCATTTCCAATATCAATCATTCATAAAATTTACATTACCACAGTACAGATTAATTTTAAAGTGACTTTAGTAAAACTAATTTTAGTCTTTGTTAAAATTTGAATAATTGTAATGACAGCGCGATCGAATGCGGACGAAATGTTCCTCTTTGATAAAATATTATATTGTAAACTGGCAGATATTTGACGACCTCGGTGGCGCAGTGGTAAGGTTCTTGCCACTGAACCGAGAGGTCCCGGGTTCGATCCCCGGTCAGGTCATGATGGAAAATGATCTTTTCCTGATTGGCCCCGGTCTTGGATGTTTATCTATATAATATGTATTTGTAATAAAATATAGTATCGTTAAGTTAGTATCCCATAACACAAGTCTCGAACTTACTTTGGGGCTAGCTCAATCTGTGTGGTTTATCCTAATATATTTAGATAAACTAATCATTAGCTAAATCTGCCTGAATCTAAAGGTATTGTGTGTGTAGTGCGCGAGTGCTGATGTCGTGTCAACACAATGGTACCTGCACGGCGAGCGCGGGCAGGTAGCAGACGCCGTGCACACAGTCGTGGTGCGCGCAGGGCGAGGTGCCGAGCGCAGCGTGCGGCGCAGCCTCGCAGTAGCGGCCCGCGTAGCCGGCGGCGCACGCGCACCGGTACTCGTCCAGACCGTCCACGCAACGAGCGCCGTTCTGCAACGCGGGACACGAGTTTTCATTTGTTTCTTTGTTACCTATTCACGCTCAATGTACTCGACTGATATTCTTGAAATTTTGCATACATGTAAAAAGTACATCAGACTGTTCCAGTAATAAAATAAAATCATATTCCAGTCAGTGCATTAATCATGGCTGCATGGTTCATGTACTGACAGTCAAATCTATTAGCAAATAAGGTTAAGATGTCTTTTGTGAGATGTCTCTCCGCCCTTAAATAATAACTTTTATATTGGATGACCTCGGTGGCGCAGTGGTAAAGTGCTTGCCTCTGAACCGAGAGGACCCCGGGTTCGATCCCCAGTCGGATCATGATAAATACGGAAACCTAAAAATGATATTTTCTGATTGACCCGGGTTTTGGATGTTTATCTATATATGTATTTGTTATAAAATATAGTATCGTTGAGTTAGTATCCCATAACACAAGTCTCGAAGTAACTTTAGGGCTAGCTCAATCTGTGTGATTTGTCCTAAAATGTTTATTTATTTATTTCAAACTGGAGGTTTAAAAATTAGTTATATATATTTTTAAACAGTGATTGCTCACCAAGCAATTCTACTACTGAGCTGCAACCATTTTATTGCTACACTGTATAATATTTTTTGTAGGATGTGATTCCGATTTCTCTTTTTTATGTATCTTTCCTATTATATTCCTGTGCATGACGTGTGTGATCGTGGCAAAAATAAATTCAAATTCAAATTGAAATCATTTATTCAGAAATATCTTAATGATCTTCACAGGCACTTTTTCATGTCATTTTTTATATTAAATAGTTATTTCTCACAAGCTACAAACTAGTGGCATTTCGGAAAGACAACTGCTGAGAAGAAATGCCGAAAGAAACTCATTTGAACAGTGTTGGACCCCGTCATGTCAGGAGGGCTTAGCATTATTAGTATTAATAAATGCATTATCTATCTATCATTATCTATATTCTACTTGGGGCTAAAATACATTATATGTATGTGTATATGTTTGTTTGTATTGGGATAACTTTCGAACCGTTGGTCCGATTTTGATGAAATTTAAAAGGCATGTAGGATCTGCCAATAGAATTTTTAAGTTCGCGAGGCAACAAAATCGGTTAAACCGTTTTTTAAATATTCACAATTTTGTAAAAACTCATCAAAAATTGTGTTCGCGAGGTCTCAGTTCGCGGCGAACAACTAGTAATTAAATTAATGCAATATCGATCGATAAACACTATTTTTAGCGTGTGACTGACCTGACACATGTGGTTGAGGCAGTCGTCGGCGTTGACCGTACAGTTCTGACCGGAGTACCCTCGCGGACAGCTGCAGGTGTAGTGGCTGCCGTGGTCGGTGCACTGGGCGCCGTTCGAACACGGGTTGAATTCCGGCGTGCAAAAAGGGATTTTCTTTTCGCAAAATTCACCTGTAGGTATAAGCGGTGGTGGTGTAATGGTCAAGATCGAAAAGCCTGTGGATCGAAAGCTCTCAGGTTCGAATCCTACTCGTGCCATATGAGTTTGTATACCAATCTGACTCATATATAGTAGTTTTTTAAATTAATGTCATAAATGTGTAAAGAAATGTTGAGGATTATCGACTTTTAAACTGATATTATTCGAATTTTAAACAAAAAAAAACAAATAAAAAAGAAAAATTACGAAACAACTGACGAAATTTGAATTAATCAATTCAAATTTCAAAAATCGAACAACGATAAAGGCAGTCGTCCACTGACCCATAAACCCTGGCGCACACATGCACGTGTATCCCTCCAGTTTGTCGACACATGTGGCGTTGTTTTCGCAGCGGTGCATCGCGCAGTCGTCGATGTCGACCTCACAGCGCGCGCCCGTGTAGCCCGCCAGGCACGAGCAACTAAATTAACGAATTAATTTTATTTATGTACTAGCTGCGCTCCGGGGCTTCGCTATCGTGGGAATTTCGGGATTAAAAGTACGCTATGTGCTATTCTATCCGTGTACAAAATTTCATAACAATCCGTTAGGTAGATAATGCGTGAATATACATATATATATATTTTTTAAATTAATTAATTCGTTCGTAGTAAGTAATATATTAGAAGACAGACGAACGACACTGGTAATATATATATATATTTTTAAATAATTATGTTCGAGTTAATCTTCCCTTTCATATTGAAATTAATTAATTTGTTCGTATTAAGTAATATTAGAGCGACACTGACTGGAATCTCCCCTCTTCTAGCAGCTGACAGCTGCCGTGCGCACAGGGCGCGCCGTAGCAGGCGTCGATGCGCAGCGCGCACGTGTCGCCGTGGAAGCCGCGCGCGCACGCGCACGCGAACCCGCCCGCGCCCGTCGCCGAGCACGCGCCGCCGTTCGCGCACGGGTTCTTGTAGCAACGGTCGCATTTTGACACTATTTCCGATGGCGGATCGCCTTTAATGGAAATTATATGTATTGCACGCTGCTCCGGGATATACAGGGTTACTGCTATCTAACGCATAACCTTCCAAAGGCGCATAAGGTACATAGAGACTAACATCTTTTGTTCTACGACTTTTGTCTAAACGTAGTAAACACAAAATTATCCCTTTAGTTTTAATGTTGTTTCTATAAAACGTTAACTCTGTGTTCGATTCCGCTACATAACGCTACTGTACTGTCTCATATTGCTTTACTATTACACACAGTTGAGATGTGTAGAATCGCAAATTACATTATAGATTTTTGAAGTGTGGAGAAGGACATAGAGTACCTTAGAAAGAATTTTCGAAATCGGTTCGGTAGTTTCGGAGATTACCACAAACATACTAACTCACAAACACGTACCTCTTTATAATAATAGTATAAATAACATACCTTTGCAAACGAATGCAGAAGACTGCGTGCTGAGCAGTAGTTTGTCCCTCATGGCGGCTGGCTCCGCGCACCGCGCTATCCCCGCCTCCACGTACTCACCTGCGTTCTTCACCCACTCCGACAGCCAACGCGCATGGCAGTCACAGTATAGTGGGTTCGAACCCAGGGCACTGAAACAAGTTTATTTGCTAGACAAATTTTAAAAAGAAACCCCGACTTTCAACATTCATTTCGCCACAACTTTTCAACGGCTGTACCGATGTTGTTCAAACACATCTAAGAATCACCGCATAGAAATCAGCTATGAAATTAAAAAAATCCTCATCCGAATCAGTTCAGACGTTGATGAGCTACGGTGCCACGGACATACACAGACAAGACTTAGCGGTCAAATTTATAACACCCGGAGCGTGCGTTTTGCGTCGGAGGTTAAAAATAAATAAATTAAAAGCGTTTATTTCAGGCATAGCCCATAGTGTTAGTAGTTAATACAAAAACTTAAATTCTAATATTAGTAATAAACACGATAATTAATATTTATATATTTATCGAGTTGGATGCGAATTCAGTGCCACATGATGCCACTGTCCACATGCAGAATATATTCCATCACATTTAGTGTCGCACATAGATTGTATTTTGTATTAAATTAATTAGAGCGTAATAAGTTTTGAAGTACCTTAGCCTGTAATCATAGTATAAGTTTTATATCTACTGTACGATTTGGGTAAAATAACTATAGGCATGATGCAATGCTGTGTAAATATTGCATCATCCAAAAGACCGTTATATGTCGGTGGAGATAAAGATGTATATTCGTCTCTCTCATATTGATTAAGAACCAATAAAGTAATCGCCTTTCTTTTATAGCTCGGCCAAGCGTAGCACCACTGAGGCTCTATAATTTTAATTACATATAGGAGTTTTATACTGCATACTACTTCCAAGTCACAAGTCTACATGGTCCTCACGAGTGGCCCAACTATCGGCACAAATTAAATAGTGTTTTTATTTAGCGCCTATAATCCCAGTAAGCCAGATTGGCATATAATAAAAGTATAATTCAAACACATACAGTCCACTGCAAATATTTAGTATATCTTTATTATAAAGAACACATGCATTTTTAATTTTTAATATATATATATAAGACCTATATTTGTTAATTGACGTCCTTGGAGAAAAGGCTGCGGTGAAGTTTGTTGCGCCGCTTCTTCTTCACTTGCGCTTTGGAAGCCGGCAGTAGACTTAGTTTAAGTAATTTTTTTGACGTCAATAAGTGATGTATATCATCCTAAATTGAATAAAGAATTATGAATTATGAATTTTGAATTTTAAATTCTGACATGTTAAAACTTACATGACAAGAATATTAAATTAGTTTACATTTTTATGGAGTTTATTATTATTATTACTAGAAATTTAAGTGTGTTTGAATCACATCTAGCCAGATGAAAGCAGAAACGAAGGTCTAGGATGTTACAAACGAAGGTCAAGTTGATATAGTGCCTATTCACTCTTTCCTCGAAAATAATCCTTACATGATTATGAAACAAAATCCACTTCCGCGTCTGTCTGTATGTTCGCGATAAACTCAAAAAGTGATGCATGGATTTTCATGCGGTTTACCAATTGATACCAATCCAGAGGAAGGAAAAGGTATTTATTTCGATCGAAGCGGGGAGAGGATTCCAGATCACTCGCTAGTTTTCTGTAATTCTAAACTAACTTAGGGAAATAAAGAAAACACATTTATTTTGTTCGGGGAGTGAGGTATTGTTGGATGTTGATGTTGAGAGTAAAGGCCGGTGTAAAGCACTTCACTTTATTTACACGAAACAATTAAGTATACCTAATAATTATGTTAAAGAATTCACCCGCTCCGTGGAGTCGCAAATGTGCACTGAAAGTAAGTAAAATTGGGTAATAGAGCTTCGACCGATCGGCCGACGTCATAGGTATTCGGTTACACCGAACACATTTTTTTATGCAATTGATAAAATTAATAAACGACTTAATACATAAACCTACGGAAGACAAAAGGTAAGGCCTTTTCACAACAGCGGGACACGTGAACAAGTTATAAATAAATAAATAAATAAATAAATAAATAAATAAAAACCGGGTTGCACTCCGGGACTTGAATATTAACGTTGCGCATTTTTCACATCTTACGACTTTTCGATCAGAGGGGTTAGTGCGGGTTAGAATTTCACTTCTCACCATCTAATCAATTCGAAGTGAGACGCAGCGAACCAATGACATTGGCGTGTTGTTGTCGTTACGTCACAATGGCGTAATGTGAATGGTTCGCTGTGTCTCGTTTCGAATCGATTCGATGGTGAGAAGTGAAATGCTAAACCGCACTACGCCCACAGGTCGCGTGTCCTGACGCGAGTTTAACATTTTTTACCCATCACAAAAAGTGCACAACATCGCTATAGAAGTTTTCACATCAAAAAACTCACACATGTGAAATCGACTCCAGGTCCCTGAAGACGCCATCAGCTAGCATGGAAATATTGTTCCCGTGGAGGGACAACACACGCAGCTGCGTCAGTCCTTTCAAGGCATCGCGCTGGAAGTAAAGCATCACGTCTGAGTCCTTACGGGGTAGACAGAGCCAGGCCATAGAACGAGGCGACGTTTAATTGTTAAATTAATCCAATACTTCTGAATTTGTGACTGTTTTGTTGTACGAGATAATATGATAAAGTAATATTTCATCTCTTTTATTTGTAGCATACTTTGAATCAAAGTACGATAAAGTTCTGTCAATGTCAAATATTGGAAAGTGCTATCTCGCTCCACTATATAGCTGTCCCGATCTACTGGACGTTTGAAGAGAGAGGAACATATCTCAGCGTGTTGTAGCTGATCAAGGTGGACAGGAGCCAGAGCTGATGCTAGCTATCTCGCTCCACTATAGCTGTCACGCTCTGCAGGCTAGCTGAGAGAGAGACAGTCGGGTGCGAGAGAGAGAGTTACCTGAACACATCTGAGGGTATTGTAGCTGACGATCAACGTGGACAGTTTGCTGAGCCCCTGAAAGGTGTCGTTGGCCAGCACGCTGATCTTATTGTTGGAGAGGTCCAGTCTTGTGAGTTGAGTCAGGTGCCGGAGCTGATCTGAGCTGATGCTGGCGATCTCGTTTGATTCTAGGTAACTGGGGGAGAGAATTTGGCGTTGGTATGATGGACAAAAAATACCTAATCTATACTATTATTATAAAGTGGTAAGCATTTATGAGTTTGTATATTTGAGGCGGGTTATTACCAAAACTGCCGAACCGATTTCAAAAATTCCTTCACCATTAGAAAGGTACATTATCCAAGATATATATAGGCTATGTTTTATCTCAAAATTCCTATGGGAGCTAAGCCCCGAAGCTGAATGTATAAATGAATGAGTGAACGAATGAAGTACTCACAGCTCCGTGGTGTGCTTGGGGATGTTGGCTGGGAGTTCAGTGAGGTGTGCGCGGGAGCACCTCACGACCGTGCCGGCGCACACGCAAGGGGAGGGACAGTAGTCAGGCGCCAGGCAACCCTTGTCTTCCGCTAGAATTGAAAATATAGATAATATTTATGAAAAAATCAAGAAGAATGATATTTATGCCAGCTGTTGCCCGAGTCTTCGCCCACGTTAATTTTCCGGGATGAAAAGGTACTCTATGTGCTTCTCCACACTTGAGACTTCATGTATGCAAAATTTCAAGAAGATCGGTTGATTTTATTGAGACACTTTTTCAAATCTTTGTCGGAATTGCCAAATGCATGGATTTTATACTTGCGTTTTTTATATTATGACAATACAATTGTAAAGCAATTCAATACTCTTTATTGCACAAAAAATTAAATATAAAAAAAAGAAATATCAACATGGGTACATTCTCATATATATTTTTGTAATGAATTGATTCACTTCTAAAATATATATATATATGTGGGAGGGTCTAAATAAAATAATATTTTAGGTTAACTTTGCACTCTTTTATTATTTAATAACAAAAAAATCTTACGCGACAAAACAACGTCTTCCAGCCTTATTTCTTCTTCATCCCCACCCCAGAGCGAGATAGCTACATCCGCTCGTTCGGAAACCATCAACTTCCGAGTTAGCCTTTCTTAGCGTTCAGAAATTAATTAACAAAAAAAATCCTAAATATATATATATATATATATATATACATTTTATCAGGTTTAAAACACCCAAATTAGTTTTACAGAAATAATTCTGAAACAGATTCAATGTGCAACACTTATGAAGTGTTTTTAAGTCCCTGCTCACCGGTGCACTTGAAGTCGTTGCCGTCGAGGCGCGCGAGCGCGGCGCCGGCGAGCGCCGCGGGCGCCGCGCACGCCGCCGCGGCCGCGGGCGCGCGCACGCGCAGCCAGCCCGCCAGCCACGACAGGTGGCAGCTGCACTGCAGCGGGTTGCCTTCCAGGTTCCTGGGTTGCGATGTACGTAAGTTTTTTTTTATTTTTATTTTGTTATTCAATTAAAAACTTTTACAATTGGTACATTGTTTACGCTTCGATAGCTTTGTCTAGTAATAGTTGAGATAAATAGTAAAACAATGCTGATGTTATCTTGCATATAATGCGAAAATGAAAACTTTACAATGTAAAATATGAATTGACGTTATCGTAGTCGCGTCGGCGAACGAAGAGTGTCAGAAGACAATAATTCAATTGTGAATATTTCAAAAACTAATTATTTAATCGATTTTGATGAACGAACTTAAAAATTATATCGATGGACGATCCTACATACCTTTTAGATTTCATCAAAATCAGATCAACAGTTCGAAAGCTATCGCTTTACAAACATACATACAAAAATGTATTTTTGACCCCCAATTTGACTTGTAGACCTCGCTCGCTTTGGTCGCTCGGTCAATGAATAAATATATTAGGACAAATCACACAGATTGAGCTAGCCCCAAAGTAAGTTCGAGACTTGTATTATTGGGTATTAACACATCGATATAATAATTATGAGTCGTAATATAACATTTATCGTATTCAATATTATTGTAGTTATTGCCCGCGTCCAAAAAATGTCCACTTTCCAACTCTTCAACACATACTGCAGCGCAACGTATTCGTAAAAGAAGGACAAATAATTTATATTTTACAAAAAATATTTTATAAAAGTATATGGACTATCGGATGACATCAAGGTGGTTCGGAAAACGTGTCGACCGCTGCGCTTGCGCTGTCATTACAATAAAATCTGACACTATTGTTAGCAATAACACACTCGATATGATGATGAGAAGAAAAGAGACGAAGCGCTGTTGACACACCGCTCATCACGTGCCCGGCCCAATCTGCCTATATTAGTATTAAATTGAGTCACATTGACGTTATTCTACCTTATTCGGTTACACTCGTCTCGTCTATAATTTTCTTGGTTTTTACTGGTATTGTAAAGTGCGTATGGCTTAAAATATGCTTTAGATAGTTCCCAGAGCATTACGGAAGCTGCGGCCGCGCTTCCATTACAATTTTTCAAATTTTAACAAAGACAAGAATGAGTTTTACTATATGACTTTATATTAATTACTCTGTATTATAGTAATGTCAATTGTATGAATGA
This sequence comes from Plodia interpunctella, assembly GCF_027563975.2. Classification (NCBI taxonomy): domain Eukaryota; kingdom Metazoa; phylum Arthropoda; class Insecta; order Lepidoptera; family Pyralidae; genus Plodia; species Plodia interpunctella. The sequence continues at coordinate 2,685,236 of NC_071323.1, forward strand.
TTGATTTTGGAAATTATTCCTTAGTCAAGAAAATTGACGGATTGTAATGACCGCGAAGCCGCAGCTGTCGAAACACTCTGCGAACCATCATCAATACTTACAAAGTTGATAACACGGTAAGATGATCAAAAGCCCCCGGCGTGATACACTGAATTTTATTGTTGGTGAGGGACCTGAAAATACATAAAAATAATATAAGCATATATTTTTTTATATAAGCTTAAGTACTAGCTGCTATCCTAATAATATTTACACTAGCTCTTGTTCGTTGGTCACAAATAAACTAACAAACCTAACCTACCAGTTCTGTAATAAAAGTTATTCAATACTACCTGCGCCCCGAGACTTTACTCTCGTAGGAATTTCGGGAAAAAAGTACCCGATGTGTTTTTTCAGGTTATGTTCTACCCGTGTACAAAATTTCATAACAATCCGTCCAGTAGATTTCGCGTGTATCAAACATATACACAAAGGTACATCCTCATAAATTTTTGCTTTTATAATATTAGTAGGGTATGATATATATGGATGGAATAGTCCCACACTAAGACATAGGATGTCCACCTTGTGTATGAGTATGTGTGATATATGTCACAGGCGATTGTGGCATAAGATCTAAGGTACAAAAGGAATGGCGCTATTTCAAATCCATTATCTTAAATCCTTTTTGTACTAATAGATTACTTGTAAACCGCGAACTTGGACCACGCGAACAGAACACAGATGAGTTTTTACAAAATTGTGAATATTTCAAAAACGACTTAACAACCGCAATAAATAAGTGGACGACACCCCACGAAATTAAAAATTCTATTGACAGATCCTGCATACCTTTTGAATTTCATCAAAATCAGACCAGCGGTTCGAAAGTTATTGCGTTACATACTTACATACCTACGTACATACATAGAAAATTATTGCAGTGTTTTTGCCCCAAGTCGACTAGTCTCTCGACTCGCTCGCTTCGGTCTCATTACTAGTTTTCGCTAATAAAATAAAATAAAATTGATAAAACAACTTGATGTTAAACGATGAACTCACGATGTTTTCCTTCACCGGAAGCAGGTGGTGGACGATGTAAACTACTATACACGAGTCAGATTGGTATACAAACACATGTGGCACGAGTAGGATTCGAACCTGGGACCTTTCAATCCATAGGTGGGCGTCTTAACCATTAATTACACCACCAATTCAACTACCTACCACTATATCATAGTTTCATTTATTGCTGATCAAAGAATTTGATCAAGCAACAAAGATTACGAAGGGGTGTCCAAAGTTCACAAAATCACTCTTCATCGAAAACACGTTTCGTCGAAAAATTTTTTTGGTTTCTCATAACAGTTGCTGTCTCAACGTAGTTGTTGAAGTCTCTTACTAATATAATATGGACTTGTATTGTATATTGTGCATAGTCGGGAATAAATATTTTCATTCATTCATTCATTCATTATTCATTCGTTCATTCATTCATAATCTAGATAAACTTGAATTAAAATAATAGGTAAATTCCGTTCTGCTTGACATAATTAGGTTAGGTTAGTTAAGAACATGATAATAAAGTTTAAGTAATTTTAGATATAAAAAAAAAATTCGATGAAAATTGATTCTGTGAACTGTGGACATCCCTATTATTAATCATTTTTAATCGAATAAGTAACCACGTTGTCGAATACTCACAGCACGCCAAGACTATGTAGTCCAAAGAACATTTTGTCTGTGACAGTCTTCAGTTGGTTTCCATCCAATAGCAGTTCTTGTATGTTGGCAGCGCCGTCGAAAGCATTGTCTTCTATCACGGTGATACCTGGAATAATATTATTTTAATAATATTATAGTTTATGTGAGTACCGGCTCTAGCAATACAATTTCCCGGGGCCAAATTTCCGGGATTTCCGAGATCTTACTTAATTTAATTTTGAATAAAGAGTTAGGCATATATTTTTTTGACATAATAATATTTTGACATTCTTGTTTTTTGGCATACCTTTTCAATAAGCGTAATTATAGTTTAGGCTAATGTATTTAACCATAACTCGGTCATGATGATGAGGTCGGGTCATGATGGAAAATGATCTTTTTCTGATTGGCTCGGGTCTTGGATGTTTATATATAATGTTATAGAATATAGTATCGTTGAGTTTGTATCCCATAACACAAATCTCGAAATTACTTTGGGGCCAGCTCAATCTGTGTGATTTGTCTTAATATACATTATATTAATTTAGATTTGCATAAATCTATAGTGTAGCTGTAGGTCAGGGTGCGGCGGGTCGGCCCTCGTACCACCCATAAGCCGCCAATATGCTTTAGACTATTATGCTTAGAAATTGTTATGCTTATGGTAGGTATGCGTAAAAAAATTGTGCCTAAAACATTACGCCAAATTATTATTGTGCGTAACTATTATTATCATAAGTAAAAGTATGCCATATTAAATTATGACATAAAATTGTATGCATTAAAATAGGGAAACCAAATTTCCACGGCGCCCCCTATATGTTATTCTGAGGTAGTAATTCCATAACTCTCTACATAGTCGTATTCATCATGGCTGAGGGTCGTGATCATTACGTGGAATGAAACACACACAACAACTTTCTTGGCATTATTAATGGAGTGGTTTGCTATTGCCTTCTCCATTTCACACACAAGTTGATAATAATCTATCACGATGTATTTCCTTCACCGGAAGCAAGTGGTGGTCGATGAAAATTACTATATATGAGTCAGATTTGTAAATAAACACATGTGGCACGAGTGGGATTCCAACCTGGGACCTTTCGATCCACAGGCGGGCGTCTTGATCATTACACCACCACTGCTTCCATAAAAATGGCAATTATTACAATTACCCTGGGCCTTTTCACTTTCAGCGCCCCCTTTAGGCAATTCTTAGGGGGTCATTCTTTGAAAATGATCATTTTGGAAAACTAGCTTTTGCCCGCGACACCATCCGTGAATTTTTCACGGAAACTAGTTAAGATTAGGATGGATAAACTAACAAATTGTAGGTGAAACAAACATAAGTAATTTCTTTTGAAATAAGCAACATCTCTGTTATTACTTTCCTATTTACTGTCTTTTTCTTGTATCTCTGTGTGTCTCTCTCTCGTCTGAGCGTTCTCACGCTTTCATCCTTAGCCATTGAGCGTCGGAGCCCAGGGTCCGCTTTCCTACCTTTTCGTTTCCACTTCGCACGGTAGTCGGCAAACCCTAGTTGTCAAACCAATTTTGCATGTAAACTGTTAAGTAAACAAATGATAAAATACCGTTATTTCTGAAGTCAAGTTTGATCAGGTCTGGAAACCGACCAAACAATCCATCGGATTTGATTTGCCCAAGATTATTGTCTGGGATCAATCTGTGAAAAATACAATGCTTATAACTTAAAAATACTATCCATCTTTCCTTCTTTGTGGCGTGTGGTTCCGCCCTAGTATAGGACCACTCTATATCCTCTCGTGGATGTCGTAAAAGGCGACTAAGGGACACACAGCGTAGGCAACAGCAAATTTTGTGTGTATTTCAAATAGTTCGCATACATATATATCTGATAGGTTATGTGTTTTTATCAATAAAATAAATACAAGTTAACAAGCAAATTATCAAAAGATGTGAACACTATTAGTTTATACATATTCATGTGTACCTGTGGAGCTAAATAAATATTATTTGTATTTTATTAATATATTCGTGCAGGACTCACAGTGCGTCGGTGTTGGGCGGCAGGTCGCGCGGCAGATCGCGCAGGCGCGCGCGCGCGCACTGCACGCTGACGGAGCGCGCCGCGCGCGAGCACGAGCACGCGCGCGGGCACGCGCCCACCGAGTCGCACGCGTTCGCGCTCTCCTCGCCCGCTGGCATATTAACAAGTTTTTTTTACAAAAATCTCACTATGCCACAAGCTTTTGTTGTTGTCAGAGAGATCTTTTAGCATTAACGCTTGACAAACATCCCATGACCCTGCTGTAAGCGGTTGAAGAGTTTCCTCAGGTCATTTATTTTTTTATATTATTTATGATGTACCGGTGTACATGTGTATCCCAATACAGTATTTGTAAATACTTATCATAATAATACATTGTCATGGATACTGAAGCGACGTGGGAAATCTCAACTCTGTAGGACAAATAGAACTTGCAAGATTTATTTACAGACAACGGGACATATGAAACTGAATGAGTACTTGTGATAATGCGTTTTTAGGGTAACTTCTGAAATAGGAGAACAATAAAAAATATATGATGTACATTATGTAAACAACTTCTACCGAAAATTGGTTTGAACGAGATCTAGTAAGTAGATTTTTATTGATCATAAATCGTAAACCGCAATTTATGTTATGTTACTTGCTGCTACGGAACCCTTCACGGGCGAGTCCGACACGCACTTATCGCTTTTTTTCAACTATCAGAGGGAAAATATTACTTACGTTTGCACTTAAAGTTCTCCTCTCGTAATGCGTCAATTCTCTTCCGGCTGCTCCTCTTGGGGGAGTCGCACTTGGCGCCGGAGGTCTCAATCGGGTTACGGCGGAGGTAAGCCGCGAGCCAACGCAGAGCGCAGTCACACACGAACGGATTCCGGCCCAGGTGCCTACCAATTGGCAAATATTCAAATTATTTTTTATTTTAACACGGTAGATGTCTGTGAATTGGCAAATATTTAATAATAAGAATATATCCGGGAGTGGATTTTGGCGGCAGACGTACATACATAACATTAAAACTCTCCAAAGGGCCTCTACGTGTTGGATCCATATCCCCAAGCATACGCAAGCCTCTCAAAGGACCGGACTTAGTGCCGTGAATCCCAAAAGACGAAACAGATAGCGTCGTACAAAATGTATGGTACAATATAATTTTTCACTGAAACCGATCGGCACGTGTCGGCACTGTGCTGCGTTCATCTCTGTCAATTGCGTAACTACTGCAGATTTTCAGTTGTTGGTTGTCGACGAAAAATTGGCCGCCCCAAAACAAGACGATCGGACTTTTTATATCCATCCACTAATACTATAAATGCGAAAGATCAGTTTTATGGTATGTGTGTATGTTTGTTTCCCGCAAAATCTACTGGACGGATCGTTATGCGTAGCTAGTTAATAATGTTAGTGGGACTTACAACGTCTGAATCCCAGTCATCGAATCAAAGGTCCCGTTTGGTATCGATCGTATGTTATTGTCGTATAGGGATCTGAAACAAAGAAGATTATGATTATCATCGTGTTAATAAGTTCACTTGCACTTTTCTTCTGCATCTTTTCATATTGAAATTTTCAAATTCAAATCATTTATTCAGAAATTAGAATTTCACAGGCACTTTTTCTCGTCAATTTTTATATTCATAGTTATTTCTCACAAGCTACAAACCTACTGGCATTTCGGAACGACCACTGCTGAGAAGAAATCACGAAAGAAATTCATTTGAACAGTGTTGGTCCCTGTCATGCCAGATCGGCTTACCATTATTGTTTCTTACAATGTTTTTTTCTAATAATATAAATTTTTTTCTTATGACTCTAAAAAATATGTAAGTATACAATCTTCCAGCGTTCTAAGACTTTGTTATGGGCAAAGTAGCTTTTTTTCTTACCGAATGATTTAAAAAAAACGGAATTATTTCGTCAAACGCTGGACAAAAAACGCCGCAAATTAATATAGTTAAATAGTTTTTAAAAACACAATAGCAAAATTTTATTGAAACGAGGTCTCAGGTTCGTATCCTACTCGTGCCATATGTGTCTGTATACCAATCTGACTCATATATATAGTAGTTTTGATAGACCACCACTTGCTTCCGGGGAAGGAATTCATCGTGAGGAAACTTGCACACTGGTGGACAATTTATTTCAGTAGTGTGTATGTGACTACCTGCCACTAGATGGAGGTAAGTAGTCGTAAACGTCATGCCAGATGCCTTTAGGCGACTAGAATAAAATCTGACACCAGTGTTAGCAATAACACACTCGATATGATGTGGGTTCTAGTCCCACATACCTGTCACGCTTCTCGTGGTTCTTTCCGCGAGTGAAAAAAAGCCGAATGGCGACCGACCTTTGCAGCATCGTCAAGTTAAGATTCATAAATTTCATTTTTGTTTTATTTTCCTTGTTGTTGTTGTTGTTTTGTTATGTTTTCTCGTTAACTTACAGTAATTTCAAATTCTGCAAATCCCTGAACGTGTCTTTCTGGACGCATGTGATCTCGTTCGAGTTCAGCAACCTGAAAAATATATATCACAATCAGTAATCGCTGACAATAGAATAGAATCACGTTTATTTAAATAGCCACAAACATTCACGTAACATAACAAGTTTATTTGTTAAACAAATAAAATAAAAAATAAACTATTTTTACTTTTGTATTGATTTTCATGAAACACTGCTAAGAACACTCGGGATAAAATTATCTATAACACAAAAGAGAACTAAACGAAAATCGGTTCATCCGTTTGGGAGCTACGATGACACAGACAGATACGTTAAATTTATAACACACCTCTTTTTGTGTCGGGGGTTAAAAAACCCATGGCCGGGGGAAGTGAAAACTTGAAAATTAACTATATAAATAACTATACTAATATATTACTTACTAATGAATTTCGTGTTCTTATTATTGTCTATATCTCGAGTTCTCATCAACGTATCGCGATAAAACCTATACCAGATTATATCAGATAATGCACTATATATTTAACTGTGAAAACATCATCAAATTCCATCCAGTAGTTTTTCAAACAGACAGACAAAAAATTTTAGTCTTTTGTTGGTCCCATAAAAACCCACATACTTATTCCCACTTACAGTTTTATTATATGTAGCTAGCTGATGCCTGCGACTTCGTTCGCGTGGCCGAACAATTTTTGGTAATTAGTCAAAATTATTAGAGAAAGTTAATTTATTCATAGTACAGTTTTTTTTCTACTGTTTAATTATATGTATTGATAAATATTTAATTTTGAAACACGAAACAGCAAAACAATTTACTTAGTTATACTATTCAATCGTATGAATCAATTACTTACAATAATTGCAGAGAAGTGAGTCCATGGAATATTCCAGATGGTATTTCCTTGATCTTGTTACCGTACAGGACGCTGAAATTATAAAAAAATATATTTTTATTCCTATTATGTAACTCAATCAATGTGCACGCTCCCTCAGATCACACTATGAGGACTGAGGGCCTTTCGTATTCTTTTGAAATGTTCACTAAATCCATCCAATCAATCCACATTTCAAGAAGTGGGCCCTCAGACCACACACACATGCTTACATATAGTCAGTTTATATATATATATATATATATATATATATATATATATATATATATATATATATATATATATATATATATATATTATGAATGAATTCACACGAGTAAGTTTATATATACTATGTTACAGGATGTAATATTTAAGCCGCCCTATCGTAATAATTTATAATGGCGCTAGTGTGCCGGTTTTGCGCCATCTTAAATCTTGCGTAATATAGTATAAAACTCAGATCGAATTGAGTACAACTTTCAACCTTAACACATTGACATAGAGGTTCCCTATTTTTATGCATACAATTTTATGTCATAATTTAACATGGCATACTTTTATTTATATTAGTTTGGCATAATGTTTAGGCACATCTTTTTTACACATACCTACCATAAGCATAACATTTTTTAAGCATAATATTCTAAAGTATATTGGCGGCTTATGGGTGGCCCGAGGGCCGACCCGCCGCACCCTGACCTACAGCTTTCTTGCACAATTAATATGATAAAATATATAATAAATAAGCCTAAACTATAATTATGCTTATTGAAAAAGTTATGCCAAAAAACAAGTATGTCAAAATATTATTATGTCAAAAAATGTATGCATAACTCGTTGCTAAATTAAATTAGGACAAAAAAAAGGTATCCCTGACACCCTAACCTGGAGTATAAACTTACAGAGACGTGAGATGCGTGAGTCCTGTGAAGGCATCGGCTGCTATTTTGGAAATCTTGTTATTGGACAGGTCGATTCTGGCCACCCTCTTCACGGCCGCGAACGCTGCCGGCCCCACCTCTGTTATCTCGTTCTGTTCCAGACGGCTGGAAAGAGAGAGAATATCAATTATTTGGGGTGGGATACTCATCATCATATCGAGTGTGTTGTTGCTAACACTGGTGTCAAATTTTATTCAAGTCGCCTAAAGGCTTCTGATATGACGTTTACGATTATTTACCGCCATCTAGTGGCAGTAGTCGCATACACACTACTGAACTAAACTGTCAAGCAATGTGCAGGTTTCGTCACGATGTTTTCCTTCACCGGTAGCCAATTGTGGTTTACGAGAGCTACTACACAAACATATGTACATTATCCTAAATTGAAATTGAATAAAGACAGGCACACTTAACGGTCAAACTTATAACACCCCTCTTTTTGCGTCGGGGGGTGAAAAGTACTGTTTCAAATTCAAATCATTTATTCAGTAATTAGACCTTCACAGGCACTTATTTATAGTGCACATATTTATAGTGATTTCTCACAAGCTACAAACTACTGGCATTTCGGAACGACCACTGCTGAGAAGAAATGCCGAAAGAAACTCATTTGAACAGTGTTGGTCCCTATCATGCCAGATCGGCTTACCATTATTGTTTCTTACAATGTTTTTTTTTCTACTAATAATATATAAAAGTACATAATGTACATTTTCACTCACATCTCCGTGGCCCTGTGCGGTATTGTGGCGGGCAGTTCGGAGAGCAGCTTCTCCCTGCAGTCCACTGTACCCTCGGGAGTGCACCGGCACGGCGGCGGACAGCGAGGCTCTGCTGAACACTCAGCTGTTACCGCTGTGGTTGGACCTGGAAGATATTATTATTACTAGCGGCCCGACCCTGATTCGCTCGGGTAAAACCATAATAAATTATACACATAAATAAACCTTCCCCAGGATTCAGACAATCTATTAAAAAAACCCGAATCAAAATCATAGTTTTTAAAATCTAAGCATACATAGGACTGCGGGAAGACACTTTGTTTTATACTATGTAGTGATACAGGGTTACTGCTATCTAACGCATAACCTTGCAATGGCACATTAGGTACATAGAGACTAGCATCTTTTGTCTAAACGTAATGAATACAAAAATTTTCATTTTTTTAGTTTCTATAAAACTTTAACTCTATGTTCCATTCCGCTACATAACGCTACTGTACTGCCTCGTGTTGCTCGGCTATTACATAGAGTTAACATGTGTAGAATCGCAAATTAGATTGTATTTTTTTTTATGAAAAAAAAAAAACTATGAATCACGAAAAGTCGTAAGTTCGTCGTCGTTTTTGTGAAAAACTTCTTTAATAGATGTTCCTTACCATTGCAAATGAGCTCGTGAGGCTCAAGATCTGTTAGCAAGGCCCCTCTGAGAGAAGCTGGCGCTTGACATCTGAAACATGATTGAAGTTACATCAATGATGCTTTCCCAAGGAGGGTCGACGTCTGGCAGGCGGCCGGTCGTAAAATCATAGCCAAATAATCGTAAAACATGGAAGGAAAGCGGTCTCTGGGCTTCGTCGCTCAACGGCTGGGGAAGGAACCGGGATCACGCTCGGATTAGAGAAAGTATACACTCATAGTTTTACAAATATTATTTTTCTGTCTTTCTATCAAAACATATTGTAAATATTTGGTTCAGTACCGGTGTGATTATCTCTACTGGATGACTGTTCAGCGCCCGAATCGCGCTGACAAATATTCGCTGGATCGCATCGCATTTGAACAACGATCGTAACGATATTTTTCTTACAATGGACTTGCAGTTACGTAAGACTCGGAGCGTGGATATGAAATTAAAATTGAAAACAAAAAAAACGTCGCAAATTCCAATTAAGTACTGTTATTGTTGGCGATTCATTTTATTTAAAACCTCATTAGGTTTAAACGTTTAAAAAAAACTGTATTCATTGTGTCAAATTAAACTATTGGAAAACAAATGTTGCTAAAAACCGCTGCATCGTTTCACTCACACAATTATATACTAGTTTGAAATATAATTTCAACCAGCTGTCGTTGTCGTGTACAGTTAAAATTACCAGTAGTTTGGTATTCAATTGGTTGATTCTGTATATTAGTGGAATTTAGTCACTGTATGCGAAAATAAACTCTAAAACAATGAAAATGAACAATATTTACTGAACCACTTACAAAAAGTTATGACATTGTGGCCGGAGTAATCTGTAGATCTTTCTAGTAATGTTTGGAGTATCCGTTCTTCCTAGGTAGACTAGGTTTTATCAACTTATATAACAAATTACCAACTAATCAGGTTAATCAACTAACCTAGGTATCAACATTATTATTATACTGAACTAAATGTTGCCCGGGGCTTCGCTCCCGTGGGAATTTTATGATAAAATATAGCCTATAGCAATCATGGATAATGTACCATTCTAATAGTGAAAGAATTTTTGAAATCGGTTCGATAGTTTCGGAGATTACCCGCTTCAAACATACATACCTACTCACAAACGCTTACCTTTTTATAATAATAGTAGTATTATCCTAGTATTATATCTATATAATACAAGGAAAGACAAAAGAAAATAATTATAATAAAGATTAATATTAAGTGCATGCTTGCTTGTAATCGAGTGTAAGTCTCTTCTTTCGTTAATATTTATGTGATTTGTGTCATCTCATTTGGAAGGTTATAATGCGTCTGTCGGTGGTGGTGTAATGGTTAAGACGCCCGCCTGTGGATCGAAAGATCCCAGGTTCGAATCCTACTCGTGCCACATGAGTTTGTAGACCAATCTGACTCATGTATAGTAGTTTTCATCGTCCACCACTTGCTTCCGGTGAAGGAAAACATCGCGAGGAAACCTGCACACTGGTTGATTCTTATTAATTTGTGTGTTAAATGGCAAACCACTCCATTAATAATGCCAAGAAAGTTGTTGTGTGTGTTTCATTCCACGTAATGTCTACGACCCTCAGCCATGAGGAATAAGACTATGAAGAAGAATAATACGTCTTATGCCGTATAATATTATCATATGGTTTTAAATAATTACCTGGCCCCAAGCTGCGGTATAGCGGCCGCCCGCACTGCAGTCGCCAGTCGCGCGACACGACAGTCACACACCAAAGGGTTGTCTGTCAACCGCAGGGTGTGCAGTCGGGCGGCAGCCGCCGGCTCCAGCGACAGGTAGGTTAGGTTGTTGTTGTTCAAGGTCCTGGGGACACATATATGATATTTTTACATTCAGGTCAGATTCTCACGCAACCGAAGTTCACATTAATCAATTTTGCCCCAATTTTTATGCAAATTTACAAACGAAAAAGTTCGATCGATCGATGCGTTCGCTCGATCTTTTTGACGTTGATTTTTTTTGTAAATGCAGAAACAGTGGCAGAACCTTCAGAAAAAAATTAAGAAAACTGATGAAGTGAACTTCGATTGCGAGAGAATCGGACGTCGAGGTCATGAAAAAAATTACAAATTCTGTTTTTTTTTTTTCTCATATATTCCATCAAGCAAGCAAACTCCATTATTAAGCAGCGGACAGGAGCTAGTAAATGAATAAACAGCTTCAAAATTGGACTTACAATACTTCGAGACTCTTGAGATTCTCGAACGCCTTCTCGTCGATACATTTGAGCTGGTTCCCGTCTAAATGCAGACTCTTCAGGGCCGTGAGTCCGCGAAACGTACGCCTGCTGATCGCGGTCAGCTCGTTGCGGCTTAGGTCCCTGCAAAAATAAGTTAGTTTTTTTTTAAATATTTTGATAAAACTGTCTGAAGTACATAAGCATCCGTGTACATGTGAAATAATCACTTTTACACACATTCACAGACGTTACCGCAGACGGCTTATAAATATGATTATAATTAAAATGTCAATATTGTAGTTTTGAACCAACGATGTTTCGTTGGTTAACCTATGTGTTAACTGTTGTTAACACATAGATATTTACTTCGTTAGGATATATAACATTCTTGTTTTGGATCACAAGATTCATATTAAGACTGAGTTGCCTCAGTCAACTGCGACGGTAACTTTAATCTGCGCGTCAACATCGTTTATTTATTTATGTAAAATTTAAGTAAAATGGCGTACTTTTTTCTACGCATATTAAAGTTGACTAGTGCAACCCACACTCTAAGTAAATGACAACCAAATATTGACTTTAAACCCGCAAAATATATCTCAGAAATCAGAAGAATATTTTCACTATTTTTATAATAAACTAATAAATTTATTATTTAAACAAGTTAATTGTTACCAAGTAATTCATAAAAAGGACTTCTCCTTTTATGTTATATTTATAGAAAAGAGTTATATTTTGATACCATTGCACTTTACAAAATTTGGCATTGACAGTACGAGACAAAACATACTTTAGCTTAAACTACTTCATCTCTTTTAATTTTTTTTTAATTTGTATAACAGGGTTAATCTATAAATTAAAAAAAAAAAAAAATAATCTGGCCGCCGTGAGGCAATGGTCAATTAAACTCAGACTCCAGGACAGGGGTATGACTATATAAAACAATAGAAGCTCAACAAAGGTTCGCGTTTGGCACGCAATAATGGAATTATTAAATATTAATAGTCTAACCGAAAAGCCAGTTATAGGGGGCAAGTGTATCGTGTATAAGGATAAGCCAATAAGAGTTAATTAGATTAGTACTGTTTAAGTATTCGAAAGAAGGTATTTATTTTTCTTTTTAAGTTTAATACAGGATTACTGGCCAACCACTCGGATACTGGCCACCATTAGGTACACCACAAAAAAATATATTAAAAAAAATACAGTCTCTGTATATGTATGAGACTGATTTTATTCAGTGGAATATATATTTTTTTGAAGCTGTGCTGTAATGGTTAAGATCCCGCCCGCCTGTGGATCGAAATGAAGGGTTGAATCCTATTCGCCCCATATGAGTTTGTATACCAATACGTCCGGTAGTTTATGAGTTTATCGCGCTCATACAGACAGACGTGACAGGTGACTTCTTTTTATAATATGTAAGGATATTAGGGGGTGATATCCATAAGAACATTTTGGTATAAGTAGGGCTGTCTAATTCCGAGTATTTGCATTATTAATGTTATTTCCAATTGCACACCGTCTTTTGTAGAGTCGGGAAAGAAGAAATTTGGGTATGGCTATTTTAAGATCCTACTAATATTATAAACGCGAGTTTCTGAGGATATATGTATGTTTGTTACTCTTGTATAGTGTTACGACGTACATCAACTTACGTCAATGTCAAAACATATAAAAAAAAAGCTCGTCTATAAACTTTTATTTACTCACACTTTTTTATGTAAGTTATCTATATTTAATTACTTATGTAATAGTATTTACACGTAAGTATATTCTATATACCTACATATACATATACAAGATATACAGTGAATTACCAAATTGGCTTTCTCCCGAAAAATATTCAAATTACGGTAATGACCACGCGCACGAAGTAACGGGCAAAAGCTAGTTACTAAAACTAAACTCCACTTTCAGATCTGAAGCCCAAGTCGGGATAAATCCACCATAAACACAGCCGTATTGTTCCCGCGTCCATTAGACGGCCATCTTGTCGAAGTCGAAAGGCAAATGGCTGCCGCGGTCCACAATGCCGGCTTTTAAAGTTGTTTTACCAGTTACTCTTTCAGTTCTCGGTTTTTGAAAGGAAAAAGGGGTTTCATTTGACTGGCTTAGTAGTATTAAACAAATACATACGTGAATGTATCTGTGTATATGTGTGTAATAAATAAATATATTAGATAAATTACAAATCACACAGATTGAGCAAGCCCCAAAGTAAGTTCTAGACTTGTGTTATGGGATACTAACTCAGCGATACTATATTTTGTTATACATATATATTAATATAAACATCCAAGACCCGGGCCAATCAGAAAAAGATCATTTTACATCAAGACCCGACCGGGTATCGAACCCGGGACCTCTCGGTTCGGAGGCAAGCACTTTACCACTGCACCACCGAGGTCGACGAATTACACACATTATTTGTCATTACACACACACACACACACACATCACATCATCACTTACACATCATTACAATCAATACAAGCATACATTGGAATAAGTTCCGCAAAACCATACTTTGGTTTGACTGCAGAATCAGGTTTAGTTTTACAAAAGGAGTGCAAATAAAGGAAATTAAACAAAATTACTTAATAAATAGAAGTACCAAGACTTAACAAAAGTTAATTGAATGAAATATTTGTTAAACATTACAAACAGACAGGGAGAATAATGCTTAAGTAAATTGTACACAAGTTGAGAGTTTGAGTTTTTGAGGCGGGTAATCTCCTAAACTATCGATCCGATTTCAAAAAATATTTCACCATTAAAAAGGTACATTATCCAAGATTGCTATATGCTATATTTTATCTCAAAATTCCGACGGGAGCGAGGCCCCGGACAACAACTAGTATTATATAAATCAAAAATTCTGATGGTAGAAAAGACAAATCTATGTAATTGAGCTATAATATACATAACATAGTATATAATGAGTGCGGTAGTTATTTCGTAATGGATATTTAACGACCCGGTTCCGATCTCGACGTGGTTAATTAAATTACTCGAAAGAATAAGTACGGTCGGCAAATAAATATTTTTACCTTGAATAAATGGGGTCTCTATTTATAAGCATAAAAATTTAAGCCTTAATGTAATATAGCATACTGTATTATGGCATAATGATTTTGCATAACGGTTTACGCATAGAACAGTAAATTATGCCACATTTACCCTTATGCCAAACATCAATTATGCCTTAGACATATTATGCAAAAAAGGGACCTCCAATGAAAGAAAAGTTTATTCACTTGAAATATAGTAGATATAGTCTAGGAACGAAGGAGAAACATAATGAGTCAGGTGCTTCTCTTCCCGCACAGCTTTGCGATTATAAAATTCAATGAACAGAAAGGGCTACAAATTCATAGATATCACCACATCAGCGGCGACATCCTCTAATACAATCTTGTGGTTGATACCAGCCAATTAAGTAAATATTGTGCATGAGTGAAGCAAAAGTTTGGTGTAGTGATATATAATCTCACATTTTAATTTATTTTTGTTACATTGCATTTTCTTGAAAAAATATCTTGAAATCTACAACTTTTTTTTTATCAAAAGTAGTAATAAATATAGTGTTTTTAGCTAATTAATAATAAGAAAGAAATAATAGAAATAAATATATTAGGACAAATCACACAGATTGAGCTAGCCCCAAAGTAAGTTCGAGACTTGTGTTATGGGATATTAACTCAACGATACTATATTTTATAATAAATACATAATATAGATAAACATCCAAGACCGGGGCCAATCAGAAAAAGATCATTTTCCATCATGACCCAACCGGGGATCGAACCCGGGACCTCTCGGTTCAGTGGCAAGAACCTTACCACTGCGCCACCGAGGTCGTCAAATAAATGAACAATTTATTTTTCTTTCTCTTTCTTGAAATGCGAAGCTCCATTTTTATTTGCTGACCGTACAAACCCGACATGTAATTCGAGGGTTCTGTAAATTTTCCACTTTTGGAGATGTTCGGATAATTATTCCATAACTTTTTGAATCCTGAAATGTGGAGATTTCATTACGGGACGCGGATGCAGTGCCCTGCTGCGGTGAGTGCTTACCATCAGGAGGCCGTATGCCTGTTCATCATAACTTCGTAACTATAATATTAAAAATGCGAAAGTAAGGTTTCTTTTTTCCAAAATTTATAATTATAAATAATAAAGAAATTCCAGCTCGTCGCCGCTTGGAAGGGTTCCAAGAAGGGGTAATGCTGCCAACCCCTCTGAACCGCTATGGCAATCCTCTATGCAAAGTAACTGCCCGCCCTTGGATCGCCCGTTACCTCACGGAGACGCGCTGAAATCTCAGAAAGTAAGTTCGTTTGTTACCTCTTCACGCTCTATCTACTCAACCAATGTTCTTGATATTTTGCATACATATAGTTTAAAGTACGGAGAAGGACATAGGGCACATTTCATCCCTGAAAATAACTGCTCCCGTGGGAAATCACGCGAGCGAAGCCGCGGCCATAAGCTGGTCTACACGGTATATGGGGCTTCGCTCGGTATATCGGTATAAAAAGTACCCTATGTGTTATTCCAGGTTAGAAATAGGTATTTTACCTATGTAATGTACTAAATTTCATAACAATAGTAACAAACATACACATACACACACACACACATACACACACACACACACACACACACACACACACACACACACACACACACACACACACACACACACACACACACACACACACACACACACACACACACACATACATCCTTATTTATAATATTATAGCAAGACATAGCGCCATCTATGTGAATCTAAAAAAATATCTTTAGTCAGATTGACACGAAGTATTTTCATTCTCGGTGGACAAATGTGTTTAGTAACTGATATCGTTAATCTTTTAAAAGTTAAAACTAGAAGCTTGGGCTTGCGCATCTTAACATACCTACCTAGATATACCCTACCTTCATATAACAATCGTCATCAATTAATTTAAGAACATTGCTCTTGTCGGTGGAGCATTTTCCATCTAATTCTGTCCTCGGCCCCCGATTTCACCTCCCTATACGACACGAGCTCTGCCTTCTCTTGTATTTCATCTAGCAATGCACTTCTTGGCTTTCCTTTTCCTCTGCTTGCTTCGAGTTTTCCTTCAATCAGATATTTCTGTCGTATGTTTAACAATGTCCACGGTAAAAGAATGTGGGAGTATTTTCTGCCATCTATATTAAATGAATACCCTAACAATATTTGTGTGAAAATAATTAATTTAGAAACCAGTACCAAATGGAAATTAATGCTTAAGAATTGTATTGAGTAGTGACTCGCCATGCCACGTATAAACCTATATAGGTTATTGTTGGTAGTGCTTGTGTTTTTCATAAAAAAATATTGTAACATAAATAATAAGGAATATTAATAAAAAACAATTGAATATCCTATGATTCCCACGGGCTCAATGTAAAATTGCAGAACACGCCGCAAAAAGCTCGCTTATAATGTAAAATTGATTGTTCTATCATCAAAGAGCCCTTCGTACTAATTAGGCCGACTTAATCTACAGGAAGGGTAGATTGTACAGAAAAGGGGTTGATTGAATGTTTAAATATAATGTTTTGATATATTAATATCCTAGTCCTTAGAGTTAGGTCGATTGTGACGAAATAAAACATTGTGGCGCTGTGGTAAAGTGCTTGCCTCTGAACCGAGAAGTCCCGGGTTCGTTCCCCGGTCGGGTCATGATGGAAAATGATCTTTTTCTGATTGGCCCGGGTATATATTATATAGATAAACATCCAAGACATAAATACAAAACATATTATGTATTTGTTATACAATATAGTATCGTTGAGTTAGTATCCCATAACACAAGTCTCGAACTTACTTTGGGGCCAGCTCAATCTGTGTGATTTGTCCTTATATATTTATTTATTTATTTAAGTAATAGTATATAGATATAGACATGCATTTTTAACCCCTGACGCAAAAAGAGGTGTTATAAGTTTGACCGATTCATCAACGAGTGAACCGATTTGGATGCGGTTTTTCTTATTTGATAGCTATTTTTTATGCGGTGATTCTTAGATATGTATGATCAAAATTGGTTCAGCAGTTCAAAAGTTGTAGCGAAATGAATATCGATTGATTAGTCGGGGGATTTTTAATTTGTCTAACAAATCAATTTGTTATACGTAGATACTAGCGAAGGCTAGACTCAACTTCGACTGAAGTGAAGTCAAATTAGCGATACTTCAAAGTCTACCGGAAGTGGGAGAGGCGAATGCCGCCACAACGGAAACGAGCCGGAAGCGCCGCCATCTTGCCGGATGGATATTGATGAACTAGCGAGACATTTTTCCTTTGACTTGCCTTCAGAGAATTTCTAGATCGATTGCTTCTGAAGATTTTTAATGAAATTTGAATTATAAATATAATTCAAATTTCTTTATTTAATTTAGTATGATATCATTATTGACGTCCAAAAAATTCTTAAATTAAGTTTACCGACTTCCAAAGGTCCTAAATTGTTTTTTTTTTATTAAAACAAAATGTGATTCTAATTACACTAATTAAACCTACGAATGTTTATTAGTTTTTCACGCAAAATCTACTGGACAGATTGTTATGAAATTTGGTACACGGGTAGAATATAACCTGGAATAACACATATGGTACTTGTTATCCCGAAATTTCCACGGGAACGAAGCCCCGGGGCGCAGGTAGTATATTATAAATGCTAGAGTAAATTTTTGTTTTTTTTTTTTTTTAATAATCTTCTGGAAATTTCCCATACATTATTTAGTTATGAGTACAGAGAAGGCCTCTAGATTTTATGCCATAATAGCGATCAACTTTATGGGAGAGTCGATTTTCTTGTCGATGATGTCATAAGGAGGTTAGTATGGGGTATTTAGGTAAGTCCAAAAATCGCAAGGAAAATTTGTATACAATTGTATATAATGTGAAGTACGGAGAAGGACATAGACATACCTTCATTCCGGAAAAATAACTGCTCCCGTTGGAAATCACGCGGGCAAGTCGCGAGCAAAAGCTATTGATTCTATATGTTAGTGAGCATCAATGAGCGAACAAATCAAAATATATTCAGATACTAGATATACGAAAGGGAAGATATTATATTCCTACTTCTCGCCCTTTATTCTAACATAATGGAGGACAATTGTTTTTATTTATTTTGTGACACGAGAAAGCTTTCTCCGCGGCTTGTTTCATGAATTGCACTTTCTGTGAGATCTTTACGACATATACACCACTACATGTTGCCCGGGGCTTCGCTCCTGTGGGAATTTTGAGATAAAATATATCCTATAGCAATCTTGGACAATGTACCTTTGTAATGGTGAAAGATTTTTTAAAATCGGTTCGGTAGTTTCCGAGATTACCCGCCTCAAATATACAAACTCACAAACGCTTACCTCTTTATAATAATAGTATAGATAAATTTTTAATTATGCCAAAAAATTAAATGGGGATATCGGTACCTATTACTGATAATATGCGCATAGTCAAAACATAAAAATCAAAATCCAAAAATTATCCGAAAATATCTATAATTGGTTATAATACTTAGAGTGTGCCACCTGACCACTACGCTTCATAGTAAAGGTAGGCTCAGTGCAGCGGTTCGCACAAAGTCGATATTCATTGATAAACTCTGGCAATTCTTTTTTATTTATTTATTTTTTGCCTATGCCGGGGTCATTGCACGCGAGAGCGAGAGAACACGATAAACTATGAATTGGAATAATTGGAGTTTCAAACTACGTCCATAAATTCATTGATATTTGGGGTTAAACGCAAACCTCAATAACTTTGGTGCTAAACGATAATATTAAATTTTGATTACTCACATGTATTAATAGGGTCTATAATAAGCCTTTAATTTTTTTGGCATAATTAAAAAATTATATAGAGTATATGTTACAGCTTAACTCCGAAGTACAAATCATAGCAAAGTCATCTGTCTACGCGCATGCGCTGTGACGACGAGCACGCGCCTGCGCGATGTTACTTTTCTTCAAAACAAATGCTGTCATCCGCCATTTTTAGCGGTTGTTACTTTTAAATGTATTGCTCGTGATTTACCAGCCCTAAATAAACAATCCTTGTCAAATGCCGAGTATAATTATTTATAATATATACTCAGACAAGTTCCTACAGTTTGAAGTTTTACAAATGAAAAAACAAATGGGTTGAAGATCATCTGAATGAAGGTCTCAAGGACCTGATAAGCATATGAAGCTTCATCATCCAAATTTTAAGATTTAATTTTCCTTAATCTGCAAACCCAGTTAATAAATTACAAGAAAAGTCGCGTGAAAACGCGTAGCACTTAACGTTCAAGCGTGAAGCAATAAAGGATTTTTTTTCGGAGGGGCTTCCAAGGAGCTATGAAAAGCGTGGAGTGGACCATGGCTACACAACACATAGTGTCTCTTAGAGCGTCTCGACCGCTGCGATCGAGCTGTCACTACAATTTTTCAAATTTTAATAAAGACGAGAATGAGTTTTACTATTTGACTTTAAAATAACGAGTTCTTCGCCGCGAACTGATGAAAAAAATGAGTTTGTACAAAAATTGTGAATATTTCAAAAGCGACCGAACCGATTTTGATGCCTCACGAACTTAAAAATTCTATTGACAGATGCTACATACCTTTTCAATTTCATCAAAATCTAACTAACGCAACGGTTCAAAAGTTATAGCGTTATAAACATTCATACAAAAAATGTATTTTGGCCCCCAGCTGATTTGTATTAATCTGATCTGTCTTGTGGCAATGTCAATTTTATAAATGACTGATATTGGAAATGATTCCTTCCTCGAGAAGATTGACGGATGGTAATGACAGGTGGGTATACATATGTTCAGAACGAACCTTACAGTAAATAAAAGCGTATTTATCCTGAGAAAACTGATGAAGTCTCGGGTATCTTACAATTATTTTTACAAGCTTTTGATTCGACGACATTCATAATCTCTTGGAGCACCCAAGATCGGCTGCCGACGAGGGATCTCGACAACAGTTAACTGAATGGACATGATTTAAGTCACGCACAATATACGCATCAACAAGATAATCACGCATATAACAAGATCTCCCCGACGACAATAAAAGCTTCTGCAAAAATTCGAATTTTGTAAACAAACTTATTTGTTGAACAGAACGCAATATAATGCCACGTCCTTGTCTTTTAAACTCAATGTTTATTCGATTTGCTAGGATTAGAGAGGGACTGAGCGTAAAATTCTATTATTTTTTGTTTCTTTTCATTCTACTGGCATGGCAGCTTAGAATAACATCGCTCAAGTAAGTAAATCGAATATAAACATTTAGTAAGAGCCAGTTGAAAAAATCTCGTAAAAATGCTACTATACACATACATTTTTTTTTCTCGATGGCGCAGTGGTGAAGTGCTTGCCTCCGAACCGAGAGGTCCCGGGTTCGATCCCCGACCGGGTCATGATGGAAAATGATCTTTTTCTGATTGGCCCGGGTCCTGGATGTTTATCTATATGTGTATTTGTTATGTTTTTACACGAGCGAAGCCGGGACGGGCCGCTAGTTTAGTATAAAACCCTTAAATATTAAAGGATATACTCTCCAGTGCAAAATTAAGTGTCGAATAAAATATACATATCCCTGACTCTGTCTTATAGGTCTCGCGAGAGGGGAGGGGGGATGTCTCGAGGGACGGGGGAGCAGAGTCAATAAAAGTTCATTGTTTCTTTCCTGTAGGATCGTAAATATATTACTGAGCCAAGACTTGCCACCTTTTTGGGTGGGTTTCGTAGCCAAATTTTCACAATATGTCGAGTTATTTTTATAAAATGGGACGGCAAACGAAAGAATACGCGCACCAACTTAATAACGTACATTGTGGAAAAATACCATAGTTAAATTTTCCAGTTTGACGACCTCTGTGGCGCAGTGTTAAAGTGTCGGGTCATGATGGAAAATGATCTTTTTCTGATTGACCCGGGTCTTGGATGTTTATCTATATATGTATATGTTGTAAAATATAGTACCGTTGAGTTAGTATACCGTAACACAAGTCTCGAACTTACTTTGGGGCTAGCTCAATCTGTGTAATTTGTCCTAATATATTTATTTATTTTCTAGCTTTTGCCCGCGGCTTCGCCCGCTTGAATTTCATAGCAAAATCTCAGTAATTTTCTTATCGCGTACTCTGCAAGACTGGTATAAACATATATGATTCAAATTCGCATTTTTCTCATCTTTAGTTCAATTTCCTGTTTCCCGCTGCGTGTCTCGTCCCGCAAACGTGAAGATGTTAACCCGGGATTCCGAGGAATTTTTGATTCATCATCATTATTAGTTTTTCAATTATCCTACGGGAACCTGACCATTTACCGGGATGAAATGTATCTAAGTTGTTAACCCGGGATATAAGGTACCTACATACCAAATTTCAAGCAAACCGGTCCAGTAGATTTCGACATAATTTGGGATTTGATTTCGAGCGTGTTCAGACAGACAGACAGACAAAAATTTCTAAAACTATATTTTCGTCATCTATATCAGTAACTAAGTATATTCCATGAAGAATTTAAAAAAAATATCCAATGTACAAATTTGGCCTTTCTTCAATTTTATTATATGTATTGATATTGATGATGATATGGAAGAGAAAACAATTTTTGACAATTCTGCTTTAAATTTCTTTGTTTAACAGTTTATAAAGCCACTCAATATTATTAAGTTTATTGTCATAGGGCCTATTCTACTTCTAGTTTAGGAACGCGGGACCTGGGCTCCGCGATGCTTTGTATATTATCGAGGAAGTTGTGCACTTTGTTAGTACTTTTTTATTGCTGCAGCAAAACACACTATTCATTGCTAATGTTGTGTTTAGCTCTTGTCTCTTGTATGCTGTTAGTATTTGTGTATTTGTAGCTCTTGTCTTCATAGTCGTATTCCTCATGACTTAGGGTCGTGGTCATTACATGGATTTAAACACACGTAACAACTTTCTTGCATTATTAATGGAGTGGTTTGCCATTGCCTTCTCCATTTCACACACAAGTTAATAATCAACCAGTGTGCAGGTTTCCTCGCGATGTTTTACCTTCACCGGAAGCAAGTGGTGGTCGATGAAAACTACTATACACGAGTCAGATTGGTATGTGTCTCATGTGGCACGAATAGGATTCGAACATGGGACCTTTCGATCCCAGGCGGGGGGCGTTAACCATTACACCACCGCCGCTTTGTCATTGGTAGCTGCTGATAAAGATTTATCTATCTATTTATCAGCAGTGGAACCATAATCGAAAAAATATCTGCAGGAAAATCATTCTCACGAATGAGAGACAGAGACAGAATGGTGTTAGCGTAGTATTCCGAATTCGCTTGTTCGATAAAAATGGCAAAGAGTGAATTCCGCTTCGTTGGCTTCGGTAGCAGCCTTTGTCGGGTTCCCTTGCAGTGTTGGGTTACGTATCAAAGATGAATGGTACACTAGCGGACAGACATTGTCACGAAGAAAAATAAAAATATGATTAATTACTTTTATACTACTTTAAAATTAAAAAAATATATATGTCTGTGCAGTTTTAAGTTGAGGAGTTGTAGGGAGTCAATCGTGGTTGCCCCATCTAGACTAATCAAAACAATATATATAGTCATAATGATTATGTGATAATCAAATTGGTATCTGTTTGCTTTAATTTTGTTATTAAACTAGCGGCTAGTCCCGGCTTCGCTCGGGTAATAATTATTTGTTAGACAAACCCGACTTTTGAACGGTTGACCCGATTTTCATGAAACATGGCTAAGAACACTCGGGATAAAATTATCTATGATACAAAAAAAAAAAAACTAAACGAAAACCGGTTCATCCTTTTGGGAGCTACGATGCCACAGACGGATACACATATACACAGACAGACACGTTAAACTTATAACATCCCTCTTTTGAAGCGAAAACCGCTTGAAAATCCGCGCAATAGTTTTTGGAGTTTATCGCGGACAGACAGACAGAGCAGAGGACTTTGTTTTATAACATTTAAGGATAAGGATTATTATAAAAATAAAACTTCCTAGTGGAAAAGATTGTATCGTTCAGTTTACCGTGCCAAACAGTGTACACTGTCGTACAAAGGCGCTTCTGAAGCGTGTATGAATATCGCGCTACACGCGGGATTTTCGCGTTTTCTGTGCGCAAAATTGACAAGGGTGTGTATTGTCAGCGTATTGCCTGAATTTGTACCAAATAATACCTTATGATAATGTTATGGAGTTTCGTTATGGTATCTAATGCAATAGGGTATCTTTCATATAAATAACGGAGCGATCGATGATAGTTTTGAGCTATCGATTTTTTGTCTTGATGGAACAAAACTGTAAGTATTATTTGTATCTTAGATACCATAGGTTAATAAAAAAAAGTTGATACCTACCACAGATAAAGAACATTATATATCTGTGATACCTACGTATATTGTGGCTGTGACCGAGTTTGAAAAACATTTTTTTTTAACGACATAAGTTAGGGTAGCGGTTCACAAAGTTCTTTGAAGACTTGAGCCCTTTCTTAATACCGACAAAATGGTACTCGTAAATCCTAACTACGTAAATGTTGAGGTACTCAGGTGCAAGGTCTGGGCTGATTAGGCTATCTATACTTTATTATAAAGAGGTAAGCGTTTGTGAGTTTGTTTTTTTTTGTGGCGGGTAACCTCCCAAACTACCGAACTGATTTCAAAAATTCTCTCACCATAAGAAAGGTACATTATCCAAGATTGCTATAGGCTATATTTTATGTCAAAATTCCCACGGGAGCCAAGTCACGGGCAACATTTATATAATTATAACTGTTTGTTTCCCAAATTAAAATATGAGCAAATTTAATCAGCTGACGGCCAACATTGAGTAACGAATAGGCACGTAAAAAAGAAGAAAAATACCTAAATGATACTAATAATGTCTGTCTGTTCCGCTTTCACGGTGAAACCGATGAAATTTGGTATGCAAGCAGTTAAAGAACCCCGTTCAAACATAAGCTATTTAAAATTTCAAAAACCAACCCCCAAAATGACTATAATGAGGGTGAAAATCCACGCGGGCGAAGCCGCGGTAAAAAACTAGTTGGTAATAATAAGCAGCAAATTGTTGCTTACAAATTATTAAATTTTGAAACGATTTATATATTCTGCATTTTATTGATTTTTTCATACCAATCCATCCGTTTTATAAAAAAAATTGTCCCATACATATTTGTACTTTCCCAACTTGATTTATAAGTAGGTAGGTACATTTTATTTATCGTATTCGTCCTGTACTTACTAGCAGGAAGTCTTACAATGGGATTAAAGTGACCTACAATAAAATGTGGACGTGCGTCGGGGCCTAGGGTTGGGATTAGTCGATTTCTATGGTGTCGATAAACTTGATTTATGGTATCGCTTCCTGACGCGAGCGGATTCGTTCTATGTGTATTTTGCGGTTATTGGAATTTTACGGATACGTACGTGATAAGTATGGTTACGTTGTGAGAAGGGAGGAAAATAATATTATAAAATAATCTCATGGTGCCAGCTGAAAATCAGCGCTATGGTTTCTGCCACAGCAACACGCTGAGCTGGCAGCCTTTTCGACAATTATACTTACTGTATTGTTAATTTTAATTTTGTTAATTTTTTGTAAGAAAGGTTGTGGATTTGAAATTGAATGGGAAAAGAAGTAGGGGCAGGTCGAAGACGAGGTGGATTGAGTGCGTCAGGCAGGATATGGCTAAACAGGGAGTAACAGATCGGTTAACATCAGACAGGGAGAAGTGGAGGAGACTGACATGCTGTATCAATCAGACCACACATAAAGTGGGATAAGGATAGGCTGATGATGATGATGGAATTTTACGGATGTGGCGGTAAACAAACTATCAAACGATGCCACGTGCATGAATCGATGTCATTTTTGATCTGCTATGAGAAACCTGTTATAGTTAATTATCTATTTAATTATTATTAACCCGACCCGGCTCCGTACGAGGTCTACAAACCTTCGGGAATAAAATGTCTAAATAACAGTGAAAACAGCATCAATTTTTTTTTATTTTTTTGTATTTTAATATCTCAAAATGCTTGATTTAAAAGAAGAATGCATAGAAACAGACAGTGTACTTGCGTCACTGAATTTTATTACGGATGTCTGTTTTTATTTTATATTTTTTTCGTTTTCTCAAGCCACCATACCTGCTATGTCTCATGGTGCCAGTTGAAAATCAGCGCTATGGTTTCTGCCACAGCAACACGCTGGCAGCCTTTTCGACAATTATACTTACTGTATTGTTAATTTTAAGTCGCATAGTTAGTTGTAAATTTATGTAATTTTTTGTCGAATAAAAATATTTTCTTTCTTTCTATTCCAGAATGATTTAGTAGCACGATACATGCATGAGATTTATAAAAGTTAAAATCTTTTGGAAATCTCATCTGTATAGTATCAATAAGTAACTAAAAGAGCGCTATTAATGTAGGGTGTCTACAGTTCACGGAATCACAAGTCATCGAAAGCACGTTTCGGCGAAATTTTTTGTTTTTTTATCTCAAGTTACTGAAAGTTTATTATCATGTTCTTAACAAAATTATGGCAAGCAGAACTGAATTTGCCGATTATTTGTATTTTTTTTTAATTCAAGCTCATCTAGATTTAATTAGAGAAACCAAAAAAAAAAAAATTTTCGGCGAAACGTGCTTTCGCCGAACTGTGAACTGTGGACACCCCGCTAATAATAATAATAAAATTTTTACTTTTTCTTTTTCTATCGGCCTTTATTATCGATATCAGTCAAAAATATTTACACGTCTCTACGCTGACCAGACGGCCGAATCTCAACGCTGACAGTGTGATATATACGCATGTGAACAGCTGCAGGATATACTATGTTTAATAGTGAGAAGGGCCCTAATTTCAGGTGCGGATCTAGCGTCGTGAGCACGTAGGGCCCACAACCCTGGACTTTGCAATTGCATTAAAATGTATATTTTTTGTATTAATATTGATTTATGTATTTATTATTCGTGCAATGAAATTATTACAAACAACAAACCAAAGAAGAATATTTTAAATAATGGAAAATATTGCGCACTTGTCTTGTCTACACAAAATTATCCGGGTTAACCCTTCAATATGGACACGAATATTATGAACTTTATAAAGATTTCAAGGATATTGCCTTAATTAAAATATAACCTTAAATTCTTCATGGCTGTCACCACAACCTTTTTTGTGGGCGCTTGTTGTCTCTTCTTCCTTCTTGTCGACTCGTGCCATTGAGAAATTTCCATGGAATTAGTAGATTACGAAGTACTTACTAAGTTCATGGAAATTTTACAAACGCGTTTGTGAAAATTCATAGATTGAAGACACGTGTCAAAGTCACGAAATTGGCGCGTAATAAGGTAAAAGTGAAAAATATTAATTAAAAATTATCGTCGCTATATGTAAATAAAATGGGATTGTTATGTTACAATTTATATCTAGCGGGCTAGCTTACATTATTTACAAATTATTATACACAAAAAGGCTAAAAGGGATTAGCACAACCTGACACCAGGGGCTGGGGAAGCGTCGCGTTAGAAGAATGACGTTTCAAGTTACGGCCGCCATTTTGGAAATATATTATTCGAGGAAAACATTTGCGCTCTGGCTGTTGACAAAACTCCTTGGTTCGGCCAGAGTTTTTTCTTTTTTAATCTAATTTCTAATTATTATAAAAAATAACCAGATATACCATACTTCCCATAAAAACCATATTTTCCATAAAAATTTTATAACTTAGTAGGTTGTAGGTAGTATTTATTATAATTATAACCCTTTTAAGATTTATCATAAGTAATCATATGTCACAGATATTAGAACGTAATGTTCTTATATCTGTGTCATTTGTGTGATTCTGTTAAAGCCATAACTTGAATTCACAACTAGATAAACAGTGGGTTTAAATGAAAGAGGGGCCCAATTAAGGTGAAGATGCGAGGATTCAATTAAATAGAATAACGGTCAAGCTATGAATTCCGCGTGACAGTGACAGTTGTCAAACTTGACAGCTGTCAAAACTGTCATACGAAGCGCGCCATATAGGATCATAGGGTTATGAGATGTAAGCACCAGGTACCGATTGCTAGAAAGCCAGAACTTGTTACGGCATATTTTTAAAAATATGCCAAAAAAAATCCAGGCTTTTAAGGCCAAGTTTTGGTGTTAAATAGGATTAATAAGCATAATAAAGATTAACTACTCATAAGTGCACCCACAGTCACTTTGTGTCAAGTATTACAGACATATTTCCATTTAGTTTTTATTTTATTGTCAATTTTTACCACTGCGTAATTTCTAATTAAATAGTTCAATAGAAATTTTTTTACATTCGCTTTTATATAAAATTTGCACTTGGAGATACAAATTTTGTGATGCAAAACCTCCTCAATAATCTCCTTTATATTTCGGGTAATACGGGTACAGTTAGTAATGAGGTATATGAAGTTTTTAAACCCATTAACACCAAAGCCAGCACCTAGGGTTGGTAACGCAGGGATCCACACCAGTACCAACTACTCACAATCTCTGTAGATGCCTCAGTCTCATGAAAAGACCGTCTGGCAACTGGCCGAAACGATTATTGTTCAGTTTCCTGTAATTTGAAAACATGTACCATTGATTTCACACTCGACAAAGCCTTTTGTGATACTCTGGCTACCGAGAATTAGGTTTTTTAAAATATTTGTTCAATACACGAGTAAAGACTTACACAAATACATCAATGATCGAACTGCGGAAACCGTATAGGGTTTATCTGTGTTCGGTGTGTCGCTAATACATTTTGAAATAAAGTATTTCTTCGCCAACATTAAAAATGTGAGATTGTCTTTTATGAGGGTTTATAAGATATCGGGACCATGGAATTAGTAGGTACTCCGTACAACGGAAGTACATGTTAAATCTATGATAGGGACACACCAGCTGCAGCACTGAAACGTCAAGTCATTTGACACATCCGGTCAGTTGTCAAATTCAAAATGACAGTTGACCAGACTTGATGTTCCACTGGCGCAATCTGGTGTTTAAAGAAGCAAAACCTTGCATTTCGAGACATAAATGTACTGATTTATTAAATATTAAAGGAGTAACTTATTTTATTTCCATAATTTATAAAATGACGTGTACTTGCTGCCAATTAGATTAGTTAGATTTTTACATGAAATTAGTAAAATCGTTTTTTTTTTAATTTGACGTGTATCTTCCTCAAATTAATATGATTGAATAAACACAAGAATATAGGTAAGAAGAAAAATAACTAAATCATCGGTAAATACTGCAGGCTTAATAAAAGCAATACTTACAGCCTTTCTAAGCCATTCAACTCCAAGAATGCATCCCTCTCGATTGTATGAATCATATTTTCCGAGAGTTGTCTGAAAACATATACATGTATTAAATTTTAAAACAGTAACAAACCACAATGGTTAAATCTATATGAATTAATATTCAATTTGAATCTCTAAAATACTTACAAAATTTTCAGTTCCTTCATGTTTTGAAAATCACTTTGGAATACAATCGTGATGTTGTTGCCTTGGAGATCTCTGAAACAAAAGAAAGGCAAAGTCAGATCTTTGTCAACATGACAGCGGCTTATGTCACAAACTCCGATAAAATCAATTATTAAAAAATGGGCTTTAATGCGTCCCCTTTCGACATAGTATACGTTGACAACACGACACTTGTAAGTAAACTGACAGCAAGCAGCTTGCTAATTATTGTCAATCTAAAATATATCTTCAGCACACAATCTAAGATTAA
This sequence comes from Plodia interpunctella, assembly GCF_027563975.2. NCBI lineage: Eukaryota > Metazoa > Arthropoda > Insecta > Lepidoptera > Pyralidae > Plodia > Plodia interpunctella. The sequence continues at coordinate 2,714,678 of NC_071323.1, forward strand.
CATTTAAATGAACATAATTTCTCAAGACGTAAGTTAACACCTTGTTACTATTGGTCAACAATTTGACACATACCGTTAGTTGTAAAATTAGAATGACGACAGTATTGTACTTTCTAACTGTTGAAAAATCGTGGAGAAAAAATCTATAGAAAATTCTCATTTACAGGAATTCGCCAAAACTGACGAAACGCCTACCTACGATTGAAAGGTCCCGTTCGAATCCTACTCGTGCCACATGAGTTTGTGTACCAATCTGACTCATGTATAGTAGTTTTCATCGACCACCACTTGCTTCCGGTGAAGGAAAACATCGTGAGGAAACCTGCACACAGGTGGACAGTTTTAGTTCACTAATGCATATGCGACTATTTGCCACTAGACGCGGTAGGTAGCCGTAAAAGTCATATCAGTTGCCTTTAGGCGCCTCGAATAAAATCTGACACCAGCAATTAACACATTCAAAAGAATTTACAAGAACAGGTAGAACATCTACGTAATTAACCTTAATTAATCTTAAAAGCACTATATGTTCGCCCTTTCTCGCGGTTTCGCTACCCCATCTAAGTAATATTTCTATTAAGGCCACTAAAGCACTTAGTGGCCCAATTATACTAAGATCGGCACGATTTTTGCCACAATTTTCTTCATTCTTTTATTTTACAAGCAATGGTCTTCTGATTCGTCGAGTCGACTGTTCTAATTGCAACTTGCAACGTTATATATATGTTGTTAGCTTAAATGGTTTAATAAAAGAACACAGTGCACATAACCCATGGATTTAGTAAGTACTATAGAGTACTTACTAATTCCATGACATACCTAACCATAAAGTAATGTGCCGCAGCTATATAAAATGGCAGTATTTGATGTTATGGTGTGATCTCTGACGAATAGTGGAATATAAACATTAAAATAGTGGAACATAAACAATAAACATTAAAAAACATTAACAAAATCACACTGTTTTCTTAACATAAGTAAAATATAAAATAAGTTTCCGTTCACCATATGTCTTGAAGTACCAAATCGATGCATCATGATGACGCCGGACTACGGATACCAGTGGTATGGTACTCGTAACACGGCAGACGTTCCCTCAATTTACTCTCGAATGTCAGATTTAACAATGCTAAAACAGAACGCGATAGTACGCAACATAAAGTCTCGTTTTTAAGAACGAATGCATTGACCACAGATACACGAGCATTATGTAATGTACTTGGATCTGTGGCATTGACAAATCAAAATCTATGTCACTGTTTTCTTAACATAAGTAAAATATATATCTCGCCCATGGAAATAGTAAGTACACGAATAACTTATTAAATCCATGATCCCACTTCTATAATTTGATTAAGTCTACGCAAATGCTTATATTGTTGTTGCGGCGCAGACTTAGGATTTATTTCTTTTTAATAAACTGTCAAAGTCTATTTTGACGTTTCTTGTATGATATAAAAAATACCGCCTTTTTGCACGTCACATTTTTTTTTTCTCTTGTGTACAAGCAATGTCGTGAAGCAAATTTTGTAATTTAAAATTACTAAATAAAAAAAACAAGTATTTACCAACAAAAACTGCAATTTTGTACCCCACGATACAGTCGTAAAGTGAGAGCACTTTGTATAATCGTAAAACTCGGAAATGGGCCACATACAGCAAATTCAGGACATGTTTATTAGTTGTTACATAACACAATTAACTTTCAATGTAATATATATATAATGACCTACTCTCTCCCTTTGTTTGTTTCCAGATTTGTTTGTTGACAGATCCCCTGGCAAAAGAGGTCAAAAAGTGCTGAACTGATGTCATCAATAATCATATCGAGTCTGTTATTGCTAACACTGGTGTCAGATTTTATTCAAGTCACCTAAAGACATTTGGCATGACTTTTACGACTACTTACCGCCATCTAGTGGCAGGTAGTCGCATACACACTAGGGAACTAAACTGTCAACCAGTGTGCAGGTTTCCTCACGATGTTTCCCTTCACCGAAGCCGCGAGCAAAAGCTATAATGTTTTTTGATAAGAAGAAATACCTAGACTCTGCCTACTCATAAGAAATAAACGTGATTATTATGTAAAATGTGTACAATGTTTTTTTTTATATAATTATGACTAACACTCTATTCATAAATGATCGAGTTTCCCACACTGACATCTTATAGCCAGCGATTAACTGTCATTAGCTCCATTAGGAGCCAATCAACTATTACGAAACTCGAATTATTACGAATTAGTGCGGGTGAAGACATTTTTTTGGACCAATTAAAAAATTTCAAACAAGAATGTGGTTGGTTTTGTACACATACATCAGGGGCCCAAAACTATTTGAGTTTCTTTTGGCGTTTCAGTGGTCTTTCCGAAAAAAAAGAAAGAAAGAAAAGAAAAATCGTTTATTTGGCAATATTAATGTCATAATTAAGATTACATGCTCGTATTTTTTAGATTTGAGAAAGATATTTTGTGTCTGAATAAAAGAAAAAAATATAGTACACAGCTGCGCCTCAGGACTTCGCTCCCGTGGGAATTGTGGGATAAAAATTCTAATGTAATCTCCTATGTAATAATCCTATGTGTTATTCCAGGTTATATTCTACCCGTGTACCAAATTTCATAAAAATTCGTCCAGTAGATTTTGAATGAAAGCGTAACAAAAGAAGAAGTGAAAGAGTAACAAACATACACACATCACAAACGTTCAGATTTATAATATTAGTACGCTTTTAAAAGTATTTTATGAAAACGACACTTTTTTACTTTGAGGTAGTGGAACGCCATTTTTACTAGAACTTGAGTTCTTCAAAAAAGGCGCCAAAATTATCATTTAGGGACGTAACGTAACACGCCTGGTATCACAACGTTTATGCTAATAAAGATATAAATAAATATATTAGGACAAATCACACAGATTGAGCTAGCCCCAAAGTAAGTTCGAGACTTGTGTTATGGGATGCTAACTCAACGATACTATATTCTATAGCAAATACATATATAGACAAACATCCAAGACCCGGGCCAATCAGAATAATAATATCCTACGTGATCCGACTAGGGATCGACCTGGGATCTCTCGGTTCAGAGGCAAGCACTTTACCACTGCGCCACCGAGGTCGTCAAGAAATACACTACATATGGCTTAATGATTTTAAAAGTCACATAAATTAGTAACAGCTAACAAACTGTAATTAATCTAATTCGATTGGAATCAATAAAGTCGGTAGTTCCCGCTTGAACGCAGCCGATTGCAATTAGTGGCTTAGACGGGGCCATTACACTAGTGTTGTGGTGTATTGCGACAAGTTGTTTATCGATATATTTAATGAATAATTATTCTTCATCTGCGTTTTGGAGGTCGACGGTAGACTTTTTAGTCTGTAAATTTTTGACGTCGATATGTGATTTATATATATCGTGCTAAAATTAGTGAAATTTTGTATGCATGTAGTTAATGACTACCTTTCAAATATGAGTTTCCTTTTTTTTTTCAAAAATTAACCCCCAGTTGACTGTAATGGGAAGTGACAGTTTGTATGAAAATCATGTCTTTTCCGCTTTCGTAAAGAAATTCAAGCGGGCGAAGCCGCGGGCAAAAGCTAGTAAAAAATAAAATGTAATAAAACTACTTATGTATAATAGGATACTTGATACTTATATATAAATATAAATTGATATATCCGGTTTTACATAACATACTTCAATTAATTATGGTACACAAATACTTTGTCTCTCATAAAGGATTTTTGCGTCATAATAGAAATCTACAAAAATTTAAACTTAATTCAAATTTAAAAATAGCATGACATTTGGTTGTAAAAAAATACATAAATTATCGATAAAATCTAATAGCATCACTATCTCTAGTTACAAAGTTTATCGCATCGTGTTCGATCGGTATCGCTTTCAACTAGTGATGAGCAAGAAACAGCTGAACCAAACGTTTTTTAAACGTTTGTTATGAATGAATGAAATGAATGTTTGTTATGAATGAATCTTTAAAACTAGGCAAGGGTGAATTTCACGAGCGTTTGAACGCGGCGTTCACCTTTATAGAATAACATTGTACCAGTACTTTACATATAATCAAGGATACTAATAAAACAGTGTAGCAAGACGTCTTTTCTCACAGTTGTCACTAGATGGCGCTAGTATCAGATTAGAACGCGCTATGGTTACGTTTACGCCGCAGGATATAGGCTCGACCGAATACATGTTAAACTGTCTTAAGATACGCTAGCACACAACTGTCTACGGAACTTTTGGACCTACCCTCTAAATCTACATATCCTAGGCGGCACTAGGCGCGAATCATACATATCTTCTAATATTTAAAATCAACTTCCGTGCGTTTAGGGACATTCCATTGGGATTTCCTGGACGTCGGTCGGCTATTAAATTAGTATAGTATCTATCACATATTTACAGATTGTTTATACAACATTGTTGAAGGAATAAAGAACATTTAAAGGTTATCGGTTTTCTTTATGCTCTTCATTGAATTCAGCCACCTTGCTATAACAGGATAATTAAATTGATTACTGTGCGTACACTAATGAGAGCCCGCGGCGGAGTTTAAAACGCTCGTGAACTTCACCCGCAACGGATTTTGATGCGGGTATTTTTAAATAGATAATGCAATAATTATTATTACAAGCAAAGATTAGGTATATCATCACACATAAATAAATTTAAAGGGTGGTTCGTAGAGCGTTCCGACCGCTGCGGCTGCCCGGTCATTACAATCCGTAAATTTTCTTGAGGAAGGAATCATTTCCAAAATCAATCATTCTTAAAATTGACATTACTACAGTACAGAGTAATTAATTTAAACTCATATAAGTAGTAAAACTCATTCTTGTCTTTGTTAAAATTTTATAAATTGTAATGACAGCGCGACCGCAGCGGTCGAAACGCTCTGCGAACCACCCTAAAGAGATAAAACTAAAAAAAAACTTTTATTTAAATGCTCCAAAAAGAAGAAAATAACACAAACATAACCCCAATTCCACCCAAACATACATATATAAATACATACAAACATAAATACATACAAACATAAATTGCAAGTTAAATAAAAGCTTTTAAAAAGTAAGTGAGTATGTAAAGACGTTTTTTACTCAGTCACACATTAACTAGAGTGATTTTAATGAAATTTGGTAAACGTATATACCATTTCTGACTTGAAAAAATATCCATCGTTTTTTAATTTAGAGTGATTTGGTTTTTTTTTTTACAAAAATCTCGTTGCATTTCATGCGTAAGAAAAAAACAGTAAATCGTTGCGGAGTTCCCTCATTGGGAACCAATCCTGGCCATGGTTATCATAATTATGGAAATTGAATTGTCATGGAAATTTAAGCGACGTGGAAAAATACAACTCTTTAGAGACAAATAAAAACATCGAGACATTAGGAGCGGGCAATAAATGCTACTAAAAAACTAAGTTTCGTTACATTGCATCGTTTTTTTAGCGCGCGATAAAAACCGCTCATGCGGATGAGGCTTTAGGCTGAGCTTTGGTTTCAACTACAACTTTTTAATTGAAAGCGCGCCGCGTTGGTGGTCTAAATTGGCGTTTGAAACTTTTAAAATCAATTTAATCGTGAATATGTTCGTATTGTTCGTGGTTCCACCCTAGAATAGATACCACTCCGTATCCTCCCGTGGATGTCGTACGAGGCGACTAAGGGACACATAGCCGTGGTAGTTGATACGACGACAAGAAAATTCTCGAGGAGGACTGATGTCAGACAGGCGGGCGGTTAGAAAATCACCGAATCTTAAAAATATTTAGTTTTGATTTTTCTGCTGACCCCGGGTTCGCGGAGTCACAGCCCTGAATGATAGATACATTTTACACAATTATTACAATTTTAAACTTCTCGTGTTCTTTCAACTTCTTTAAATAACCATAATTTAAATGCAGTATCTACTGAACTGAAAAGAATCAATACAATATAATCAAATACAACTCACACTTGATGGTTTAAAAATAAACATCTGGCAATACTCAAAAGATTAAGCTGGCAACATTGGAAATAGAATGATAAGCAAAAGTTACAAATTATGGAACGTGCGGAGGCAATGGGCAGCCAGTATTAAAAAAATAAAAATAAATCAAGTAGCCATATTAGTACGTGCGCGCGCAAACGGGGCAAAGATTAAAAACCCAGTCAAAAGCAACGCGTATGATTCGATATATTTTATTACAATCACCACATACAACATCAACTCTACTGGAGATGCAATAAGAGTGATTTTTAATTGGACTTTTGTTAAATTGTTTTTGCTCAATGGGACTGGTGATAAATTAGTTTTCATAAATAATGAACGAGATGGAAAAAAAGGGAATCGCATTCGACTTTTAAATTGTCCACAGATATTTTTTCTCTCTCCAATATTCGGAAACCAAGAACATTTCCTTTATGAAGTACTATTTATATGTCGATAATGGAATATTTTATATGACAAGTGTATTATAAATTATACTCATTATCTATGGCATGGTAAGAACCTTTAATTTCTGTAAGGAATTGGTTACTTGACTGGCTAAAAAAATAAATGCATAATAAAATGTATTTACATAATCAAAGACTACAATTAAATGTCACTACAATTCAACACTTTTATTAATTTACGTATTTTACTATTTCTTTAGTTCTTATCAAAATATGCTTTTGCCGCTCAAATTGGTCACAATTTGACAGTGGTGTGACCATCGCTGTCACCGTTTTTGACATTAGTGAGAAGTATATGGTTCCCGCGCGCTGGCCACCTTTATAAATCGGTTTGACTCTCAGTCTCAGGTTTGAATATCATTTCTATGACCCATGATCTCTTCTGTGTGCATATTTCATTTATTTAACGAAGCCAAAAAGGGCATAATATGATAGATGGCAAATTTTTATTTTAATGACTTGTTTCAAGCGTATCATTTAGTATGGAGCGTTTGGACTTCTCCAAAAATGTGTGTTTTTATCAGAGTTCCGTTTTTTACCTATTGAGGTACGGAACTCTAATAAAAGCACATATTTTTGGATACATTTTAACACACTAAATGATACTCTAACATGATGTCACGATTGAGTAATATTTTAGCGGAAAAAAAACTAATGTTTGTTCGACATTAAATATTGCGTTTATAGTGATGACTTCTTAATAAAAGTAGTTTAAAAATTTTAAATGGACTTTCCAACTGACTTAAAATTTTCGTATAATAATCCCATGTCAGCATACATTTTTTTTTTCAATTTTATAACCTTGTCATGGATGACAAGGTTAGAAAATTATACAAATAAGAATAGGGCACACCCTATTGATATGAGCGCGCACACTTACTAAGAAGAGACGTCAGATTTTAAAGTGACACGTATACATTCTGGTTATAAGATACAGTGATATTTCACTCGAAATGCATCAAACATTGCGCAAGCGCTATTTACGGCGTGCACTTTAAGCATCAGCGTTTTAGTGTTGTACACATTCGAGTTCTTTAGTAGCTGTTTACCCGCGGCTTCGCCAACTTATGCTTTTTGGGAACAGGTTTTTTTCTTTGTATTAAAATGGGATTGGGATATTGAATTATTTTGTTGAATAGTGTTGAATTATTGTAGTTAAAGTAAGTTTGTAGTATGTTTTATCCGATTTCTTTTATTTATGGTTTTATCGCATTATCATACCTCTAGATGTCAATATACTTATTTCTGTAGTCCTATTGAATGTGCCATTAATGAAAAGATGTGATCTTGAGGATTATATAAATAATATTGTTGGTTTCGTCGTCTCCGTGTAATGCCAAAAAAATCATAGACAGTTTTTTCACTTTGACAAATAAAAAGGCGGCATTTTGTTGACGTTGACATTGACAGCTCTGTCGTTAGACAGGGACGATGGAAAAATATTTTATCTGTATTTGTTTTTATGAATAAATAAATAAATAACCGTAGACCCATTTCCTTATGGTAGATATTACTATTGAAGTACATCATGTACATACATTTGTATAACAAATTAACCGTGATGACAAATCGACAGATTCTTATTTACTTGGAAGACGCAATTCAAGAGTTGAAGTTTCCAAGATTCACCTTGGAAGAGTCAAGTCAAAAGTACCTCACGTTTCACCATTACTAAAAGTCTCGAGTCTACAAAATAACGTTAATGTCTCCAGTTATACCCAACACTAACGTCGTTGGACGCGAATCTGGATGACTTTATTATTATATACAGTAGTTACAATGTTTTACTGGGAATGGAAACGCTGCATTTAATTTACGCACACTGAATGCAAACATTGCCATGATCAGCTGGACTACCAGCTGATCATGGCAATGTTTGCATTCAAAGCTACAAACTATTGTAGCTTTGAGATTTTTAAAAAAATATTTCAAAAAATATGAAAAACTTGTGATAAATAAATAAATAAATTATTATTTAAGAACGTCGTTCTAGTCGGCGGAGTTCATGCCATCTCTTTCTATCCTCAGCCATTGTTTCGACCTCCCTGTACGACATCAATCTTGCTGTCTCATTTATTTAGTGATCAAACGAACTTACCTGTACGTGAAGTTCGATCATAATTATATTTCACAGCTTCATTCTTAGCAATTAGGTTTACATATTGTAGTGAGCTTCCACGCTACAGCCTTGCACGGACGTTGATAGTAGGGAATTTAAAAAATTCTTACTGGCAACACCGTCCCTACCTCACAACACGCCACTGCGCGCCATTTTGTATCATTTAGTTTAAAGCACTTTTTTATTTTTATTTTTTATTTATTTATTTATCTTTATATTATTCTATATAATTTTCACAATTTTGGGTGGGATAATGCCAAATATGGGAGGGTTATTACTAATTGAGGTAGGGACGGTGTTGCCAGTAAGAATTTTTTAAATTCCCTACTATCAACGTCCGTGCAAGGCTGTAGCGTGGAAGCTCACTACAATATGTAAACCTAATTGCTAAGAATGAAGCTGTGAAATATAATTGGTCCATATAAGCCCTTCTTGGCTGTCCTTTTATATAAATAAATAAATAGGACTAGCTAAATCAATTTTGGTATCAGTTAAAAAAAAAACTATTAGCTAAATCAATCTCGAAAACGCGAGTTTATCTAAACATTTAAACATTGCCCTTCTAATAGGATTTTAAACTTAGCTACTTAACAAGTTATTTGTTAGACAAAGATAAATTAAAAATCCCCCAACTTTCAATATTCACTTCGCAACAACTTTTGAACGCCTCCCGACCGATTTCCATCAAACATAACTAAGAACCACCGCATAAAAATTTGCCAGCAAATAAAAAAACCGCGTACAAATCTGTTCACTCGTTGACGAGCTACGGTGCCACGTACACAGACAGACAGACACACTTAGCGGTCAAACTTATAACACCCCTCTTTTTGCGTCGGGGTTTAAAGAATTATAACTAGCCATTTATCACTTAGTCCAGTAGGAACAAGAATACCAATTTTTAATTACGCCAAGTCGCGAGAATTCCATTGTCAATTAAACTTGGACGAGCCGCCCCGGAGCGGAATGTGATACAGACACACAGAAAAGTTGTTTGAGGTTTTTTTTATTTATTTACTAGTGCTTCGTTCGGGTAAAAACACAATATAACCTCCCTATCACACTATCCGTGCTGTAGTTTTTTTTCCCACAGGAACAGTTATTTTTTCTGTATGAAACAATATGAAGGATTATATTCTTCAAACTACGTGTATGAAAAAATTCAAGAAGATTGGTTGATTAGATAGAGCTTGAATATATTATATAATTGTAATTGCGAAAAATATTATTATTGCGAAAGTTTGTTTGTTTAATTGTTTGTTTCACTTCACGCTTTATCTGCTCAACCAATCATCTTGCAATATTGCACACGCACAGTTTGAAGCGTGGAGAAAACATAGGGTACCTTTCATCCCGGAAAAATAAATGTACCCGTGGGAATTTCACGCGGGCGAAGCCGCGTGCAAATCTAGTTAAATCTATATTATTAGATGTAGATCTAAACATGAAAACTACCGAACCGATTTTGATTAAATTCATGTGAATTTAATCAAACATACCTTTACTGTCAGATGTCTGTCACAGACATTTACTTTTACGGCTGCTTACCGCCATCTAGTGGCAAGTAATCGCATACACACTAGTGAACTAAACTGTCAACCAGTGTGCAGGTTTCCTCGCGACGTTTTCCTTCACCGGAAGCAAGGTGGTGGTCTAGAAAACTACTATACACGAGTCAGATTGCTATACAAACTCATATGGCACGAGTAGGATACGAAGCGAGACCTTTCGATCCACAGGCGGTAGTCTTAACTCTTACACCACCACCGCTTCAAACTTACTAGCTCTCCTAATATTGTGTATGGCATTTTTATATATATTACGGCCGGCTGCCGCTGCTCTCCAGCAGCCGCCGCTGGCCCGCACCGAGCTCCTACGCAAGGCCTCTGAAGCGAACGCAGCGCGTGCTTAATTTAGTGGCCGAGAAAATTGATATTTTCTCCTGTTCTCTGAATGAATTCACAATAACGTCTTTAAATATCATGTTATACTATAAATAATGTAAAAGGTTAACCTGTCGTATTAGAGTGTTTTCTGTAATGGTAGGTTAAGTTTGGTGAAATAAATAAATAAATATTTTAAGCATTTTCAGCTAACCACTTTTGCCGTCGTCTGTACAGAACTAGACAGGAATTAATCAGCGTCTAGAGCAAACGCCTGGCATTTCTATCAATTTGAACTATCTTCTGCTCAAATTTGATCGAATTTGATCTAGTGGCGAAGTGTGCATTGCCGTCCGGGGCGAAATCATAATTTACCACTCCTTTATCGTCACAATTTAGCATGGCTTCACTGTACCGTTGCGCTACGCTGCGTTGACGCACAGCGTTGTCAGTTTGGCATTAGTACTTCAAGAGATTTTATAAAAGGCACGTTTCTAAAAAAAAATCCAGTTAAATTTTAGAAACCAAAACAATTATTTTTATATGTCTGTTTGTCTTTCTGTCTTTGTGTATGTTTGTTAGCGCATCACGCGAAAACAACTAGATGACATTTAATATGGTTATCACAGTTGCATAGCGGATGGTTTAACTTAAAATCTGGTATAGTTTTCATTGCGATACGTTGCTTAGAACCCGAGATATTGACAGAAACAATTTATGAGTATGACGCATACAACGAAAGCATACTTCAATACATATAATAAAATTGAAGAAAGGCCAAATTTGTACATTTGATATATTTTTTAAATTCTTCATGGAATATGCTCAGTTACTGATATAGATGACGAAAATATAGTTTTGGAAATTTTTGTCTGTCTGTCTATCTGTCTGTGCATGAACGCGCATCACTCGAAATCTACAGGACCGATTTGCTTGAAATTTGGTATGTAGGTACGTTATATACCGGGATAACATTTTAGATACATTTCATCCCGGTAAATGGTCAGGTTCCCGTAGGATAATTGAAAAATAAATTATGAATTAAAAATGCCTCAGAATCCCGGGTTTAACATCTTATAGACATTTCATCCCGGAAAATGAGGAGGGTCCTGTAGGAAAATTAGATACATTTTATCCCTATAAATACGCGATAAAAAAATTACTGAGATTTTGCTATGAAATTCACGCGGTCGAAGCCGCGGGCAAAAGCGAAAGTATTTAATAAAATATTTACGTAAAATAAGTATTTTAAGTATCTTATTAATAAACGCGCTTTAGTTTTCACTTTAGCAAGGACTGATAACACACAAAATAGTTTTTTTTTTATTTTTCAATACTTGTGGTCGACGAACTTTATGGCATAACTGCAACTGCGCTGCAGTGTTGGCGGCGCGCCAACGTGTGCAGTCCACAGCGAGCTGTTGAATTATATCACTTACAGAATGCGATTTTACGAAATACATTTCACCGATTACATATTTCGTTTTCCGGAACGTGCTATTGATTAATTTCCTTCGATTTTTAGGGTTCCGTAACAGAAAAAAGCAAATAAAATCGAACAAGTGAGTGTCGGACATGAGCAAGAAGGACCGTACCATCCTACTAATAATAACAATGCGAAAATTTGTGAGTGTTTGTGTGTGTGTGTGTGTGTGTGTGTAACAATAAAAACGGCAAAATCTAGTTAAAAATTAAAGCAGTTAAAAAAAGCCGACCATAAAGTGTCTTTACCTATGAAATGACCATTTTCGTCCAACAGAATATTTCCCGTTGACATAATTTTATGTCAACGGGAAATATTCTGTTGTTCATCATTTGATGATATTTAATACAAAGCAATGTTCAATGATTCCGCAAAAAGAAAATTCATACGGAACCCTTTACCCGACTCACACTTGACCGTATTTTTTTGTTAAGAACCTTATTATTTTTAATAGAGGGGGAAATAGAAACGAGTGGGACGAATAGATAAACTGTAATTGAGATCATAAAACGTTATTATCGGTGCGAATTTCAGGTGATATCAAAGCGCTTCATCAGCGAGAAAATAATTAGCTACTTGACTGATATCTCAGCAGTGGTCGTTCCGAAATGCTAGTAGTTTGTCGCTTTGGTAACTGTACACGTCGTGGTGTCATAACAAAATAATTTAATGATTCTCTTCCATTTTTTAACCCCCGACGCAAAAAGAAAGGTGTTATAATAAGTTTGACAGTTAATTATACGTCTGTCTGTGTACTACGTACCGCCCATCAACGGGTGAACAGATTTGGATGCGGCTTTTTTTATTTGATAGCTAATTTTTATGCGGTGATTCTTAGATATGTTTGATCAAAATCGGTTCAGCCGTTCAATAGTTGAAGCTAAATGAATATTGAAAATAGGGGATTTTTAATTTGTCTAACAAATATGTATTTAAGGATATTTATTTTTTATATACCCTCTGCTCTATACACATTAAATATCTTCAAAGACACAGATCAATGAATGTGTGCTGCAGCAATTCAAATAGGCCACAACTCAGTGATGTTAATACTCACTCAACTTTTCGTAATACAGTGGTATATGTTATTAGCTTTCGCCCATGGCTTCGCCCTCGTGTACCTACTTCCAACGGGAGCAGTTATGTTTCGGGAACAAAGGCACCCTATGTCCTTCTCCGTACGCACTTCAATCGAAAAACATAGCAAAATTTCAAGAAGATGGGTTGAACAAGTAAAGAAACGAATTTACTTTCACATTTTATAAATATAAGTTGGGATAACACTTCGAACACCGGCCACTTACATTGAAGCACTTGACAGAAACAAACAAACAAACAAACAAACAAACAAACAAACAAACAAAACCCAGCGGCGTTGCTCGTAAAAATAGTCAATCATCTACTGGCGAACGGAAGCTAGGCGGCCGGAAACTACGGCGGCCATCTTTTGTTAAATAGGTGGGATAAAAAATAAAATTTTATGATTATATTCTTGTCGTTTTTAGACCAAAACTTATATACTAAACAACAGGTATTAAACGCGCACATACCTTTTTTATGTCCCAAAAGTTACGAACTTTGTCACAAATATAATTATGGAACGCGAAAGTTTAAAAGTAGAAAATTTATTAAATCAATCTCGCGTTTATTTACACTTTGAAGGTACATTTAGCTCAGACATATAAACCGTGTGAGGGCACGAAAAACTAAATTATATCAAAGTTTAAGCAAGCAATGTAAATTATTTTATTTGCATGACATGCATACTGTACAATTAGATCTTATACATAACATTGAGATGTAATAGACGTGTGTTCCTCCGAAAGGCACACGAAGTTTATTGTAGTATTTAAGTATTTATTAAATTTCAATTTTTACAAAATTAATATGACGAAAATTGGGATAAATTGTGTGCTATAGTTTTTGGTTTCTATTTTTAGGATATGACAATTACAAAGCGTACATTTTTCTATTAATTAGATAGGTATCAAATGCTGTCTTTTTTATGAAGAACGTATTACTTTTCATTGCAAATTTATGTTTAAAAGTAGAACAGAAATTAATTTTAACAAAGTATACCTTTAAAAAATATTGTCCGCTGCGTCTAGATATCGTGGACACATCAATAATGAAAGATTTACCCCTCAAGGTAATACTTCCTCTTCAGATCTATATGTACATATCTGTTCAGTTATCAAGATATTTTCATTTGATGTATAATGCATTCGATTTCGTTCTCGATTCTCGTTTTCGAAATAATGTTTTTTTTAAACCATACACTATATTATATTCCGATCACATTGTAGCTTTTGTCCGCGGCTTCGCTTGCGTGAATTTCCCTCGGGAGCAGTTATTTTGCTGGGATGAAAGGTAAATTCGAGTTTTCGCGTGAAAGAGTAACAAACATACATACATACTTACATCCTCACAAACATGCGCATTTGTATTGTTTGTAGGATTGCTATCTTGGTGACGAATTGATATATAGGGCAAATTTAAAATGGCCAACTAACGTATAAAATTTTCCGTTACGAATTAGTATTTATGACAAATCGAATTGGCGTACACTTGACATTTATGAGAAATCGTACTACAAATAGTGTTTATATGTAATCTTTAATTCCTTGCGCAAAGACCTTCAACTGCTGCTTCCTAAGAAGTTATTAAAAGAACTGAAAACGAGGCTTTGTAATCAATGGTTTTACTCAGTTAAAGAGTTTTTTGATCGACCCAAACATAATTGACATTTGTTGAATTTACGTTAATTTAAATAATAACGTAATTAATGATTGGATGTAAACAATCATTCCTATTTTGTGTTAATATGTTTTTGCATGGCCGGATCAGGCTTGTGTGATGGACTATATATATATATATATATATATATATATATATATATATATATATATATATATATATATATATATATATATATATATATATATATATATATGTATGTAATAACAACTGATTTAACCACATTTATGCAAATAAAGTAATGAGTATTGTCGAAAAAGACCCGAATTATTTTGGAAAATCAACGAAAAATATGTCTAATTTCGGCAATCAATTCCATTTGAGTATATTAATTTCCCTCTAGAAAGGGAACTGGCCCGTCACAATATCAACAACGAGACAGCCTAAAAATATAGTCCCTGTGCACACGTGCGCATTGCAAACATCTAATACGATGCTAATGTGTCCGCGGCTTTGGTATAACCGAGAAGACAAGTGTTACGTCAAAATTTTTAGAGATACGCACCCCGGAATAATTATCCATAGTAATATTATAAAGTGAAAAGATTTGTATTTTTGTTTGTCTATAGTATTATAATAAAGAGGTAAGCGTTTGTGAGTTTGTGAGCTTTTATGTTTGAGGCGGGTAATCTCTCCGAAACTACCGAACCTATTTCAAAAATTATTTCTGCATTAGAAAGGTAAGGTATCCAAGAAGGTTATAAGGCTACCATTTTATCCTTAAATTCTCACGGGAGCGAAGCCTCGGGCAATATCTAGTAATGAAAAAACTCAAAAATTACAGTGCTGATTTTGATAAAATTTTGCATTAGAAATCATCCGTAGTGACATACTACTACTTTTTTAATATGTTTTTATCCGAGCGAACCCGGGGCGGGCAGTAGTATAGTGGAAAACAAAGTCGATTCGTGCTGTGTGCTGTCATATTTAATCAATGTGCAGTTGTAATAATATAGGAATCTCTACTGCTTTAACTTTTAAATTTCCAAGATTCAGCTCTCTGATTTTATATACGGTCACCAAAAAATCTTATTTAACACCATAGAAACTTTTGTGTATCATTGCGCGTGCGAGTGCACGCGCAATGATACACAAAAGTTTCTGAGTATATCAATTATCAATCTTATCAATAAACATCGTATAATCATTCAGTTGGTATCAATCACATCAACTTATCATTCAAGATCGTATGGTTTAGAAAGAGCAGGTGCAATGTTCTAATATATTTTAAAAATGGTAAGCCCTTCTGGCATAATAGGGACCAACACTGTTTGAATGAGTTTCTTTCGGCATTTCTTCTCAGCAGTGGTCGTTCCGAAATGCTAGTAGTTTGTAGCTTTGGTAAACATCATTTAATTTAGATTATGACGTGAAAAGTGCCTGTGAAGGCCTAATTTCTGAATAAATGATTTGATTTTGATTTTGATAATTGAAGTTCGGAGGAGGTCAGGGGGCTTACCATATATCTCTTAACGCGATCCACTTTACGACCTAAACTGAACTGCATCGCAAATTAGTACCATCAACTTAATTTTTAGTATGAATGCGATTCATTTTAGGTTCCTTAAATTGAACTGAGTTGCATTGGAATCGTTCTGTAGAAGGTGATGGTAGGCCTGCAGCATACGGAAACCCTCGCGGCTTTGGGCCGCTATTTTCAGGTGGTTGTGTGTAAGTCCGGTCCAATCCTTTATGTCATCAAACTTAATTAATAAATAATTTATTGTATGACTCCATTTGTGTATGACTGTTCTTCATTACAATTATTTTCTGCTTCTAGGAGTATTGATTTAATATATAAAGCACGTGTCCGTGGTAGCTTGTATCGTTCTGTCTTCCATATCCTAATCTTAACTTCCTAACTAATATCATAAATGCGAAAATATATATTTATTTAAATTTGACCTAAAATATAAATAAATAAATGTACATATATTTACACTGATCCGTGTTTATAATATCATTATAACATATTAAATTCCGTGTCAATTTCAACCTTGACGTATGTATATATTCATTATATTCATTATATCCATTGACATTCAAAGTTTATTCGCTGGACTGGGTATTGGAACGTCAAAGTCAAAGTATCTCTTTATGGCAGAATAAAAAGGACGCTTGACAGGTGAATCTTGTCAAATATAATCAACAGTAGCGACGGGCTCACTAGACCAAAGGATTTCAGGCTGCGTGAAATTTGGACCTGTGCCTTTCAAATGTAAGTCAAATATAAAAAAATATAAAAACAAAAATAACAATCATTAGCCTTTCTGTCATACAGACCTGTTTTAATTAAGTTTCTTTTGGCATTTCATCTGAGCGGTGGTAATTAAAATCCATTTAATTTGATGTGAAAAGTGACTATTAGTTATGAAGGTATGATATGAAGTTGTGATATGAGATTGTGATATAATAAAAACTAGACTTTATTTCTTTTAATATACTATACGAATACTAAGAACAAGATAGCGCGCGCGATATATTATATATGGTTAATTGTTATTATGTGAATTTCAGACACAATTACAGATTGTTTATGAGCAAATATATTGAAATTGAAAGGCAATCCAGTGCAAATATCAATGGAAATCATTGGAAATGCAAATTGTATAAATTATATTAGAATGTTGACTCATTTTATGACTGGTTACTGTGTGCGTGTCGTGATTGGTACTTGCCATAAATGCGACTTTAAGTTACGACTGGTTTTATGACCAGGCTGAAGAGTGTTCTATAAAAATTTTTGTTTTTTATCAAAAATCTATAGATTTTTATAGACAACAGAGCACGCAAGCTGCCTGGTGCAGTCGACCGCGTGTCAAATTACCCATGCATGGCATCTTTAAACTGCGGTAATAGAGGCGAGTTTGCAGTAAATTTGGGTAGGTTCATGTGCTGTTTACTGTACAACTGTAATCCAAATAGAGTTACACAGCTATATTACAAACGTTTTAACAGTAAAATTCCCAAGAAGGACTGACATCAGTCATGCGGCCAGATGTAAAAATACAGACGAATTTTTAAATTTAATATACTCAGTTCATTGTTGATGCCACTCTTGCGAACACTCCGCGATTCAGTCTTGTCAATTGAACTATAGGTGCCATCTGTCTAAAGCGTTCCAAATCATCAAGTGCGGCTTTTGTGCGTGGTCGGTCGTGCTTGTAGTACGGTAGATGTCGCCTCAAGCTACAAACTACTAGCATTTCGGCGGCGACCAGTATTGATTGTTGCCACACACTGTTGACCACAAGTTGATTTGAAGACCACGCTCGCCAGATCAATGAGACTTACAATCGATTAGAGTCGGGCAGCCTCTTGGGGACGTGCAGCAGGCCCCGATGAGCGCAGTCCGTGGTCGGGCCACGGCACGAGCACGCCCATGGGCACCCACGGACCACGCTCAGCGCCCCGGCCACCAGCAGGCAGAGCAGCGTGAGGTGGGCTAGCTTGCGCATGGCGGCGCTGGCGGTTAGGTCATCGTGATGGCTGGAAAGAAACAAAATTTTAATATATATAACTGGCATTTATAATAAATGGATCCTAAATTTTAACAGCAACTATATGCAATATTTATTATATTATTATTTGGGATATAGTTGCTTATGGATTACAAAATAAAAGCTTTTTATCTAAAATATTTTGATTTCATTCATATTTATAAAATAATTCATTCAATATTAGACGTCCCTAAATTACTCGCTCAAATAACATTTAAATACCAGATATAGTGCTCGTAGAGCGAATCAAATAGGACTTTTTGCTTTGCAAGTGTATCAGAACAATATCTCCTTTTACAAGCCCCTGGTCAGGATGGCAATTAAACATTTGACATTTTTCTGCCTAAATTGTACTTGTACATCAAATTGATTAAAGATATATTGTACCACAAGCCGACAGTCTAGGCCATAGCGCTTGGACTCTCGGTATGATGCTCTATTTTTGTTACTCTAGTTTTTTTTACACATTGTTTTAGATATAATGTTAACTGTTCTTATTAGTTTTAATGTACACACATTTTTGTGTAAAGCAACCTAGATTATAAATCCCTGTTTTGTACTTTTTGTTTAGTAATTAATTAATTTAGTAATTAATTTGTGAATAATAGTAATTGTGATCTGTTATGTGTGATATTAAATAAATAAATATCTAATAATTCCACGGAAGCGCAGTCATTTCGATCAGCAAGTTATGTTGATCGTAGTTGAATATACAGATTCACCTCCGTGACTTAAATTGAATTCTCGTCTGGCACAATTGGAGCTGAAGCCGACGAACCCGTAAATTGTGATCCAATGGCCAATTGACAGACGACCCCGTGATCAAGACAATTGGGAGTTTTATGACACCTCTAAAAGAGATTTACACCAAGTGTAAATATTCACTAAAATTTATCGTATACTAGCCGTTGCCCGTGGCTTCGCCCGCGTAAATTTTCCACGGGAACAGTTTTTTTTTTCTGGGATCAAAAGTTGAAAGTGTGAAGAGGTAACAAATAAACTTAACTACTTTCGCATTTATTAATTAGAATTTTATATTATATATCTTGTATGTACTCTTTTGTACATTTGTAAATAAAATAAAGCGGAAAATTGAAGCGGTTGTGGTGTAATGGTTAAGACGCCCGCCTGTGAATCGAAAGGTCCCAGGTTCGAATCCTACTCGTGCCACACGAGTTTGTATACCAATCTGACTCATGTATAGCAGTTTTCTTCGACCACCACTTGCTTCCGGTGAAGGAGAACATCGTGAGGAAACCTGCACACTGGTTGATTATTAACTTGTGTGTGAAATGGAGAAGGCAATGGCAAACCACTACATTACTAATGCCAAGAAAGTTGTTATGTGTGTTTCATTCCACGTAATGACCACGACCCTCAGCCATGATGACTATGAAGACGAAATAAGTTTTTTTAAATTACCTAATTTATCACTGAAAAATCATCCTGAAATAGGATTTATTTACTGTGCACGTTTGTGTTTGGGGATTACATCATCTAATCAAATTTCACCTGATTTGGTCCAGTAGATTTGAATTCAAATTCAAATTCAAATCATTTATTCAGAAATTAGACCTTCACAGGCACTTTTTCTCGTCAATTTTTATATTTATAGTCATTTCTCACAAGCTACAAACTACTGGCATTTCGGAACGACCACTGCTGAGAAGAAATGCCGAAAGAAACTCATTTGAACAGTGTTGGTCCCTATCATGCCAGATCGGCTTACCATTATTGTTTCTTACAATGTTTTTTTTTCTAATAATATATAAAAGTACATAATGGAGCTAATTGACTGTGACAAGACAGATGTTTTTATGCACAAGCGCCATTTACTATATAAAGCGCGATCGACTATCAGAATTTTTGACTAAATCCTACGGGAATCATACTTTCGGGATAAAAAGCACCCTATGTGTTAATCCAAGGTATCAGTTAACTCAATACCAAATTTTATAAAAATGAGCTACCCGTTTGAGCGTGAGGAAGTAACAAATATACTCATAAACTTAATATTTTGTCGGATAATTATTATTTTAATGTAATGCAAAGCAATCACTCTAGCTTAGCTTTTTAACCCTCGCTAAGTGTGCCTGGATGTCTGTCTGTGTATATGGCACCGTAACTCATCAACGGGTCAACCGATTTGGATGCGATTTTTTTCATTCGATAGCTAATTTTTATGCGGTGGTTCATATATATGTTCGATCAAAATCTGATCAGCCTTTCAAAAGTTGTAGCGAAATGAATATTGAAAGTCGGGTTTTTTTTTTAATTTGTCCAACAAATAAACTTGTAATGTAAAAAACGCGTTCGCTTTTTGTCATTACGAAAACCACTGTGATAGTTAGTTGTTCTTACGAAATGAAGCGACGG
The DNA here is from genome assembly GCF_027563975.2 of Plodia interpunctella. Classification (NCBI taxonomy): domain Eukaryota; kingdom Metazoa; phylum Arthropoda; class Insecta; order Lepidoptera; family Pyralidae; genus Plodia; species Plodia interpunctella. The sequence goes on from NC_071323.1 coordinate 2,735,258, forward strand.
TTTTAGAAGTCAAATAATCCGAAAACTCAAACTTTAACCCTTAAACGTGTGTCTGTATAATATTAATATCTACTAAACCCATTACGCATAAGTGTGTGCTATCTGAAAAGCTCTTAAAGTCTTATCATTATTGCTTGTAATACAGCTTTTAGAAGCTCTAATACTGCTTTGAGTCGTTAAAATAGAACTGTTATATTTAGGGGATCGACATTTTATCGTTTAAAAGGGCTCTCTCTCTGATCCTTGCCTGTTTATTAACGGATGTGACGCCCCAAGACCCGGGCTCTTAATATCTGTCGTTGCCTATCAGCTGTTAAGGTTTTGTATCCCTTAGTCACATTGTACGACCTCCACGGGAGGATGCAGTGGTCCTATTCTAGGCTGGAACCATACGCCACAATTCTAACTAATATTATAAAAGTAAGTTTGTTTGTTGTTTATCTCTAAACCAATCTTCTTGAAATTTTTCATACATGTAGTTTGAAGTACGGAGAAAGACAGAGTACTTTTTGTCCCGGAATTCCCACGGGAGCGTAAGCCCCGGGGCGCACCTAGTACATAATAAAATAAAATCTAGTTTAATAGAACCACGCCTGCATCCCTTACAATATTTTTCATCTAATTAACTACAAACACGCGAGGTCTTAAATCATTCGACGACAAAATAAAAGTCAGCCGAAAGTCCACAAGAGCTACCTAAAAAAAAAGATTTAAAAAGTATTGAGCTGTCAAAGACTATTGTTCGATTTTGAGTTTGGAATTCACACCTCGCGCGCTTTTGTCGTCCATTTTTAATTTAGAGGGCTAAGCACGAATTGGAAGTTATAAAGGGTTCTGTTGTTTATTTTGTTTTAAATTTTTAGCACAACGAAGTGCGAAGGAGTAAACTAAAACTAACGTACCAGTTTCTATTAGTTATGCTATGTTTCGGTTACCACTTTGATCAACTAGGCTGTGTCAGTGTCGTGTATGGGCCATCCCAGTACGTGTATAATTAAAGGCAACCTCGATTTACCCTATCGATCTTTTTGTTACATTAATTATCACATATGGCGGCTCATTCCGGCTAAAACACCGCTTTGCTACCGAGAACTACATCTACTTACTTTAATATTACAGTAAGTTTTCTTTAAATAACCTCACAAATTCGAATAACAAGTTTATAAGTACTTTCCAGTTTCATTTCGACGACGATTTCAGTTGACGACCTCGGTGGCGCTGTGGTAAAGTGCTTGCTTCTGAACCGATAGGTCCCCGGGTTCGATCCCCGGTCGGGTCATGATGGAAAATGATCTTTTTCTGATTGGCCCGGGTCTTGGATGTTTATCTATAAATGTTTTTGTTATAAAATATAGTGTCGTTGAGTTAGTATCCCAAGTCTCGAACTTACTTTGGGGCTAGCTCAATCTGTGTGATTTGTCCTAATATAATATTATTTTATTTTTATTTCAAAGTTGTGGAACCCAACTGCGTATTTCAAGTCAATTTCGGTGTTTCGTTCGTCAATTCGTCGAATTTTTTTATTAGGAAAGTAGGTTAGTAGCAGGGACAAGTATTGTACGGAAATGTTTAATGGTTTTCACTATGTTTACACAGCTATATCCTCTTTTGTTATTTTACGCAAACCCAAACAATGGCGACCTGCGAGCTGATTGCCATGTCGGTATTCTCTTCGTTACGACGACCAATTTTTTGTCAACCTGTTCATTTGTCTCATTGTATTGTTTTGTTTCTATTTTGGAGGCTTCTGAATTTTATGACGGGCGCACCGTTTTGGTTTACTCGCGGCATATCTTCCCTTTTTTAATATTAGTAGGCTTTCCAATATTTAAAAAGGGAAAAGTTGTAGTAAGCAGGATGTCTTGTTTATCGATCCTCTTCTGATAGGATACGGATCTGAGGGTAGTGGTAATTATGTGCAAAGTAACACACACAACGGTTTTCTAGCCAATATTAGGGAATAGTCCGCCATTGCCTTCTTTATTTCAACCAGAGTGCAGGTAAAAGAAAACGCTTGTGCTGGAACACGATGTTTTATGTAATCGAGTAAAATTTCACAAAAGGTACGTATTAACTTAAAGTTCCCACGATAGCGAAATCACAAACAATATATAACATTCTCGAAATAGCAGAAAAATGTGTCATACACAAATATACGAGTACAAATGTTAAGCATTTAAGCTGCTACATGCATACCAAATTTCATCAAAACCGGTCCAGCGTTTTAGCCGTGAAAGACAGATAGACAGACTTTCGTATTTTTTATAATATCAGAATGGATAGATTTTCTCTGCAAAACATACATGATAAAATTTATTTGAAAAGGCATATCTCTAAGGATCCCTAATACCCTGAACAGATTACTTCCTAAATTATTATTCAAAATGACCACAGACTAAATTGAAACCCGCCTTTTTTTAGCCCCAACAAGCGAAGGAATTAAGAACTACGCAGCCAGCACTTCTGTCAAAAAGAACAAAATATGAATTTTTATTTTTTCCTTTGTTATCTTGCAAAATGGCGGCGAATGAATGAGTGGGCTTTTGTTGATTTTTGAGTGGATTTCAATGATTTAGGGAATGGTGTGTGAAATTGGTTTAAATATTTTTTAATAATAGGGTTAAAACCGGGTGAAATTGGAGTGATTTTTATAGATTTTTAGGGTTCCGTCCGGTACCTCAAAAGTTAAAAAATGAATTGAGAACTTTATCCTTTTTGGATAAACTACTTAGGTACATTAGGTACATCTAAATAAATTTAATGATGTTACAAACATTTTTTTATAAAATAGTTAATTGTTTCTTAATCTAACCACTTAAATAATAATATATAACAATACTAGATGCGCCCCGGGGCTTCGTTCCCGTGTGTAATTCTATGCTATATTCTATCAGTGTATCAAATTTCATAACAATCCGTCCAGTGAATTTTGCGTGAAAGAGTAACAAACATGCACATATATCCTCACAAACTTTCGAAATAATATTAGTAGGAATTAGTTAATTTTCTCCCTTGAAGTAGTATTAATAATATTTACCGTTGTTTACTTAAATCGATTGGCAATCGATAGCGATGTATCGACTGATGAATGATGACGTCAAAATATTTTTATGTGGGTATTTAACTTAAGGTGATATGAGTGGTGACATTACTATAGTCCCAGTGCTGGTACGGTCCGCAAATTGAAACCTAATTGAGTGGGGGGGTAGCTAAGTGAGACGGACGTATGCCACGCGTTCGGTACCGTCCGCAAAACAACTCTGAATAGGCTATTTTCATCAGAACTACAAAAAAAAATTAGGAGCTTTTATGACACGTTAGATGTATACACTCTAACGTCATAATATTGGAGTAGAAGCATGCTTAATGTTATACTACTCGTATTAAACGAGCAATATTTTGTAAAGACTAAAAAAACCTAACTGACTATGACTATGACTAAAGAAACCTAACCTAGCCGAGCATATTATTATGCTGGCTGCACCCAGGTGTAACCGAGGATCGGCTCCACATAAATCTAGCAGAAATTATAAAGGGCGAAACGTTGGTCTACACCAAGGTGTAACCCAACTCACATTTAAAAAAATACATTTTTTGTATGCATGTTTGTAACGCGATAACTTTCCAACTGTTGGTCCGATTTTGATGTAATTTGAAAGATAAGTAGGATCTGTTAATAGAATTCTTAAGTTCGTGGGGCAACAAAATCGGTTGAGTCGTTTTTGAAATATTAACAACTTTGTAAAAACTCATCAGAAAAATTGTGTTCGCGAGGTCTAACTTCGCGGTCAACAACTAGTATAATTTGACAAGAGAAAACAAATTAACTCAATTAATAATACTGATGTATTAGTGATATTTATTTTCACGTATTTTTTTTTTTTGCTGACCGTCCGTCCGATGTGAGTGACACATATTGCATTACGGACATACAATGCATCGGGCAACCTACCTCTGCACATTCGTAACACAATCAACAATCCTGTATGATAGTATTTGTATGCAGCTGAGAGAAAATACACGACTGCGTTTCATCCTTATACTAAAGTATCTGATAGTAACATATCGATATCTATTAGATAGCGTTAAAAGTTGTATTCACAAGTGTTGGATACGGCTAACCGGCCGATTTATCTACCAGATTAGTTTATCTGCAAAAAATAGTGGATTGAATTTGATGCGCTTCTCACAGTTATTTAGCGGGTGGTCTAACTTAAAATTTCGTATAAGTTTCATCGCGATACATTGATTAGAACCCGAGATATAGACAATAATAAGAACACGAAATTAACGCGAGCAAAGCTGTAAGCAACAGCTAGTATACATATATATATATATATATATATATATAAATCTCCATTCAATAAAGATCTAAAATTAAAATTATCGCACATTCGTTCTTTTTTTTTTTTTCATTGTTTTATTTTTTCACCGGCCAGAATTTTCCTTAGGATAACACCCGTAAGGGCCCGAATAGGTATCTGTATATACAAATCAACTTCGGGCAAAGATACATTTTTTGTTTGTATGTATGTATGTTTAACGCGATAACTTTCGAACCGTTGATCTGATTTTGTTGAAATTTAAAAGGAATGTAAGATCTGTTAATATTATTTAAGCTCATGGGGCATCACATTTAGCTTTTTATTTATATATATTTTTTGTGTGACAATTTTCAATAATTTTATTGGAAATACATATTTTATTTTATTTATTTATTCAAATTTTGACATTTTTAATAATGATGTAAATTCGTCTTCCTAATTTTTAATATATATATATAAGACCTATATTTGTTAATTGACGTCCTTGGAGAAAAGGCTGCGGTGAAGTTTATTGCGCCGCTTCTTCTTCACCTGCGCTTTGGAAGCCGGCAGTAGACTTAGTTTAAGTAATTTTTTGACGTCAATAAGTGATGTATATCATCCTGAAATTGAATAAAGAATTTCGAATTTGAATTTGAATTCACAATCGGTTAAGACGTTTTTGAAATATACACCATTTTGTAAAAGAACATTATGTTCGTGAGGTCTAAGTTCGCGACGAATCCTATGATTAAAATTAGGATAGGATTAGGTTGAATCATTATACTGTTCCAATATTCCTTTCGGCTGCTGCTCCAATGTGCTCAATACCGATATATCATCCAGTTACAATGTTCGTTATGACTTGATAGAGATGGATCGCTTCAGCTTCCCGGCTAGCGTCAATGGTTACACCACTCGGCCACGTTAACTCTGGACCTGGGTGGTTGCCATCTACTTTTAAACTTTCGCGTTTCATAATTGTAATGTATGTTTGTAACGTGATAACTTTCGAACCGTTTGTCCGATTTTGATGAAATTTCAAATGTATGTAGGATCTTTCAATATTTTTTTTTAAGTTGTTGAGGCAAGAAAATCGGTTAAGTCGTTTTTTAAATATTAACAATTTTGTAAAAACTCATAAAAAATTGTATTTTTCGCGAAGTTCGCGGCGAACAACTAGTTATATATGAAAAGACAGATATTAAACGCGCCCATACGTTTAATGCGACCGTACTTGGCGGAAAAATAATATGGCGGTAGAAGAAGATTCTGCCGGACAGTCGTTGTCGCCGTATCTTGCTGAGTCGGTCGCCCAGCGACCACGGACCTTTGTACCAAGCTCCGAAACGTCCGGGAAATAGAAAAGGTATGTGCGCGTTTATATACCTGTTGTTTAGTATATAACTAGCGGCATGTCCCGGCTTCGCTCGGGTAAAAAAATATTGAATTATACACCTAAAACTTCCTCAGGAATCACACTATCTATTGGAGAAAACAGTTTACAGTCATTTGAAAACATACATGTTTTTGATAGTAATAATAATTTGAAATTTGACATGTTCTCCTATAAAACTGGAAAAATAAGTAATTTGGGAATTAAAAATATTTTTGATCATCTGTCTAGAACATTTTTTCGTGAAACCAATTAGTGATTACCCTAAAATTAATATTGAAAATAGTTATGTACAAACAACTTTACCGGATAAGAACATTTATGTAACTAGTGACATAAAAATTGATAATAGGAATGTATCGCGTAATTTATATATATATCATCAAAATGTGTGTAGCTTGACGACAAAAAAGAATGAATTGGACATGTACATAGAATCACTAACTAACTTGAAACCGCAATTTATTTGTATAACAGAACACTTTTTAAACAGTAAAAAAATTGAACTATTTGACTTAACGAATTATAAAATTGTATCACATAACAGTAGAGTAACCAAAAAAAGAGGTGGTAGTCTTATTTTGGCAACCAATACTTGCAATGTTGAAGATTTATTAGTTTGTAAGAAATTATACAAAATGGAGTATTTTGAAGTTTGTGGCATCAAAGATTTAGAAACTGGTATTAATTTAGTCTGCGTCTATAGAAATACGTTGGACAAATACTTTAAAGCCTTTCTAACCCAACTAGAATTATTACTTCAACACTTTTTCGATAAAAAATGTATTATTGGTGGAGATTTTAACGTTGATCTCCTCACCGACGATGATCAAAGAGCAGAATTTCTTTCCTTGCTAAAATGCTACAATTTTAGACCTCTTATCTCATCAGTTACTTACATACAAGGTAATAGACAATCCTGCCTGGATAACTTTTTAACTAACCTCCCAGAAGATTGCATACTTAATACCGCTATAGATCATAATGGTATTTCGGATGGTCATGCTGCGCTTTTATGCAATGTGGTACTTCCAACAACAAGTGAAACAAAGAAGAAAAATGTAACTTGTAAGAGAGAACAAAGAGTATTTAATGAGGAGAACAATAATGTGTTCCGAAAAAATATTCTGGCACACAATTGGAACGAATACGGGATAAACACTTTTCTTAAATATATAAATGAAATTTTTGAAAAGAGTTTCAAAAAGAAAGTGAAAATGTTTCGATCAAGATCTACACAGAACCTAAATTGGATAACGAAAGGAATTAAGGTATCTTGCAAAATGAAACGCTTTCTTATGCCTGCACAAGGATTAGTAAATGACGAAACAATATTAAATTATAGACACAAATACATTAGAATATTTAGAAAAGTGTTAAGATACGCCAAAAAATTAGCCGTTCAGTCAGAAATAAAGAAATCAAAAGGTTCATCCAAGGCTATTTGGAGTGTGGTGAATAAACACAGAAAAAAAGTCTCGAATACAGATAAGGAAAAAATATTGTTGAAGGAAAACAATAAATTCATTGACAGCACAGACACGATAGTAGATATTTTCGCAGATAAGTTTGATCACAGTCGGTCGTCCATTACAGGTAACTTAGAACTATCAATGAATTTACTTACACAAAACAGTCAACAATGTAGAGTGGATATGAGCTGGGACTATATAACTCCAGCGGAAATTACCAAGATTGTATCAAAGATGGAAGATAAGAGATCATCTGGTTGGGATGAAATACCAATCTCAGTATTTAAACAAAATTTGGACCTGTTAGCCAAACCGCTCGCCACCTTTTATAACAAATGTTACAAACAGGGAATATTTCCTGAGCAATTAAAAATAGCCAAAGTGTTGCCTGTTTATAAAAAGGGGTCAAAGAATGACTCGGGTAACTATAGGCCTATTTCGTTACTGCCAACCCTCGCAAAAATTTTTGAGAAATTGATTAAAATACGTCTCATAAATCATCTCAATGCAAATAACATTCTAGACTCAAGACAATTCGGTTATCAGGCGAATATTGGAACCAGTGAAGCGATAGATACTTTGGTTCAGGAGGTCATTCAACGTCTAAATGGAAAAATGAAAGTAGCTGGACTTTTTCTGGACCTGAGCTCAGCATTTGACACTGTAGATCACGAGATATTGCTAAATAAGCTAGAATTTTATGGTATTAAACACAAGGTTCTAGAACTGTTAAAGTCATACTTAACAAATAGATACCAATACGTTGAACTAAAGTGTACAGAGAATAATTTTGTTAAAACAAGTAAATCTAAGTTGACAAAGATAATTAGAGGCGTACCACAAGGATCTATTTTAGGGCCATTGTTTTTCCTATTGTTTACAAATGACTTGATACCCTTTATGTATAATGTCATACCTAATATCGGACTTGTGGTATTTGCAGATGATACAAATGCAGTTATAGGCGCAAAAACTATTGAGGAACTTAATAAAACAGTCAATAGGACACTTGTGGCCTTTTCTGAGTGGTTCAATGCCAATAACCTTAAACTAAATCTGCAAAAAACCACCGCCATACTATTTAAAACCACTGCTGGGAATAAGGATGTCTTGGAGGTTAAGTTAAATAATGAGCGTGTAGATCTTGCAGAGTCTGTGAAGTTCCTTGGTATACATATTGATGCTTGTCTGAACTGGAAGGAAGAACTAAAACATATAGAAAGCAAAATAAGTTCTGCATGCTATGCTCTAAGAAGCCTTAGGGAGGATTTGACGTTGGAACAATTAAAAATGACATATTATGCACTGGTTGAAGCTCACTTGAGATATAGTATCCAATTTTGGGGGAAAAGCTATGATTATAATTTAAAAAAAGCGTTCATATTACAAAAAAGGGCAATAAGAACAATGCTCTGTAAACATCAAACGGAGTCTTGCAGAAGACATTTTGTAGATTTAAAAATCCTCACAGTCCCGTGTTTGTATATCTTCATTTTACTTACAAATCTAGTTAAGCATTTAGATAAGTATGAAACCGAAGGTGAAAGGATAGAACGCTTGAATTCTAGACGAAAAGACATTCCAAATTTCCTTATACCACATTTAAAAATAACTGAGCAAAGCGTTCAATTCCAAGCAGTTAAACTTTTTAACAGACTACCTCGCGATTTTAAATTAATAACTAACGTAAATGTATTTAAGGCGCGACTGAGAGCTTATTTATTGGACAAATGCTTTTATGCAGTAGATGAATTAACTTGATGACACAAATTTCATAATTGAATGTTAAATAGGTTAAATATGACTTATAAATACTTAAATGACGAATTTGAATTTTTAATTGTTTTTATGTAAGTGAATGTTAACAATGTATTAGTAAATGTTAAATTGTAAATTATTATATGGATAGGACATTATTTATTATTATTTATTTTGTATGATTTAATTGTATGCCTAATGTTAATTCCGACACAATGTCTTATTGTAAAATGGAATAAATAAATAAATAAAACCGCATGAAAATCCGTGCAACAATTTTTGAGTTTATCGCGAACAGACAGATAGACGCGACACAGGTCTTTGTTTTATAAAATGTAAGGATCGCCAATCTTTTGCGACCTAAACTGATCTGCATCGTAAATTCGTGCCGTCGACTTAATTTTTAGTATGAATGCGATTCATTTTAGGTTCCCACATTGAACCGAGTTGCATTGGAATCGTTCCGTAAAAGTTGATGTACCTACTTAAGCCTGCCGAAATCGATTTTTTATCGGCAATGAAAATAGTGATTAAGCCGGATTTTTCTATGACACGATGCGAATGAGTCGATATGCGCTCGGCCAAAGTGCGTGTAACTTGGAACGCAAAGCGATAGTGTTGCGTGAGTTAAAACATATATATATGTAGCATTCTACTGAAATCCGGTCCTGGGGCTTACCATCATCTCTGAACGTGATCCATTTTACGACCTAAACTGAACTGCATCGCAAATTCGTACCGTCGACTTGATTTTTAGTATGAATGCGATTCATTTTAGGTGCCTAAATTGAACGGAGTTGCATTGGAATCGTTCTGTAAAAGTTGATGGTAAGTAGGCCTGTTGAGCGGGAAAGGGAAGGAATCGTTTCGAATGGTGACGATCTCCTCTGATAAGTCCTCTAGGAGAGACATAATTATATTTTTCTGAATATAGCTTTCACGATCCAGATTTAAGGTAGTCGTTTTATATGACGAAGAATCGTTTCATATGTCGTTGGAAGAATGACATGCGTGCCAATGGTCTGACAACTAAGGACGCCGAAGACCAAGCAGGATACGGACACTGGTCTCCGCTTAACAACTGGGAAGGAAGCAACCAGGAAAATGATAAAGGAAAAGGTTAGAAAGAGACGGAAATCGGGTGCTGTTTTGTGAACTTGCAATAAGCGGGTTAGCGATTGCAAACACGACAGTGAAAGAGAGAGGTAAACAGCCAACCATGAATGAGTTAGAGAGAGAAACACAGATATCTGAATAGAGGCAACCCTAGTCACTTCTCGGCAATATTTACCCAGAAATTAGGGTAAGCTGCCGTTTAACGGATACGACTTAATCTTGAAGGATGGTATGAGGACACGTCAGATAAAGAGCCATTTTGGATTTAATGAGTTAACCTCAAAGAACTTCTATGCTAACTGGAATGATTACTGGATTGTCAAAATAATGACATTGAAAACTAGACCTATTTGTGTTGTTATAAAGATCACATTTCCACAATGTCCGCGTGCCAATACCTAAAGTTTAAAAAAAATTGCGGACGAAATTTGTAGCCATCCCTTTCTGGCAAACTCTTATTGTCGTATGCAAGAAAAGAATGTCTACAAATTTTAGATCCAGTGTTTGCTTATCGTAACCATTCTAGTTTAGTACCTATTGGTCAAACATATTTTTTTTAATATAAATTTGAATTTATTCTATAATATTATTCTAATTTATTTATTTATTGGTGCACACAACAGTATTAGAACTTAAACAGTCTTAAAGTAAAACTCCACATACAGTATACAACGGCTGGTTGTAAGACCAAAAGTGGGTACACACAGCATGATAAACAATATTGTTCAACAAGAAAACATATGAATATGACAGTAGATTTATATGAATTTAGATTATATGTAAATAGTCAGAAAGTTTGAAAGCAGTAGCATAATTTGGTTTGACCGGTTAGATACGATATAATACAACAAAATTAAATACAGTACTTAAATATGTAAGTACGTAAGTAAAGTATATAAGTACTTAAGTAATAAATTCGTTTGGTTAATCTAAACGCAAAAATTCAATTAAATTGAACATAATTCCTTGTGCAGTTGATTGTAGTGTCGTTCAACAAATGAAGATTGTTAACAAGTTTTTTTGATAAAATATGATTTTTACCACAAGCTTTCATTGCCGTCAGAGACGTCATGTTTCATTCAATGTGTGACTAAAAAATCATGTCTAGTAATCCGTTCGAAATCAAAATCAAAACATTTATTCAGAAATTAGGCCTGCACAGGCACTTTTTCACGTCATATTCTAAATTAAATGATGTTTACCAAAGCTATAAACTACTAGCATTTCGGAACGACCACGGCTGAGAAGAAATGCCGAAAGAAACTCATTCAAACAGTGTGTTGGTCCCTATTATGCCAGAAGAGCTTACCATTTTTTCAATATAAATTTGTGTATAATTTTTTATCAGTGTAAGTATAACAATGTAAGTTATATGTATAATTAACCAAACAAAAAAAACTTTTAATAAAAGATCGAGCTGACCAGTTCCCCCCGGCAGCACTCGCGTTCACGAGTTGACGCATGAGTCGTTGAGGTGTTCTCTCGTCGAGAGCCCATCCTAGGTGCAATATCAGGTCATGATTAGCATAAGAATGCATTGTCTCAAAAACTGAAGCGGCGTAGAAATTTTCAACTTTGCAGAACAAGCTTAAGAGATTTAATTACGGCCAAAAATTAAACGAAACTAAACAAACAAACTCTTAAGAAAGAAAGAAAGAAAGAAAGAAAGAAAGAAAACATTTATTTGCCAAAAACATGAGTACAAATAGTCATAATGAATTAAACCTACACGTTTTACCGAATATAGGTATGCAAATATAAATAAATAAAGAGGAGCGTGCTATCCACTACAAATCCAAAACAAAAAAAGAATTATAATGTACGAGTTTAGTTAGGTGTGTTATAGGTTAGTTCTTGCCGTAGTCTGGTCGACCTCGATTATTAACTAAATCTTCAAAATCTCATTAAAATCAGCTTAGCTGTTTAGCCGTTAAAGCGTGACAGTGTTTCTCATCGATACATATAATAAAACACTAGAAAAAAAATCTGTACATTGAATATATTTACATTGTTATTTAAATATTATTATGACTCTTCGGCATTTCTTCTCAGCAGCGGTCGTTCCGAAATGCTAGTAGTTTGTAGCATTGGTAAACATCATTTAATTTAGAATATGACGTGAAAAAGTGCCTGTGAAGGCACAATAATTTCTGAATAAATGATTTGATTTTGATTTTGGAACTAAGTCGCGGGCAAGTTTTATAGTATTAGTACAGCCGTGTTATATAATCTGTGTTATTAGATAATAATCTAGCTAAGAATGTAGTTGTGGAGTTTAGACCGACTAACGAACCAAGAATGTCTGTGATAGAAGCCAAGCAGGCGTCGAAGACAAATGGTTAATAATAATTGAAATAATGGAGTTGCATAATAGGGGACAAATCAAGGTAAAAAAATTGATAAATAAGAAGATTATGAAAAAATACATATAAATAAGTATGAATACAAATCACACACATTGAGTTGGCCCCAAAGTAAGTTCGAGACTTGTGTTATGTGATACTAACTCAACGATACTGTATTGTATAACAAATACATTATATAGATAAACATCCAAGACCCAGGTCAATCTGAAAAAGATCATTTTTCCATGTTGAGCTGACCGGGGATCGAACCCGGGACCTCCAGTGTAGCAGTCCAGCGTGATGACGGTACAATTAAGCCACGGAGGGCATAAATCAAGTCATCTTGCTACTTTTCTTTTCTGTAATTTACTTTTTTTCCTGCCGATGACGTCATAAGGAGGTACGATTAATATATGTAGCGTTTTGGCAAGTCCAAATATCGCACAAAAATGTGTATTGTTTTTTGTTTTTATTATTTTTTGTTAGCTGTTTTAGTCCCACTGCTGGGCATAAGCCTCCCCTAACTTCTTCCACGCATTCCTAATATTATTTTTTTAGTTATGTTTTTTGTTGTAACTTAAAAAATACTTTATTGATTTGAATCCTTAATTGATTAAAATATTATTGTGCAATTCTTAATTATATTGGCATTAATAATAACATTATAGTGTGTTTTTAAGAGGCATCAAATCAAATTTGTGTCCTCCATATATTATGAATGAAAAAAAAAAACAGTACGGAACTGTTGACTACGCCTGCCACAAGCGCGGGCGGTCGATACGAGATACGATCTCTTTATTCTTTTTATTTTGTCAGTCTGTTCATTTATATTGTCAAAATATTATCAACAGTAGTAAGGGTTATTTAAGTTATCACTTTGATCGCAAGGTTCACTAGGCTATTAATAACAAACCAAAAATGGCGGCCAGTGCGGTTCATAATTTTTTGACAGTGACAGATGTCACATTAATTTTTTGCGTCAAATACGCAGATATAAAAACCATGGATTTAATTAGTATGAGAAGAGTGGTTGCTTTTGTTCGTCTTCTGATTTGCAAACTGTCTTTATTTGTTTTTCTTGCAATACATCATATGATATTTCTTAAAGCGTTTAAGTACACAATATGTTTTTTAACTTACGCTCGCCCCTATATTGACATACCCTCACCTTGGTGGAGGACCTGCGTGTTGGCACACTGTTATCATGAGTTTCTTTCGGCATTTCTTCTCAGCATTGGTCGTTCCGAAATGTCGGTAGTTTGTAGCTATGGTAATTATTATTTGACTAGACCGGGACTTCGCTTCCTTAGGAATTTTGAGATAAAATATAACCTATAGCAATCTTGGATAATGTATCTTTCTAATGGTGAAAGAATTTTTGAGATCGGTTCGGTAGTTTCGGAGATTACCTGCCTCAAACATACAAACTCATAAACGCGAGGTAAGCGTTTATAATAATAGTATAGATTTAGAATGTGACGTGAATAAGTGCATGTGCCTGTGAAGGCTTAATATCTGAATAAATTATTTGATTTTAATCAGCTTTAGCTCAATAATTAAGAAGTGCAACTTCGCAAAGAAATAAAATTTTGGCCGCGGTCGGAGTCGCGTGCATAAACTAGTTTAAATATAAACAAATTTATGATCACCGGCAGTAATCTACCGAAAGCTAAGCCAATTGACCAATCACCATTCATTAGAGTTGCATCACAAAAGGGCCAGCCCCACGAGATTTGTCCCTTAGCTGCATTTAATAAAATGGGTTCATTGAACTATAGAGGTGAGGTCGGGGTTCGAATTCCGAGGCATCTACATTGATGAAATTTCTTATGATGTTTGATGGGCGTAATGGTGCATCCAGGATCTGCTACCAACGACGGATTTTTATGATGTTTATAACGCGTTTGATGCAAGAAGATATCTCTGACATCAGTGAAAGCTTGTGGCACAAATGACATTACGTAAAAAAATGTTACAAGCTTTTATTTAACTTGCCCAGTTAGTGTGTTAGTTAGTGTGTTTTAAAGGCAAGTTAAATTTGAACTACCTATTAGCGTCCGATTGATCTGAAATCTTAATCCTAACTAATATTATAAATGCGAAAGTTTATCTCTTTGTTTGTTACCCCTTCACGCTCTATCTACTAAACCAAAGATTGCATACATATAGTTTGAAGTATGGAGAAGGACATAGGGCATACCTATAGGTACCTTTCATCCCGTAAAAATAACAGTTCCCGTGGAAAATTAACGCGTGCGAAGCAGCGGCCAAAATCTATTATTGAATAGTACAGTACAGTAACATTTTTTGTGATATCGCTTTCTTGGTGAAGGGGATTGCAAAGGAGATTTAAATAAAAATAACGGAAGATGGTTATACTAAAATTTATAGTACTTCTCCTGTATGCACAGCTCAAAAACAAAAAACAAAAATGCAAAAGTCACTTTTAAAAAGAACTAACCTTCTTGGACGGCGCCTCAACACTGGGGATGTCGCTATTGTAATAAATTTGACAAGAAAATCACTTTTCAACATTTTTCTACATCAGACCCAGCCGTGGTTTTATGAAAACGCCATATGAAATGCATATCCTATTGCAAATTCTTAGAAAAAGCATTTCAATATGTAAAAAAGCAACAAAAAACGCGGGTCCATATTACCCCCTGTCGTGAGGCGCCTATCATGACATATGATAGGACAGCCTGCGGTTAGTTTAAGATAAATTTAGGAGTCCATTTTGAAATAAGGAAACCTTATCTATGAGGGCATTCAGAACACCGACACACCAAATTTTAGCATCAAGATGAAGGCTCCAGCTCTGTGTCGTTATTGGTATTTGACGACCTCGGTGGCGCAGTGGTAAAGTGAGTGCCCCTGAACCGAGAGGTCCCGGGTTCGATCCCCGGTCAGGTCATGATGGAAAATGATCTTTCTCTGATTGGCCCCGGTCTTGGATGTTTATCTATATATGTATTTGTTATAAAATATGGTATCGTTGAGTTAGTATCCCATAACACAAGTCTCGAACTTACTATGGGGCTAGCTCAATCTGTGTGATTTGTCCTAATATTTATATTTATTTATTTGTTTATTTGGTAAACGATTGACATGTTAGTTATCAAATTGAAATTATAGTTTTATTTTCCTTATTTTGTCCCCTCTGGGCGCGAGGTCGAATGTAACTGGGAGATTGGGATTAAGCTGAAGAGAAAAGACGAATTATAAAAATAATTAACTAAGTAGGTGTTCGCCGCGAACTTAGACGTCGCGAACACAATATTTTTTTTACAAAATTGTAAATATTTATAAAAACGACTTAACCGATTTTGTTGCCTCGCGAACTTAAAAATTCTATTGACAGATCTTTTAAACATACCTTTTAAATTTCATCAATCGCGTTACAAACTTATATACATAGAAATTATATATATATATAAAAATATTTATGCCCCAAAATGATTTGAATTCCTCGTTCGCATCGCTCGCGCGGTCAATTATTAAATGAATAACTAAATTGTATTTCTTCTGTATGACAAGTATTAAAATCATGAATAATCGAGAGTCAAACTTAAACGTTTGTATGTCAAATATTACGAAAAATGTACAAAAATAAAATAATTACTTTTAATTTCTCAAATGGACAGAACCTAGTAACTAAGCTAAGTAACAAAGTAGTACAGATACAATATTTAATGCCAGAAGAACCCTTACTTCTCAGTTACCTATTCACTCTTGACCTTTTTTTTTGTTGTAATTTTTTTCTCATCTCATCGAGCTCACATGTTAATGGATATTCTGATATATTTGATAATAATATTTAGTTTTTTTAAATAGGTCTATAAAATTAATAAACAATTTTAATTGCTGTTTCGTTTTATATTGTTGATTTTTTGTTACGATTTTGCTTTGTATGTTTTTTATTTAATTTTTTTACACATTTTTATTTCTTATTTATTGCACTTGATAACAGAATAAAAATAACAAAATAAATAAATATAAGAAAAAATAAAGAAATTGGGGAGGTTTTGTCTAGCGAACCTCCCTAACATAATTGCATGAAAACAAAAGAATAAATTATTGAATGTCGTGAACTATTCGTGTTAAATTAAAGTTTATTTATTGAGATGAAAACTCAAACACCAGTGTGACAAAACAGTGTGACAGAGAGTCGCCATCCAAAAAATCATTTCTTAAATTTAACTTATAAAATCATACCAATATTTTGTTTGTTAGATACCTCTCTTCACGCTCTATCTACTCAACCAATGTTCTTGAAATTTTGCATATACAAGTTTCAAGTATGGAAACAGACATAGGGTGCCTTCCATCCCGGAAAAATATCTGTTCCCGTGTGAAATTTACGCAGGCGAAGCCGCGGGCAAAGACTAGTATGCTGTGGTATAACAAAAAAAAACTACTTTTGTACCCCGACTACCGCTATTTGTGCCCTCAGGACTCACTTTGCCATATTGAATGCCTACACTCACCCCACTCCTCGCCCCTTGAGAAAAGCACACGTGTCGTTTTGGACGAGGGAGGCAATCACGTGTCTTTATCAATGGTGCTAAATAATTATTAGGTATTATATATGTAGGTATCGCAATATGACATCAGAATATACCTAATGCTTATATCTATAGTTATCTTATCAAAAATATGTAAAAATTATGCAAAATCTCGCATATAACGACCTCGGTGGCGCATTGGTAAAGTTCTTGCCACTGAACCGAGAGGTCCCGGGTTCGATCCCCAGTCGGGTCATGATGGAAAATGATCTTTTTCTGATTGGCCCGGGTCTTGGATGTTTATCTATATATGTACTTGTTATAAAATATAGTATCGTTGAGTTAGTATCCCATAACACAAGTCTCGAACTTACTTTCCTAATATATTTATTTATTTATTTATATAACAGTTTCATAAGATCCATCATTGTAAGGTTAGCTCTGAATAAACACAATTCCGTTTTGAAACTACCCAACTGCCAAAATATGCTTAAGAAACGAATATACATGGATAAATTGCCTTGTGTGAATACTAAGTTTGCCCAACGGTTTAGCCCGTTCATTTTTAACTATATATATATAACAAAATAGCGCGTCAAACGGACATCAGAAGTTCGAGTCTTGGAAAATGTAAGCACCTAATCACATAGCTAATAAAGAGTACATGGGATGGGATTACATTGATACTGAACAGTTCCTACAGATTCCAGTCTAATTTACTGTCAGGTAAAGTGAAGCATCTCCACATGTAATATGACGATAAAGGATTTTTTTTTCCTATCTCTTTAAATTAGTAGTATCCTTGACCTTGGAGTTGTATAGCATGTAACTACTACTGTAAACCTATTGTCGACTACTGTTAATGTTATATTTATGGTCTATAACATTGGTGACCATAGGACAGGCATGTTGCCCAGTGTGGGACCAATTGTATAAGCAATGTAGCAAAGTTTTATTTATTTAATAAATTTCATTTAATTTTATTTCATCATGGAATTCACTTTCGCATTCAGAAAGTGTGAAAATTGTGTATGCAAGTAATGAAAAACTATGTACAATAGAGTATATAACAAGTCACACTAAATGGATCAATGCTGCGGTAACAAAGATGAGTTTGCAATTAATTTGAAATCATGATGTGCTATCGACTGTACCTACTGGTATAAAGGTTTGAGAAGAGGTAATAAAATAAAAACTTGTTGACAGTAAAAATAAAATACTTAAAAAACTTTATTCCTTAACAATATTAATTAATTAAACATGTGAATTGTTTAATAACTAAACTCAAACTGGTAATTAAAAAATATATATATAAATAAAGAACAATTAAATTAAACTAAAATTAAAACTAAAGTATAAATAGGTATAAAATATTTTTACTAAATCGCCAGCGTCGTGCGTTTAAGTATATGTAAGAAATATAGGTACTTAGTTAAGTAAACTACAAAACCTATTTTTTAAATAATAATTCCTAGTGTAGCCAAAACTAGTTTTTAACTACACAGACAGACAGCGAGAGTGATCCTACCTATTGTTTATTAAAGTACAACAGAACGGAAACACGAAAAAACTATATTTAACAACAGTAAAAATTAGACCGAATATGCCCGATTGTCTTGCTCGATCCAAAAGGAGACAAGATTAAAAATCTTGTTTGTCAAATTACTCGTCCCAAATTGTAGCATCGTCTGTCCCCGTGTTGGGGGCACAAAAGCGCTTTAAACTTGTTTGCGAGGGGTAAGGATTAAAAGTTATGAGGGTTGGTCAGTGCATTATAGGGAATAGAGGAATTCAGCACAACACGGGGCGTTGTTAGCGCGGACAGACAGACGCGAGCTGCGAATTTGTTATATATACTATGTTACGTTGTGATTTAGTTACGATAATTAAAACAAAATGAGGAGCGAAACAATTTGATTTTTTTTTGTTAATTAGCTTACCTTTCTCAAAATCTTATTCGTTTCTTTTACGTTCCTTTTTAAAATTCTTGACTGATATGATATTAACTTACCTAGGACAAAAAATAGTTTCGACCCAGTGAGCCGATTCTAATTCACATTTCGGTTTAAAATCTTTTTTGCTTATGTTCGTTCACAATAGTTTAGGGTTCGGTCCGGCTCTCAAAATTGTCCGGTTTTATTTTAATAGCACACTCTTCTTCATAGTCGTATTCCACATGGCAGAGGGTCTTGGTTATGTACACACACAACAACATTCTTGGCATTATTAATGGAGTTGTTTGCCATTGCCTTCTCCATTTCACACACAAGTTTATAATAATCAACCAGTGTGCAGGTTTCCTCACGATGTTCTCCTTCACCGGAAGCAAGTGGTGGTCGATGAAAACTACTATACATGAGTAAGATTTGTATACAAACTCATGTTGCACGAGTAGGATTCGAACCTGGGACCTTTCGATCCACAGGCGGGCGTCTTAACCTTTACACCACCACCGCTATAGCACACTAGCGCCACAATTATCATTATCAATTTATTTATTTTTTTATCTTACATTCATTAGTTTGGCAACAACATTTTTAGTATTCATATGTATGTGTAGAGTTTACACATTTGCCATCGACACGGAAAAAAGTAACAACGCACAAGAATTTGCAATCAATCAATCAATCAATCAATCAATCAATTCATTCATTTGCATAAAATGTTGGTGCAAAACGTTTAGATCATAATAACATGTCCCATATACATTTTCCCTCTTGCGGAGGTATGAAAAATTACATTTTAAAAAATATTATAGAGCATTATAAAAAAAAAATCATAACAAAATTATAGATGAACATAGAACCAACCACCACATTATAAATTCATTTGTTGGCAACATCGTTCATCCAGCGCCATCTATCGTGCTGACGTAAGCGGTTGCCCCTACTCGGTGGTGAGGCGTGGCGAAACAAACGGCGCGGGCTCACTTTTGGTCTAACCGTGCAACGGACGACTTGCTCTTGACTCCCAATTATCAAAAATTGTTAAATCATTTAATTTAAATTAACGAATAATTATCTATTTTATTTTAAGTACGTTGTGGGATTTGATTAAAGGTTCGAATTAGATTATCGGTAAAAGGTTGTTCGCATTTTTGTTAATATATTTTGATTAGTTTGTATCGTGTAAAGTAATAACGTGGGAGTATATAGTAAATAAATAATATATATATTAATATACGTGTTGTTTTCACATTCAATATTATTTATGTCCAATAGTTACTAAGCACTTGCAACGTTGCACACTAAGAAATTAAATAAAATCTTGCAATATATGGTAGGACAAGTCAGTAGAACTGATCAGCTCGATATTTTATTAAAAGTTTTTTTTTTTGTTTGGTTAATTATACATATATATATAAGTATATATATTTTCCTTTCATCAGCACTTGATCACAATCATAATATGTTTCAGTATACCTTTTGACCATGTACTTTATTGTGTACTTACATTGTTATATTACTGATAAAAAATTATACATAAATTTATATTTAAAAAATGGTAAGCCCTTCTGGCATAATAGGGACCAACACTGTTTGAATGAGTTTCTTTCGGCATTTCTTCTCAGCAGTGGTCGTTCCGAAATGCTAGTAGTTTGTAGCTTTGGTAAACATCATTTAATTTAGAATATGACGTGAAAAAGTGCCTGTGAAGGCCTAATATCTGAATAAATGATTTGATTTTGATTTTGATAGGAACAACGAATTTTGGGCTCCATTAAGTGAGAATCGTTACGGCTCCTAGTTCTCATAGTTAACAAAATTAGCATGCTATTAGCTTAGTACAGTCGGCATCAGAAATTCAATGTGGAAATATAGTATTTTTTGTCTTGTCTTGTCTACATAACAAAAAAAAGAAGTAGTTTTCGGTTAGTCTTACAAAATTTCATGTTATTCACACGGAAATCAAAATTTATGAGATACCCACATGATAATGTCTTTTAAATTCATAAAAAGTTAAAGCATTCAAGTTTAAGTACGTCTTGTCTCGTTCCATCTAATATTGTTAAAAGCGACAGTGACCAAACATATAACATTATAAAATAACAAGTAAAATCTCGAAAATTGTAGCGTTCATTTTGTACGCTTATAACAAAAAAAAATTGCTTGTTAAATATGTGTAAAACTTTTTACGGAACTTTCGGTGCACGAACCCTACTCACTTTTGACCGGTTTTTTTTTTTTTAATGAGAGATCAAAAGAACACAAATAGAGATTGTGTCACAACGTATTTATTAAAATCATATATGGAACAAATTGGCAACATTGAAATTTTTTTTTACCTTGTCCGTGTCCACTTATTAATTTATAATTTCCCGTTTTATGTGACAATTTGATTTCTCGTCGACCGAGTGAGGAACACCGCGCTGCGCTCGATAACAAACATTGTTGATGTGACAACAAAGCCAGCTAGACTGAAGTGGGACTGGGCGGGTCACGTCTGCCGCATGCACCTGGAGTGATGGGCATACAGACTGACCTCATGGATCCCAACCGACGGATACAGGAAAAGAGGAAGGCCCAGGACGAGATGGTCGGACGACATCAAAAAGTTCGACAAAGAATGGCAAGAGAACACAAAGAATAGGAATGCGTGGAGGAAGTTAGGGGAGGCTTTCGTCCCAGCAGTGGGACTCGCACAGCTAATTAAAAAAATAATAAAAAATGTGACTATTTGCTAGTATATTATGCCTAATCCTTTCTTAGATGAATTCGGCTTAGATGACGATGAAATCAAAGATAAAATCACATATTACGGTAGTTCTCGGATTGGAAAAATAACAAAGACTATTGGTAAATATTTAAAGTACGCAAAAGTTGTAAAGTACGCCTAAAATATTAGGTAATTATGCTATACATTTAAACATCTAAGTATATATATATACATCTAACAAAATAATGAAAGTTTTTTTTTTTGCATGCACAGCATAGTTAAAACAAAAGTTTGTATAACTTATTGTTTTTTTATGTAATTTATGTTATTAAAGAGCGGAGCCATCTGGCACAAGCATTCTCTTGCTTAAAAGGAGGTTCCAACACCTGTAGCTATATATTTTTTAAATGAAAGTATCAAATTGATATTCAAAAGCGGCAGTCTAATTGAATTAGTTCAGCGCTCACCACCGTGGCGCTGGGTGAGTTTTGTTTTCAATATGGCGTCAACTGGCCGATATTTTTTTTTGTTTCATGATATTTTTTCGGATAGAAAGTAGTAATTAGTACAACCAGTGTTCAGAACTAATAGATTTTTAAATTCGTCTCGGTTTTATTGTACCACGACTCGCTAGACAGAATCTAGGGCGATATAATCAAGTTTTTGGTGTTAACTGTACTCACATCTTAAGTGTGAAATCAACGCGTTGCTACGACGTACATGATTCTCACTTAACTATTAATCATACAAAGTGATGGTGATATTAATTATGTAAAAGGGAAGTAACATATCACTTATCAAAGTGATGTGTGTGGATCCACCTCGTACGGTATCCGAGTTAAGATATAGAGAGCTATATTAGGGGGAACCACTACATTTTCTGAACTATACAGGATGATTTTTTTTAAACTGATATTATTTTATCTACATGCTCATTCCATGAATCTGGACAACTTTTAGTATGGGAGTAACTCTGAAATCGCGAAAAGAAATCAGTTGTTCTCTATACACAATTAAATAGGATTTTTTTTTCGCGTTTTCAAGGTTACTTCCTTAAGAAAAGTTGTTCAGTACCATTTACTGAGCGTGTTTATAAAATATTGCTAATGTATAAGAAATCACACTTTATAGGCTATCGCTCCGTCCTGTTCTGTCGCACCATCTACAAAAGAAACAAAATATCTAGTTTATATAAATATATAAGCGGTGGTGGCGTAATGGCAAAAGGTCCTAGGTTCGAATCCTACTCGTGCCACACGAGTTTGTATACCAATCTGACTCATGTATAGTAGTTTTCATCGACCACCATTTGCTTCCGGTGAAGGAGAACATCGTGAGGAACTGGTTGATTATTAACTCGCAATGGCAAACCACTCCATCACTAATGCCAAGAAAATTATTATGTGTGTTTTAATTTCACGTAATGACCACGAACCTCGGCCATGAGGAATACGACTAAGAAGAAGAATAAATAGATTTTTTCTTTTATTAAAACAGATTTTTAATTATCCTGTATAACATGTAACTTATTGTCACTCCATTTCGATCGAAAATAATAATAATAATAAAATAATAAAAAGTTTATTTATTTTCTCCACAATAAACAAAGTATTAACCTAGTTACAGTAAATAATTCAAAACATGTAGGAGTGGAGACTGGTGCCCGTACTAGGCTCCGAAGATCCTGTGTTACGGGTCGCCAGGTCTCACCCAGTAATTAAGTTTAAGACTAATCTATGTTAGTACTTATTCAGATGTATTCTAAAGTATGTGGAGTGTATGTGTTGCGTATGGCCTGGCCAGCAGAGAAAATTATTATTATAAAATAACTTTTGGTTACTGTGTGAAAAGCAACTCATATGCGTTTAAATGGCAGTTAAACTATACAGCATGGGGCTACACCAATAAAATTATACTGAGAGAGCAATAAAGTTGATAATACGTAGTTACGGAGAAATGGTCAAACAAACAGACATACATACGTGCAAGGCAGACGCGGAGACCGCGTGGGAGGACCGGATAGACATTATTAAGGGCAAGCTCTTCGTCTCACAATTTTTTTGTAAAAATGTTTGTTTTAACTAGCGGCTAGTGACGGCCTATCGCTCTGGTTAAAACATTAATTGTAAATCGCCATTCACTATCAGACTTTTTGACCAAATCCTATGGGAATCGCATACTTCGGGATAAACTGGGAGATAAATAGGTGCGTCAGCTATCTCGATACCAAATTTCATAAGAAATGGTCTAACAGTTTGAGCGTCAATAAATAAATAAATAATAAATAAATATATTAGGACAAATCACACAGATTGAGCTAGCCCCAAAGTAAGTTCGAGACTTGTGTTATGGGATACTAACTCAACGATACTATATTTTTATAACATATACATATATAGATAAACATCCAAGACCCGGGCCAATCAGAAAAAGATCATTTTCCATCATGACCCGACAGGGGATCGAACCCAGGACCTCTCGGTTCAGTGGCAAGAACTTTACCACTGCGCCACCGAGGTCGTCATAATAAGTAACAAACAATATAATATTGGTGGGACAGTAATTTCTCAAAAAGCCTACAAACTACTAGCATTTCGGAACGACCAATGCTGAGAAGAAATTCTGAAAGTAACTCATTTAGTGTTGATTCCTATCACTGCGTATGTATATTATCTTCTGCCCGCGACTTCGACCGCGTGGTTTTCCCACGGGAACAGTTATTTTCCGGGATTAAAGGTGTCCTGTCCTTCTCCATACTTCGTGCAACTACATGTAAGCTAAATTTTAAGAACATTTGTTGAGTGAAGAGGTAACAAACAAACTTACTTTCACGTGTATAATATTAGTTAGGATTTTTTATAATGCCTTGTGTATCTGAACATATCAATATTATAAAACAATAGAACATACCCTTAATTCAACATATTTGTTTACGGCCTAATATAAAACGGAGCAAAACAAGTCTAAAGCGAGGCATTATTAAGATGTTCAATACAATACATGATTTGATCATGCTAGCTCCACACTGTCGTCAAACAGTTAGCAAGAAATACTTCTTAAATTCTAACTCTAATGAAATATAAAATTGTTGTTTGCCGCGAACTTAGACCTAGCGAACACAATAAATTTTTGTGAGTTTTTACAAAATTGTGTATATTTCAAAAACGACCTAACCCGTTTTTGATGCCCAACGAACTTAAAAACTCTATTGATAGATGATCCTGCATACCTTTTAAATTTCATGAAAATCAGACCAACGGTTCAAAAGTTATCGCGTTATAAACATAAATACAAAAAAAATATTTTTGTCCCTAGTTGAATTGTAGACCTCGCCCGCTTCGCTCGCTCAGTCAATAAAATCGAATGCCATATCACTTTATTTATTTATATATAAATTTAAATTCTAATTCGGCGCTCGCTCGTTCAAGATCGCAAGACTCGGTTTATGAAGTGACACAAGTCAATCAGAGAAGCTGAACAAAAGTCAGAGAACGTTTATTTTGGCCGTGGACACTCAATCTAAAGCCTAACTATGTCCAGCTTTGTAAATATATTCTTTTTGTAATATACACTTGAATGAATAATTTTTCATTCATTAAATCAAAATTAAATCATTTATTCACAAAAATAGGCCTGCATAGGCACTTTTTCACGTCATATTCTAAATTAAATGATATTTACCAAAGCTACAAACTACTAGCATCACGGAACGACCACTGCTGAGAAGAAATGCCAAAAGAAACTCATTCAAACAGTGTTGGTCCCTATTATGCCAGAAGGGCTTACCATTTTTTAAATATAAATGTATCATTTTTTATCAGTAATATAACAATGTAAGTATACTTACTGCAATTCATTCGCTCATTTATCCGGACGCCCGGCAAACCTACTCTTCTAGTATTATACATTCGAAGCTTACGTACGTCTTTGAATAGTAAACGTAAAGACACCCGTCCTAATTGGTAGTTTATTTTCAAACAGCTAATTAAAACCAAAATCTAAAATCGTTTGCCACTCCATTATTTACAATTACCACTGACATTTACTAACTGTGAAATTTAGCGGTCAAATAAATTACTAAGATACATTTATAACACAATACTTTTTTTTTAGGAAGTCAGTTTTGTGTGACTGGGAAGAAAATAGTTCTTCTGCGTCACACGAGTGTGACAGAGTCGCACAAAAGAAAAAAAAATGTATATAAGCATCCTTATCCTTAACATATTGTAAAAAGAAGATCCCCCTGTCACGTCTGTCTGTATGAACGCGACAAACCTTAAAACAACAATGTGTGATTCCTGAGGAAAGTTTATAATTATTTTTTTTCAACGACGGGCCTCTAGCAACACAAATTGTACTTATTTACAGAATGTACTTTTTCGTTTTACAAGCTTATATTGTACTTCAATGTATGTCTCTATGTTCCGGAGGATTCTTGCAACTTAATTTTGAAGCAGATATCTTCAACCGATTGAGCTGAAACTTTGTACACACACGTTTAGTTTGGATGACAATGCATTACTAAGATAAGCATGACCTGATGGTGCATCCAGGAAGCTCCAGGCGTCGGAACTCGCTTAACGAGACATTACCATGTTTCACGTAAATAAATCATTGCATTTCATTGCACGGATATAATTTATTTGTCACACATTGAATGCAATAAAATCTCTCTTGACAACAATAAAAGCGTGTGTCAAAAATGACATTTGAAAAAACTAAGTTTAGTATAATTTACGTAAGTATAGGTATAGTTTATTTTCGCATGAATTTCTTCATAAAATTTTCCCTTTTAATGGGGAATATATAAATTTTTTGTGGAATGAAACGTATCACAAAGACAATCTCTCCGATCTCCCAACTACATACATTTATGTGTATTTTTAATCTATACTTATTTTATCTGGAGCTAACTGCATATGTGTGATAATGCCATGAACAAAATAAAAAACACATAGACAATCTGTGGCATCGTTTAAAAGCACGTGCGGAGTCGTGACTGCACTAATGACGTCTTAATGAGTAGGGATGTGCTGTCACAACTCAACTGTCACGGTGAAAAAAACTTCACGACATTAGTGTTTATTAATTGTTAGTTTTTTTTTATATTTTAGATCTATCGTTCGCCAAAACAATGATTTTGCCAAAGTCAAGGTTATGAATAAGTTTTCTTTTAAAAAAATGACATTTTTGACACGGGTTTTCGTCGTCGTGAATTATTGTCATCCAAACTAAACACAGTAGGTAGTTCGGCAGTGTACTTTTAAAATTTACTTTATAAAATTAAAATACCGCGATATTATCGGTTACGTCATCAAAATTAATGACCGAAACAAAAATAAATGAAAACGAAAATCATTTAACAAATAGCCTGACACAACACGCCTATTCAACAGCAAACAACGGACAGTTTTCACGTCATTGTCGTTTGACGTCTATTGTCAATTTATACCTTTAAAAGGCGCCATTCCAAGGCCCCAATTTAATTAAATGACACATGTCACACGGTTGGAAGTGAGAAATGGAACGGCTTTCGGCACAGGCACGTATTGAGATACATATTCTAAGAGTGTGTACAGTCCACAGATTTATATGTGGTAATAGTTTGTCAAGACAGAAATTTAATGAGTGAGAAATTGATTGAATTACTGTCTCCTGTTTGTTGGCAACACTGGGTGTTTCTTCAACCAATCTTGACCTTGCTATTTGGTATTGCAATAGCACAAAAATGGGTTTGATTGTACTAGTTCTACTGAGCAGTAGTAGATTAACATAGGGAAGTAGAATTAGTGGGCACAACCCAAACATTTTTTTTACAAAAATGTCCTTTTTGCCACAAGCTTTTATTGTCGTCAGAGAACCTTTGAGGAGCCGATACTGGGTGCACTATCAAGTTATGCTTATCATAATATGTCATGGATACTGAAGCGAAATTTCTGAGAAATTTCAACTGGAAGTAGGAGAAATCTAACTTGCAAGATTTGATCACAGACAACGGGACAGGTGAAACTAAATAAAAGCTTGTATAAAAGCGTAACGATCCACGAACTGAAAAACTATACGACGGTAAAATACAAATTACTTACGGTATTTCGGATAGCATCCTTACTTCGTTTTTACTGCGGCTTCCGGAAATTGTTTATCCTGGCACCCGCTAGAGATTTAAGAGGTGATAGTGAATGCTGTAGTTATTTTAGTCATTCTATTATAAGCATACCACGAGTATGACGCGAAATGTGTATTTCTTAAATAACAAGGATTTGAGACAATCTTCTTTTCGATAGTCTTAAACCAGAGTTGTCAACTGGTATCAGATTTTGCTCATTAGGGTTCTGACATGATTTACGATCTAATAAGACAGTCCGTCTGAGATCGAAAGGTACCAGGTTCGAATCCTACTCGTGCCACATGAGTTTGTATACCAATCTGAATGTATATAGCAGTTTTCATCGACCGTCACTTGCTTCCGGTGAAGGAAAACATCGCGAGGAAACTGCACACTGGTTGATAATTAACTTGTGTGTGAAATAGAGAAGGCAATGGCAAACCACTCCATTAATAGTGCCAAAAAAGTTGTTGCGTGTGTTTCATTCCACGTAATCACTAAACCCTCAGCCATGAGGAATACGACTATAACGAAGAAGACAGTACTAATGAACTATAAACTGTCAACCAGTGTGCAGGTTTCCTCACGATGTTTTCCCTCACCGGAAAGCAAGTGACGGTCTATGAAAACTACTATTATGGCTTCCGAACTTATGCTGTTACTCAAATAATATACGGCCATTTTGATTTTTTAACATTTGAGGTAAATATTCCCGCCAAAATACACGACAAACAAGCGTATTCGCGGCACACAACCCGAATCCCTGTTTCACGTTCCTGAATCTCTGTAATCCCGAGGGGCTTCTCAGTTGATTTATGTTAT
Organism: Plodia interpunctella; assembly: GCF_027563975.2. Lineage (NCBI taxonomy): Eukaryota > Metazoa > Arthropoda > Insecta > Lepidoptera > Pyralidae > Plodia > Plodia interpunctella. The sequence continues at coordinate 2,763,738 of NC_071323.1, forward strand.
TTGAAACGAAATGATTTTTTAATTAGCGCCATCTGGTCGGAGATTTTGGACAGGAATTGTTTTTGTCATTGCTATATTTTAATCGCGCGATTATTGTACAAGCAGTTTAATGTGTCCGGCTGGTGTATTAATTAGTGTAGATTGTGGGAATCCACATCAAGTTATCAACCTCTATGGCGCGGTGATAGCGGCGAGTTTGCAATTAATTTGGCTAGGTTGATGTGCGGTTGACTGTACCTATTTAGATATCATAATAAGTATAAAGTTGCACTTATTACGAACTACGAAAAATGTAAATACATAAAATGCTATATTGAATTGGCTATTAGTAACGATAAACTTAACAACTTTAAACATACCTACTGGAATACTAACTTAAAAATTGTCACTTTTTTATTTATTGTTGTTGCAATAAACACATGCGTTCTCTATACATAACTTCTGAATTTTATTTTCCCATTAAAACAGTCCACTTTACAACTTAGGGTTACATATTTAAAATACGATGCATTCTACTAATATTGTGTGTGTGTATGTTTTTTACTCTTTCACGCAAAATCTACTGGACGGATTGTTATGAAATTTGGTTTGGAGCGAAGCCCCGAGGGGCAGTTAGTATACAATAAACAAAACAACTGTCTAATATTTATAACCAAAAATAACAATACAACATTCAAGTCTTATAAACACGTTCACACATAAATTAAAACAAACAAATCCAATTAAGGTTAGTTAAAAATTAGGCGTGTTAAACACCTACGTACACCGTACAATAAATTAAATAAGCCACAACTTATAATTAGAAAAAACGTTGGGCCGAAAGCTCGACCTTGAGGTGATCCAACACATTTGTCATAAAAAATTACATATACTTTAATTTATTATCACATAAAAGATAAAAATGGTTATAAATCAATGTTTAATAGACCCTGTTAAGGGGCAGTCAATAAATTAAGATGATCATTATCAGTTAAAAAGGTGATAAACGTAATCAAAGGCCTGAGTTTGGTCGATGTTTTGTTTGTTTTAGTGATAGGAGGTTACTTGCTCTTTTTGATATAATTATACGTATACATGAGAAACTAGCCTTTACCCGCGTGAATTTCTCTACGAAAGTGGAACATATATCGTTTTCATACAAACTTTAATCCCTCGTTATAGTAATTTGAGGATTGATCTTTGAAAAAAGTAGCCTATATTTCTTTTTACTTTAACTACATGCATACTAAATTTTACGTTGTATGTTGTTCAGTGGTTTATGGCCGTGAAACCAGAACAGACAGACAGACTTTCGCATTAAATATATTAGTATGGATATGGTGAGGTATGCCAGTTGTCAAAATCCGAGAGAAATGTTAAATATCTATAGCACATAATTTGTAATGTACCTACAGATATTTTACTCATTATGGTGGCTATACTTTAATCCAGAGTCAAGTTTTATTACATTATTAATATCATGGATATAGTACTTCATTTGTGCGTTCAAATTTTACATTCATTGAATCAAGACAAATCTTACCGTTTTATTTATAAAAAAAATATTTTCTTCTAGGCTTGGAGTAGCTGTTCTTTATGTTGTCCCTCTCTCTCTCTCTCTCTTTACAGTATTTGACATTGAAAGAACGAGATAATACAAAGAATAACTATTCCGAGACTAATCAGAGGATAAGGTTTTTATTATTAAGGGGGATAATTTTTACAAGAGATATATAATGTTCAAGGAATTTAAAAATGTTTTCTTTCTATAGGTTTCGTAAGTCTTAGTAACATATTTTTGATTCAACTATTAAATTATCTTCTCTGTTTCCCATAGGAAAATCTATTTTATTATCCTGCGATGAAAGGTACCGTATGTCCTTCCCCGTACTTCAAACTACATGTGTGCAAAATTTCAAGAAGATTGGTTGAATAGATAATGCTTGAAGATGTAACAAACAAACATACTTTCGCATTTATAATATAAAGTTAGGAATGAACACAAATTCCACAGATAATAAACCTAATATTTGAAAAAGAAAAAAAATGTCGAACAAGATAACCCAACGGGTTAAACAGGGTTAAAAAAGCCAAGAAAAAATAATCTACAATCTGTTGACGGACAGCCGGACACGACAACCGAGGTGTCTTCTTGAAAGTTGCATACGTGTATTTTCAAGTACGGAGAAGGACATAATGTATCTTTCATTTCGAAAAAAATAATGTTGCCGTGGTAAATACACGCGGGCAAAGCCGCCGGGCAAAAGCTAGTATCTACTAAAATCATAATTGCGTATGTAATTTTGTTTGTCTCTTCAAGCTTTATCTACTCAACCAATCTTAAAATTTCTCGTTACGAAGAAATTCGTACGAGAAATTTTCATTCTGGGAAAAGTACATTTCCCGTGGGAAAAAGCGCGGGCGAAACCGCGGTTTAAAGTTGCACATACAAATTTATTTGTTAGACAAATTAAAAAATGAAATTAAAAAAAGACTTTCAATATTAATTTCGCTACAACTTTCGAACGGCCGAACAGATTTTCATTAAACACAGCTAAGAACACTCGGGATAAAATTATCTATGACACAAGAAAAAAAAAACTAAACGAAAATCCGTTTGGGAGCTACGATGCCACTGACATAGAAACACAGACAGACACGTTAGACTTTTTACAACAGACACCCCTCTTTTTGCGTCGGGGATAAAAAATAGAATGATTATTGTAGTGATTTGTAAATATATTATGACCTAGATGCTTATATTGTTGACTGAGTTTTAGTAACACTACACAATAGCCATTGAATAAACACAGCTCCATGACGTGATAATCATCAGAATTACGTATAAATGTACGACAGGATGTAAAATTGTATGAAAGGGCCACAAATTTGTTAAGGCCTATCTGGAGGCTACCACGAAACATAAAACACGTAGCAAGTCATTGGGTCCACGCCTTATCTTTTTTAACCCTCGTCGTTAACGTGTCTGTCTGTGTATCTGTCTGTGTCATCGTAGCTCCCAAACGGATGAACCGATTTTCGTTTAGTTGTGTCCTAGATAATTTTATCCCGAGTGTTCTTAGCCATGTTTCACGGAAATCTGTTCGGCCGTTCAAAAGTTGGAGCGAAATTAATATTGAAAGTCGGGGTTTTTTTAATTTGTCTAACAAATAAACTTGTTTTACACGATGCGTACACGATATAAAACAATGAGAATAATTTTATCTGAGCAATTGTTCTCCATCCCTGTCTCGACCACCACTGCACCGTTTGGATCATCGATGGTCTGGTTCTTCCATCCAATAATTATTTATTGTAGGCACTTTTAAAATACATGACCCATATCAGAAACTAAGTATAGAGAAATTACAAATAAAAATTATTTTTTTCTACTCATTATTTTCAAAAATAAGTTAAAAAGCATGTGTGACTGTATAACAAATCCATTTAAAAATTAACTTAATTATAACAAAACGGGTTGCACACCGGCAGTGCCGGCAGCAGTGAAAACTTGAAAAACGTGCATTTTTGACGTCTTACTAATTTTCGTTCAGAGTGCGAAGCGCGGGTTTACTGATTTTTTTATCGATCGAAATGACACGCAGCGAACCAATCACATAGCAGTGTGGTTGTTGTTGCGTCACAATGGCGCAATGTGATTGGTTCGATTCGATGGTGAGAAGTGAAATGCAAAGCGGCACTACGCCCACAGGTCACGTGTCCTGACGCGAGTTTAAAATTTTTACCCATCACAAGTAGTGCACAACGCCGCTAAACAAGTTTTCACTTTAAAAAAATAGTAATATTATTTACTATTTATTAATGTCGCGATGTACGGAAAGCCAATATCTTAAGATAGCTGCTCAAACACGCAGACAAGGTTCGAAGTACCTCGTTATCCGATTTTCGAATACGAGTCCGACGAAACAGGGACCAAAAATGCCTTTTGGTCCTCGTCCTAGCGTAAGTGGAACCTAAATTAACTTGTATGTTGGTATGACCGATATGTTAATGCTAACAGATCGATACGGCAATATTTGTAGAGCTAAAGATGGGACATTCAAATTGTCGATAAAAAAACTATCGACAACGTAAACATAACTCGCTCATCGCTAGAAAGGTGTTAAGTCATGTCACATGCTTTTTTGATGATTAAATTAATAAAAAAAGAATATGAATATGCCCACAGATTCGCCCGCGGTATCTAGGATTCCAAAATTCATCGGTTCTCATCCGTTTAGCCGTAAAATCGTGACAGACATTCTCAATATTACATCTTAGCATACAGTGGAAAAGAAGAAATAAAAATAATCGATCGATATCGATGAAATTCATAGCCATCCCTAGTCGTGGGAAGAGCCAATAGGCGCGACGTGACATCGAAATTAGCTGAGCTACATTTCGAGTTATTATATAAACATAAAATATATATACATATATAGGCTCGGATCGCGGTGTTTCGGCGTACACTGCTTATTTTTAATGTCAGATTTGTGATAAAACAATGAAAGAATACGCAATGTATCGCGATTGAGTGCGCTCATGGGCGATGTGTATATTGCTTTACGATTGTTCAAATGTTTAGGTTTGGGCGTCGATTCTGCTTATGTTAAATCATAATTCTATCTAATAAGACTTATAAGTAAGACCTACATTTGTTAATTTATGTCTTTATAGAAAAGGCCGCGGTGAAGTTTGTTGCGCCGCTTCTTCTTCACCTGCGCTTTGGAAGTCGGCAGTAGACTTAGTTTTAAGTAAATCTTCGACGTCAATATGTGATGTAAGTATATCATATAAGTTAAATAAAGAATTTGATTTTTTTAATTTGCGATTATTCACACCACAGATAACAAAACTCGACAGTTTTTTTTTAAATTATTTAATTTTATTTAATTGATCAATTTTATTAATTTTACGTGATTCACCATTCTTTTGGAACCACTTTTGGCTCTGAAATAGTGACGTAACCACAGGACGTAACTCTCTAACATGACTGTCACAAAAGTTGTGTATATTTGTGACATTTCGAAAAAGTATCCGAATTTACTAATGAGTATGCTTATTGAGAGTGTGGTTCCGCCTTACAATAGGGCCAATACGAATCCTCTCACGGATGTCTTACGAGGCGACTAAGGGACACAAAGCCTTAACAGCTGACAGGCAAAGAGGATTAATGTACGGCCGGTTGTAAAGTTATAGCCAAATGTTTTAAAATTAATGACAATTTTTTTACGATATCCCTGGGCTTTGGGGCGACACAGCTCCAAATGTACCCGCACACGGGAAGATTTAAATTACTTACCATGGAAATGAAACTTAGTAGACGATAAAAACAGGTTAAATTATATAGATGACAATAAAATCACCTCTACATACCATATTTGTGTATACGAAATGACGTCTCGAATGCTGGAATACAGAAATTGGATCGCTTATACAACAAGTTACGGATGTGAAGTGTACAAACATACAAACAGACGTGTAAATTGGTGCGTCGATTTAACTCAAACCGGTTAAAATAACTGTGTGCTTGTAGTTAAAATGTCAATGATTTGAGGTTAAAAAGTGATATTTAAAAACAAATCTAAATTTAAATAGAGGTATGTGGTTTATTGATATTTATGTACTTAAACATATACACCATGTGTATCAAATTTGTATTACTACTGACTTATGTCCGCGGCTTAGTCCGCGTGATTTTCTTAGCAAAATCGGAACAGACATGATTTTCATACAAAGTTTCACCCGCATGATAGTATTTTTGGGGGTAGATATTTGAAAAAGAAAGTAGCCTATGTTTGAACGGGGATCTTTAGCTATATGCATACCAAATTTCATCAAAATCGGTCCAGCGGTGTAGCCGTGAAAACAGAACAGACAGCTGTCTGTCTGTTCTGTTTTACTACTACTTTCGCATGTATAATATTTTTTTATTTTTTTATTTATTTATGTACACAACATAACAGTGTAAATATAAAACTTACAAATAGGACACTATGTACAAAGGTACTACCAATTTCTATAGAAATTTCTTCCAGTAGACCCGCGAAAGAAGAATGGGAAAAAAAGAAGCATTGGCGTGTACAAAAAAGAAAATTACAACAAACTTACCTATATATAATAAATAAATAAACTATAATAGTAAATACACATAATATATATATTAGGATGAAATAGAAAGGAGATGTTCCTTAACCCTTTTCTCAAAGACCGAAATTGTTTTTGACTCCTGTATACTAATTGGAAGTAGATTCCATAACCTGACTGCTTCAACAGACAAGGAATGAGAGTATGAGGTAGAATTATGAAGAGGGAATTTCAAAAGGAGTCGCCGGTGAGATCTACAAGGGGCTTCAGAGGAATATAAGAAGGAAAAGCGTTCCCGCAAGTAGGAAGGGTAATTAGGATTAAATAAAACATTGAAAAGGTGAAGGAGAACTCTAGATTTCCTTCGAGATCGTATAGAAAGCCAGTTAAGTTGCTATATTTGTATGGATTTGTGCCTAAAATCGCTAGTCATTTATAGTAGCACTATTAGTGACAATAGTGCCATGATTACATTTTGTACCATCTTACCAATATTACTTACACCATTGAATACTTGAATAAAATTAAAAAAAAAAAACAAGAATTAAGAATCTAAAATTCTAAAGACATTTTTCCATAATAAATTGTACTAGCTGCGTCTAAGGAATGTCGGAAATTTTGGGATGAAAAAAGTACCTGGTCAAGCCAGGTTTCATTGTACCCGTACACCAATCGGAAACCGGTAATTTTCCGTGAAAAAAAAAAACGACACTGACATTTACATTCAAATATTATCACTTAAAAATAACTTTTTACTATAATATGCTATTCTCAACGATGTCATCGATAATAACATCATTTTGGTGAAGGATGAAGCCATAACAAGAAAAGTTGAATATCCAGATGTCTCGTGTGTGTAACAATACCGATTTTGTCCTAACAGCATCATTTGAACGTCCCTATAAAGTCGCCAGTAAAGTACACATAAAAGCAGTGACCAACGGAGCCGGTAATTTGACAGTTACCACAAAACATGGCGGATCCAAGATGGCGGGTGGGCGCGAACTCTGGATTGAGAAATAAACTCCAAAATAAATTGAGTTGTTAAAGCAGAATCATCATAAAGAAGCAATAAAAACTCTGTTAAAGTCTTGAGGTTAAAGTAAATACACAATTGATTTTAATATTAATAAAAAATATGACTTTATTTCAGGTAACTAAGACCCCTCATTGTATTTTATGTAGGTAAATAAATACATGCAAAAATTAATGGTCCGTGCACACCGAATCCATATATGCAGTATTGATTTTCAATTTATGGTACACACACGTGTCTCAAAATTCCTTACAACTTTTCTACATATTCTGTTTGTTATATATAAATGTGTAATGACAGATTTCCTGTAACAGAGCAGATACATTATACGTAGCTAGTTACATGGTTCCCTGTCGTGTGATTGTACATGGGACCTATAAAAGTACATTTTAGTGTTAAAAACCCTCGACTTCTGATAGGCAGCAATACAATCCAGTAGTGTTCTAGAATACAAAAATTTAAATAGATGAAAGATTAAGCCCTTCTGACATGATAGGGACCAAAACTGTTTGAATGAATTTCTTTCGGCATTTCTTCACAGCAGTGGTGGTTCCGAAATGTTAGTAGTTTGTAGCTTTGGTAAATATCATTTAATTTAGAATATGACGTGAAGAAGTGCCTGTGAAGGCCTAATTTCTGAATAAATGATTTTATTTTGAAATAATAATGATTGTAAAATGGTAATCATTGAAACATATTGAACACACAAAGGAATTTAGATTTAATTTTAGAATTAACTTTTAATGTCTTCCTTTTTTTATTCAACAGCAACGACGCATTCACCGAGCTTATTAGCAGATATAGGTACTTACTAATTCCATATTCCTCATTAGGTATACTGATCAGTAAACAATACGAACTCAATTTTCTTCTAGACCTGCATAAAACCTACATAGGAATCTAAACAAAAGCGTACCCACTTCGTCTCAATTTTCCAGATAATTAAATCAAGGAAAAACGAACGAAAGCCGCCTCCCGATTTTAAACTCAATACGCTATGTAATTAGGATTCAGTTTGCATTGGCACAATACGCTGAATTAGGGTGCACCAATCAGATAGTGTAAACAAAGACTGCACGTTGAGATAGTGGCTAATTGTACAGTGTTAGTGTTGGGATATGTGCATGTTTGTCGACATGTCGATAAGATCGATATGAAAAAGATTAATCTAGCTTATTTTTGGTGTGTGTAGTTTTGTACTAGTATAGACCGCTCCAGTGCATGTGGAGGCGACTAAGGTACGATATACATAGTATTAGCAGCTGATAGGCAACAACTGTATTCTCGAAGAGGGTTGACGCCAGGCAGGGGGACGGTCATAAAATCAGAGCTAAATCTTCAAAATGTAAACGTTTCTATTTTACACGGGCTGTGGGATCGGGCCGCCAAAATAGTGAATGTACTTAATAAGCTACTTTTAGTGTCAGATTTTAGTAAAGTCGCCACCAATGCCGTGTGCATGAGGAGACCAACATTGAGCCGAGAAACTGAGAAAGAAGAAGACTTTTCTATCTGAATGGACGCTAAAAAAACAGTAAGAGGGCGGTCTCACGGCACAGTTGGGTTGGCGCAGAGCATTGCCGCTGCGTATTTAACATCTACGTATTACTTTGATGACTCTAAGCATGTAGGTAACTGAAACATCTGAAAAAGTAAATATATAGAATCCCCGCCATTTCTGCAGTACCACCTTAACAAGCAACAAATTTGATGACGCCCATTAAAGTTAAAGATAACACACTCGATAAAATATAAGATTTCCTATACGCATCCTCGACTCCTAGTATTAAAGAAGAAATATCGACGTCGTCACATCACTACACGGTGGCGAAACGCTGTGCAGCGGAGATAACCCACAACCTGTTCAAATAGTGATGCATACAATCTGAATAAATTATCGACATTGCATTGTATATGGTAATGAGGAGATGCTTCGGAATTAGGATACCTACTGACAAGTTGTGAAGAGAAGAAAATCTTTTGTGTCGCACAAACGTGTGATAAAATTGTATAATAGAATTGGCACCGTCTGCAAATAATGACGAAGACGCGGGAAAATGGAGTTAACGTCAGAAAAAAGGACAGCGGCTGTGACCAGCGTTGCCAGAAACGCGAGATATGACATAAAAATGTTTTTTTTTTAATATTTTTAATAAAAATACACATTAGCTAAATTTTATTGAATATTTAAATTACCTATTTAATAGATATATCCTTTGTACAAAACTATGCCGAAGACGTCGTGTTTTTATTTTTGCTTAGCGACTGCAAATCTGAAAAACCGGAACATCTCTCCCGAAATCCCGCCAAAACCAGGATTATAAAGAGGACTTGAAATATAAAGACTCTTATAGCTTGATATAGGATCGAGGAAGTAACGTGCGAAGAGAGACAGAACACCAGAGATATACGTATTATAATCATTTAGCAGTTATGAAACAGTTACCGAGCTTATCTAAAAGCCTTACCTTATCAGTTAGAACAGAACTTAACATTTTAGTTCAATCCACAGTGCCACCATTTTGTTTCCGGTAAAGAAAAGCATATTAACGAATGTTTACTTCTACTACTACTAGGTAGTCTTTATAGTCATGTCAGACATCTTTAGGCGACTGAAATCAAATATGACGTTAGTGTTAAACTCACACTCTAAAATAAACACTATAAAAAGGTGTGAATTTTGAAGCGGTGGTGAACCATTGGTTAAAAACTTCCGCCTGTGATCGGAAGGTCCCAGGTTTGAATCCTACTCGTGCCACATGAATACCACTATGTATACCACTGACACACGAGTAATTCTCATAGATTACCACTCGCTTCACGTGAAGGATAGCGTCGTGAGATTATTAACTTGTGTGTGAAACGGAGAAGGCAATGGCAAACCACTCCATTATTAGTGTGAAGAAAAGAAAGCTTGTGTTTCATTCCACGTAATTAAATTGTATGTTTTTGCAATAAGTTAAATTCCTTCCATATCTTTACTTATTATAAAACAAAGTCTTCTGCCCCATGTGTCTGTCTGTATGAAGGCAATAAATTCAAAAACTACCTAACGGTTTTTGTACGCTTTTCACAAGTAAATAGTGTGACTCTTGTGTATAATTTATTACGGTTATACAGAAGCGAAGCCGGTACGGGCCGCTAGTCAATAAATAATTAAAAAAGCGAATAACGACGAACTTTAAACTAAACTAACTAACTTTAAACTAACTAAACTTTAAACTAGACGAAATTGTAAATATAAAATTGTCTCACCATCTGCGCCGTCTAGACGCGAGTCGCCACGTCGTGATAATTTCCGTCAGAAATATGCTATTTCATAAGCTTCTCGTATTTATTTTAGCTACTAGATGTTGCCCGGGGCTTCGCTCCCGTGGGAATCTTGAGATAAAATATAGCCTATAACAATCTCGGATAATGTACATTTCCTATGGTGAAAGAATTTTTGAAATCGGTCAGGTACTTTAGGCGTCAAACATACAAACTCACAAACGCTTACCTATTTATAATAATAGTAATGATCATGTTTTTTAAACCCCAACAAAAAAAAAGACAGTTTTCTCGTCCAACGTTATACTGACCGTCTTCTATTTGTGATTTCCATTTTATTATAGTCGTTATGTACGTCGTGTTGTCAGTTTGTCAATGTATGTTCAGGTGAAAACTTGCAACTCAATTTTGAAGCAGATTTCTTTAACCGATTGAGCTGAAATGTTGTAGGTTTAGTTTTAATGACAATGCATTATTATGACAAGCAATACCTGATGGTGCACTCAGAAACGGCTCCCGACTAGGGAATTCCTAGAGTATGATTGTTTTTACCGCGCATTAAACGCAATAAGACCTCTCCGACAACAATAAAAGCTTGTGTCAAAAGTGTACTTTTTATAATTTAATTTGTTTATGTGGTGTTCTTTATATGTTACTGTCTTCGCCCCGGGGCTTCGCTCCCGTGGGAATTCTGGGATAAAAGTACCCTATTTGTTATTGCAGGTTTTTATTCTATCCGTGTACCAAATTTCATAACAACAATCCATTAGATTTTGCGTGAAGGAGTAACAAACATACACACACATCCTCTCAAACTTTCGTATTTATAATAGTTATTAAGTAGTAGAATTGTTTGTTTTGTATCAGATCGTGGCCATTTTTCGAGTAACGCCCAAAGCCGAGGTCCGTTCCCACCTGGGAGCCCTTCGAGCTGTTACTGTTTCGGCTGTACGGTCCTTGCGACTGTCGCCATATTTCCCCCCGGTTAAGCAGTAAAGGTCGACGTAGCGACCGACTGCAAGTAGGCTTCGTTAAAAAAAAATTAGATCGTTATATATATTTATTCGTTTCTACTTATTAAAGTCGATTGATTGTTCCACTGTAATTACAATATATCGATGATATTCACCGTAGAAAATGCTAAAACTCATCACTAAACTAAACAAATCTATCATTCAAATTAGGTACTAATTTATGAAACGTGGGAATGCAAATATTTGGTCACTTATCGATGGAGTGATAACAGAATTATAAATTCAAATTCATACTAAAAGCTGTAGTCTACTGAACGATTTTCCCATCCCATACACCACAAAGAGACAACTGAGAGGTAACCACAGCATTATCAAAGAGGGTTGCCTTCAGTCATACGTTTCAATCCATAAAGAGAAGCGCCTATAATACGAATTGCCGATGACCAAGGCTATGGACAACATCGAGCCAGTTTTTCATAATTCTAATTTCATTGTTTGCTTAAACTGTGGTTCTCAGAGCGTTTCGAACGCTACAATCCGTCTATTTTTTTCATTCATCAAGAATAATTTCCAAAATTTTGATTTTGGAAATGATTCATATGTGCGTAGGTTTGTTATTATTCTATCACGCAAAATCTATTGGACGGATTGTTATGAAATCTGGTAGATTGGTAGATTATAACCTGGAATAACACATAAGGTACTTTTTATCTCGAAATTCCCACGGGGGCGAAGCCCCATGGCGTAGCGAGTTTAATATAAATTCCAACTGAATACCTTCACGCGGTACTGAGAAAAATGATTTTGAAAATTAGACAAGGGTTCCATTTATTAATTTTGATCTACGGAACGGAACCCTAATATTCCGATTTCGATTAAACTTGATATCATCTCAAAATTCCTATAGACAGAAGCGGCGGAACACCAACTAGTTTTATATGTATATATTCCATTAAAACCCTAAGTTTTTATAAATGAACAATGACTCTTTTGAAAGTTTCGCAATGAATGTCTTATAAAGTCTCACATCCAAGAAACAGTCGTAAAAATTTCACGAAAATTACACTCGAAACCAAATACAAATCGAAAGCTCACGACAATTTAACGCCAGTAAATTACTATATTTACTAAAATTTGGACAAAAATACTTACATAAATCGATAACAGGACAAAATCAGTTTGGTATACAGTTAGAAAATCACACACCACCGTTGAATATATACACTTAAATCACTTTTATAATACGAAGCACGAAAATTCGACAAATTATGACACAACCGGCCAGAGAGGCGAACGCGGACTGGCGTGTTGGGGTAAAAAAATTGTTTTGGAGACTCGCTTTGGCAGTGTTGCCCGATGGGGAAATTTACCCTGCCTGAACTTACCTTAAATATTGATAGCCTTTTATGCAAGTATTTTTTAGTAAAACTCCTATTTGTGTTTCGAAACCAAGTAGTTATGTATGTTAAGTCCACCTATTGATACTTTTAATATGTATTCCGCATGAAAATAAAATAATAATAAAAATGTTATGGCATGTGGACAATGTCCGATTCCGGCCTTGTAATTTTGGAGCTGCATTTCGGGGTTTTGTAAAACATACCAGCTGCTTATATCCGGCTAAACCTAGGTATACCCTTTGTCATTTTGGCTAGACCATTGTGCAGTCGGTCTTCGATATTTACACCTAGTGTACCGTTGTTATCTTCGGTTAGACACAGTTAGTTAAATAGGTGTGGCTAAAACTAAGTGTGACCGCTTTTCGGGGTTTAACCGTAACATAAATAAAAATATACGTATTAATTAAGATTTAGTGCTGTATAATTTAAATAATACAGTTTTAAAATGACCTATTTAAATATTTTATTGCGTCAACAGATTTTTTAAAATTTCGTAATCGTAAGTCAAGTAAGATTATAGGTATACAAACAATCAAAAACTTTGAATTTTTGTAACTTTTAAAAAATCAGTTTATGTTAAGATGACAGTTTCAAACGAGCCACACCACCCACTTTCACCTATACTATAAAAAGTTACACAACATTTTAGGTTGTTACATAAAAACCTGTCGCCATTTGACTACCGTTGTACGTATATTAGTTTTAATACCTATTTATTTTCGTGCAATAAAGTAGTTATAACTATAATTATATTCATATTGGTAATATTTTTCAGTGAAATAAAACAACTATGACAATTTATGAGACAAATGGGCCACACCACCGCACTCAAAAGAATTACCAACTATTTAGGCAGTAATATAAATAATGTGCGTGTGGTCTGAAGGCCCACTTCTTGAAACTCTATAATATAAAATATTTAGCGAACAAATCAAAATAATTGTGATAGTTAGAATTAGATTTTACCCCACTAATAGGGAAAATTTTCCCGCGGGCAACCCTAAAACTCGATACCTGTATAACACACACGTGCACAGTCTTTTCACAGGGCTCGTGTTCACGGTGGAAGGGCCACTCACACATGTACGCATGACCGACGGTCCTGGGTTCAAATATTGCATTGTGACTTTTGTAACTAGCTGTGGCATGCGCGGTTTCATCTGAACGTTTAGACAATCTCTTTCGTCCGGTTGCATTCGGTGTTGTGACGCCACGAAGCTCAGGGGAATAGTTAACTTTATTTTTTTTAAGATTCAGCTGTTTTGTAAGCCTGTTTAACCCTTCTTGGGAATGCTATTGGGGATGAAAGGTACCCTATGTCCATCCCCATACTTCAAACTACATGTATGCAACTTTCAAGAAGATTGAGTATATAAAACGTGGAGTAGAGAGGTAACAAACAAAATTACCTTCTCATTTATAATAATAATATTAGTTTATTTTATTGACGTCAAAGTTACACTATTTAAGTAAGTACTTCCAAAGCGCAGGTGAAGAAGAAGCGGCTCAACAAACTCCACCGCAGCCTCTTCTCCAAAGACGTCAATTTAAAAAAAATTGTGGGCTTTTAACCCCCCGACGCAAAAAAGGGGTGTTAATAAGTTTAACGTGTCTGTCTGTGTATCCCAAACGGATGAACCTATTTTCGTTTAGTTTTTTTTTGTGTCATAGATAATTTTATCCGGAGTGTTCGTGGCCATGTTTCATGAAAATCGATTCAGCCGTTCAAAATTTGTAGCGAAATGAATATTGAAAGTCGGTGGTTTTTTAATTTGTCTAACAAATAAACTTGTATACTAGAAGTCACATATATAAAGAACATTACCTGTAATATCTGTGCTAGAAGTATATAGATAATGCTTCTAGGTTTTTTATGTGTACAGCTTTTGTCTATACCTACACAGACGTCATTTTTTGGCGGCAATAGTGCGGGCATCATTTTCATTGGGATAAATCTTAGTAATGGCCGGTGTAAATGACGTTGACGTATCACTCGCCGCCATCGAGAAAAGGCGTGGGAATTGTGGGTAATTCTAGACTTTTATAGTAACTTTTACACGTCAAATTTTATATTATAACTAGTGGCTCGTAATGGCTCGTCTAAAACATAGTAAATTACACACCTCAAGCTTCCTCACGAATCATAATACCTATTTACTTATTGGTGAAAACCGCGTGAAATTCCGTGCAGTAGTTTATCTGTACTGAGTTTATCGCGACATATTTTAACAGACAGACAGACGCGGCAAAGGACTTTGTTATATAATATATAAGAATATAGATAATATGTATATAGTGATTTCTCAAAAGGCAACAAAGTATTGTCATTTCTGAACGACCACTGCCGAGAAGAAACGCCGAAAGAAACTCATTTTGTTTGTCCCTATCATGCCAGAAGGGCTTAGGTACCATTAGAAGAAAGTAGAGGAAAGAAAAAAAATATTTATTTGCTCAAACATGTTAGTACATACAAGCAACAGATGTAGGTAATGCTTGAGCCAAACGGTCTCTGCTCAGCAGCCGCTGGTCTTCGGCGCTTTCATATTCTTTCTTAATTCTTTCTTCTCTAACAGTGTATAACAACGTCTTCTTCATAGTCGTATTCCTCATGGCTGAGGGTCGTGGTTATTTCGTGGAATTAAACACACACAACAACTTTCTTGGCATTATTAATGGAGTGGTTTGCCATTGCCGTCTCCATTTCACACACAAGTTAATAATCAACCAGTGTGCAGGTTTCCTCACGATGTTCTCCTTCACCGGAAGCAAGTGGTGTTCGATGAAAACTAGTATACATAAGTCAGATTGGTGTACAAACTCATGTGGCACGAGTAGGATTCGAACCTGGGACCTTTCGATCCACAGGAGGATGACTTAACAATTACAAAACCATCGTTTCGTATAACAAAGTACATTATCAACAAGTATACAAAAAAAAGTTTTGGTTATGATCGATTAACCAAACAAAATATGAGAATCGAGCGGACCAGTTCCTCCTGTCATGTTCACGAGTTGATGCATGGGTCAGCATCGCATTTGAAATAGTGAAATAGCTGAGTGGTACCCTTTTGTAGCATATTTAATGTACCTTTGTAATATTAACATTTTGTTAATTTTGTATGTGATATATATTAATATGTTATGAATAAATTAATTGATATTTCTCATGTGGTTTTTTTCTTTCTCATCTGAGCGTTTTGCCGGATCCTTCCTCCGCCACAGAGCAGAAGGTCTACCACGAAACATACCATCACGTAGCAAATAACGTCCACATGCTGTCTCGTTTTCGCATATTGTGTACAAAAAAGAGATAAGGGTAATTTAAGCCAGTTCAAAAAAATGCCCATTCACTCTTTCTTGAATATTCATAAAATAAGTTTTTTTTTTTTAAATTTCATCTTTGACACAAGCTTTTATTGTTGTCAGAGAGATCTCATTACATTTCATGTGTGACAAAAAAAAACATATCCGTGCAGTAAACCGTTGAGGATTTCCCACGTCTTGAGCCGTTCCTGGGTGTACCATTAGGTCATGCTTATCATATTAATGGAATGTTATCCAAACTTAACGTGTGCACAAAATTTCACCTCAATAGGATGAAGATATCTGCAGCATATAAAAACTATTGAAAAAACACAAAAAAAAAACAATAAATGTCATTCAAGAACGAGCGGTAAATATCTGCATTTGTCAGTTGACATATGACGCCATTTTGTATAAATTTATGGTGCAATAAAATGGGCGAATTTACAAATGAAAGAGGGAACAAATAATGCTCAACAGACAGTTTTTTAGTTCCCGTTCATACATAGGTTACTGTTTTTCAAAAATGTACCAAATTACTTTAATAGGGCGTGCAAGTTTGTATGAAAATATCTGTTCCGCTTTTGCAAAAACAATCTCGCGGGCGATGCCGCAGGCAAAAGCTATTTTCGTATCATACTTGTATGCTAGTCTCTAAGTCTTCCAGTTGTTAAAGAGCATGTATTTGGCAATTTGTCAATCTATCTTAACGTATTGCATAGTGGTATGAGGCGGTGCATCAAAGACATACCTCATCAAACTCGAGCGTGCACAAAGAGCTGTACTGAAGGTAATGTTGCGTAAGCCTTTCAGGCACCCTACTTCCGAGCTATATAAAGAGGCACAAGTCCTGAGTGTACGCAAACTTTACATCCTAAAAGTAATATTGGATAAACATAAACAAGTACAAAAACTGCCGAACTACAATGATTTGCTCCGAATGCGAATTTTTACAGTGACCGCTCGTCAATTTGAATGAATGAATGACTTTATTGCTTTAAACGTAGTGCAATAGGTGGATTGTTTACCGTGTTTGCAGCCCCGGTTTGAACCTTTTATTTCAAATTTAATTTATAATAAAATGATACGTTTGTATAACATAAAAAATGCGATCCCTGAAATATGTAAACACTTGGTCAGCACTACTAATGACCTGGGACTATGTTCAAACTGAGATGTTGTTGACGCCTTGAAGTGACTTTATACTTTGTCTATTCCTATCTTCTCATTTAATATTTTGTAGTACATAAATATGTATAGTTTAATAGATTATGTGTAATAAACCTTATTGTCATTGGTTTTTTAAACCAACATTATTAATCTGTTTTCGGCTGCCACAGGACAGGCTTGCAGCCTAGTGTGGAGCCAACTGATAAACTATTTTTGTTTACGTGCAAGTTATAATATCATTCATTCATTCATTCATTCTAAGTTATTTATTATATGGATCCTTGACATCTGTATTTGTTGTAAAGTTTATTTAAGCTAGTGGTTCGCCGCGATCGTATACCTCGCGAATACTTTTTTTTATATACGATATAAGATATAATGTTAAATATCTTAAAACACCTTTCTCAAAGTTACATTCATTTGGCTTCACACGGCACTTACTTAAATAATTTGGTGTGCGTATTTTTTTTCATTCTCCGATATTTCAGAATCTATTCATCCAATATATGTGCTGTAATGGACATACTTTATCTTCATGAAATTATCTTGACGATGAAATAACTTTTAATCACAAGGATTAATATGCTTGTGTAGTAATAATTGTCAAAATGTACCTGTTTAATTTACATTCTTTTTACACATATAAAATGCTTTATAGTTACTTAATTATAAAAGATAGATGTATAGTGTCGCGGACGTTTTTATGGATCTACTAAAAACCTATCTTTTTGTAGTACATTGTAAACATGTATAATCAACAGTACAAACAGCGCACGCACGTAAAGATTTTTGGTAGCGCTTTTTCTTTCAGATTACTTTACAAGTATTCATTGATATGGCTGAAAACTAATTTATTTCAAAACAAATTTTATGCCTATAGCATTCGAGATTGCGCTCGGATAATGTAGCTTTCTAATGGTGTAACACTTTTTGAAATCTGTTTGGTAGCTTCGGAAATTACCCGCCTCAAACTTGCAAACTCACCTCGCGAACACATTATTTTTGCAAAATTGTGATTAGCCGATTTTGTTGCCACGCGAACTTAAATTCTATTGACAGATCCTACATACCTTTTAAATTTCATCAAAATCGGACCAACGGTTCGAAAGTTATAGCGTTACAAACATACATAATGTATTTTTGCCCCAAGTAGAATGTGAGACCTAGCTCGCTTGGCCAATTAAACCTGAAATATTTTTTATTCATCTTAAATGTTATATATTTCTGTATGTTTATATATTTCTCCTATATCTTTTTGCTTTTGAGACCGCAGATAAATTTGTGGTTGTATTTTAGCGTAGTTTTAGAATTCGGACGGAGAAAATATTTAAAGATTTAGACGGACGTTGATTTTCATAATACTCGCATACGACTTATGAAAAAAAGTATATATTTTAATATTTTATTTTCTTGTCTAATTATTTAATACTGTTAAGTTTAGTGCACCGTCCTAGTTTACTTGTGTCTCTTTCCATCCAAAGGTTGGCGGGAAGAAATTGCATTAGCGATAAGTCCGCCTTTGCACTCATTATGTTTGAATATCTTGTTGTAACTGTACTCCTTTGTGAATGGTGCAATAAAGAGTTTATCTATCTATCTATCTAAATGAAATACAACAATAAACAAAATAAAATATATTTACTATTAAATGCAACAGCCTACCACCAATATTGTATCTATTAACAAATAATACAAAATATACAAATTAATAAAAAATACAACACTTATCACACAACGTAAGTACATACAGGTCCCAAAGTTACAATAATATCTTCTTCATAGTCGTATTCCTCATGGCTGAGGGTCGTGGTCGTTACGTGGAATGAAACACACACAACAACTTTCTTGGCACTATAATGGAGAGGTCTGTCATTGCCATCTCCATTTCACACCACAGATATAAAAAAAAACATTAAATAAATATATCAGGACAAATCACACAGATTGAGCTAGTCCCAAAGTAAGTTCGAGACTTGTGTCATGGGATACTAACTCAACGATACTATATTTTATAATAAATACATATATAGATAAACATCCAAGACCCGGGCCAATCAGAAAAAGATAATTTTCCATCATGACCCGACCGGGGATCGTACCCGGGACCTCTCGGTTCAATGGCAAGCACTATACCACTTCGTCACCGACGTCGTCAAATGTTAAAATATAGTATAAAATATACATAGTAATAAAAAAATGATCTTATATCTGTGTTTCACACACAAGTTAATAATCAACCAGCGTGCAGGTTTTCTCACGATTCCCACGGGAGCGGAGCCAGGGGCCGAATCTTGTTAGATATATGTATAAATTAAATATTGTCTATATTTGGTTCCAAGCTGATAAATTACAATTTAGGTTTGCCATTAACACCTTCGACTCCATACAATAAAAATTGCGTGACAAACGGTGCGACGCGATCAGGATTCACAAAATGCACGTCGTGACCCCCATCCACCTTTCTGATCCTATAATATAAAAAATTAGATTAATAAATAAATAAATATATTAGGACATATCACACAGATTGAGCTAGCCCCAAAGTAAGTTCGAGACTTGTGTCATGGTATTGTATTGTCATGTAATCAATACATATAATATAAAACAGCAGAAAAAAAAATCCTGTACTGTCAATTTACATAAAATTAGGCGATAGAGTCATAGTAACAGAGTAAGAATCTGAATAAACAATTCTGTCTGTTCGTCTGTCTGTTTATACACGCTAATCTTCGGAGTTTTGAGATAAAACATAGCCTATAGCAATCTTTCTAATGGTGAAAGAATTTTTGAAATCGGCTCGGTAGTTTTGGAGATACAACCCGCCTCAAACATACAAACACATAAAGTCACAAACGCTTACCTCTTTATAAATTAGTATGGATTGATTTTGGAAATGGTTCCCTTCCTCAATAAAATTCACAGATCGTAATGACAGCGGTCGAAACGCTCTGAGAAACACCGATATACAGTATCTATTATTTAAGCTACCTTAAATTTTATGCTTATTAATGGAAATCCACAAAACACACCTGTAATTTCCCGCAAAACAACTCTCGTCCAACAAGAACTCCGCGCCCTTATAATAGCCCTTTTTAAGGGAGTTCTCTGCGACTATATTCAGTGTTGGAGTGGTGATGCCGGTGAAGACTCGCTTCAGATGGTCAGGCGCGAATGGAACGGTCGATATAAATTTGTAACGACGGTCGGCCGTGAATCTGTATTATTAGATAGATTCAAATTTCGAATGATGATACTGATGTATAAAATGCTTATTGGGATTAAAAGCGCAAATTATAAAAAAATAATAAAAAATAAATAATTCGAATTTCGAAAGTTTTCTTTTTTTTATTTTTTGAAGTTTCTTTTTTAATACTTGTTGGAAGTAAATTTTAATATGTGTGGCTGTATGCAACAAATACTTTTGCCTGCATTAGGTTATGACATTAGTTTATTTTTGTCTATTACTTTACTGCTTCCGGTTTTTCCTTATCCGGTCTGTCGGTGTATGCAAATGCAATGCGTTGTTTTCGTTTCTTTTACTGTTAAATATTTTGAATAGAAATCTTGTTTATTTCTAATTAATGAACGTTTAGTATTAATAATCATTTTATACATCGATATCATCATCATTCGTTCATAGTTTGGTACAATATGAACCCTGTCAGTTATCAAAGATTGTAAACATGTAGATAAAGCAATTAAAATTATATTAACTGCTGCGCTGCACGGAAGTTTTGTAGAGATAAAAAATACAAATTTGTCTGGGTTCGCTTCGGACAGGTATACATTCGGAAGGACGAACATAGTCCTGCCCACCTCATTAAAACTATTGATCATCTTAACAAGTTTTCGTGATTGAGTTAAAATGTTGAACATAAAGTTTTATATTGTGTTTCTTTTAATCCTTCATTATGATTAGTGTAATATATCAAAACGTCAATAGAATACGTACTAAATTACCACAATTGTATCATAATATATTGAACTCCGACTATGACGTAATATGTTAATTGTTTCAAAGTTAGACGAATTCTACACAAATTGTCAAAATGTTTTGTTGAATTACTGCCAAGATGATCATTTCCTAATCGTAGGAGATTTTAACACCCCTGCATATTCTCCTATAGGTCTCGTTAGTGATGGGCCATTACACACCCCACATAATAAGAAAAAATTGGTGCTCTTGCAAGAATTTATGTCACTTTGTCACCTATATCAGAGTAACAAAATACCAAACGAAAATGGTCGTTACCTCGACTTAGTATTCTCATCAAATGAAACTCTATCTGTTACTCAGGCCGAACCGTTGAGTTTAAAAGATAAGCATCATCCTGCTTTACAATTCCAATTTCCTTTGAAACCCTACATTGATAAAGGATTAAATTGTTTAAATAAAAAAAGATTTAACTTTTGGAAGTGCGATTATGAAAATATTCGATGCGAATTAAGCGTAGTAAACTGGTATGATTTATTGTCGAATTCTGATTTAGATGTATGCACAGACATATTTTACGATAAGCTTTTTGAAATTATTAAGAGACACACTCCCTTTACTTCTGTAAAGCCCCAAAATTATCCCGTTTGGTACAGTAAATCATTAATAAAGTGCATAGAAGAAAAAAATAAATATCATAAACTTTACAAAAAATTTAATAATCCTAGAGATTATGACACATTCTCTCTACTTCGGGCCAGATCGAAAAAAATTTCTGATCAGTGCTATAAGAAATATATTGCTTCAATTGAAGAATCAATGTCGGATAATATAAAACATTTTTGGAAATTTGTTAACAATAGAAAGGGACATTCCTCAATGCCTCAAGTTATGCAATTAGGTGATTCCTCTTCCTCTAATGGCCGAGATATCTGTGAAATGTTTTCGCAATATTTCGGATCAGTGTTTCAATCAGATTCTGAGGAAGGTGAATCATCCATAAATCAATCCGGCCGCAGTAATGAGTTATTCTCGAATGGAGCGATTAGCACATTGTCTCATATTAATATTACCGAAAAAGATATTATGATGAAAATCAAACAATTGGATGCCAAGAAAGGTCCTGGGCCTGACGAACTACCTCCGTTTTTCATAAAAAAATGTGCTAAAGAGCTATGTACGCCGCTTTACATTTTATTTAATAAATCGCTAACACTGGGAGCCTTCCCTAAACGATGGAAAATAGCTCATATCATTCCTGTGTATAAAAGCGGAGATAAGTCTCGTTGTGAGAATTATAGACAAATAAGCATCTTGTCATGTCTTGCTATGCTTTTGGAATTGTTGGTTCACAATCAATTATACAATCATTTTAAACCAATCATATCTGAAAGGCAGCATGGCTTTGTGAAATCGAGATCAACCGTGACCAATCTTCTTGAATACAAAAACTATTTATGTAAGAGCTTTGCGACAGGTGGTCAGGTTGACTCTGTCTATACAGACTTTTCGAAAGCCTTTGACAAAGTCAGTCATACTCAGCTTTGCATCGAACTTGCCTCCTGTGGTATTCACGGTAACCTCTTGCGATGGTTGACGTCCTACCTAGACAAAAGAAGCCAGCTGGTGACCTTGAGAGGGTATACTTCATCTCCCATTGCAGTGGCATCGGGTGTACCGCAGGGGTCACATTTGGGACCTTTACTCTTTGTTGTGTTCATTAACAGTCTTATCGAGCGCCTATCTTGTGAATGTCTCTTGTACGCTGATGATTTAAAAATATTTAAAACTATTGAGAACACCAACGATTGTAATTTGTTACAGAGAGATTTAGATACCATTTCAAATTGGTGCAAGGAAAAACTTATGAATCTCAACATAGGCAAATGTTTCGTCATAACATTCACAAACAAGTGTAATAAGATTGTTGGTGACTATACTATTGAAAACGAGGTCCTTAAAAGATGTAATGTTGTCAAAGATCTAGGTGTTATGTTTGATGACAAACTGACTTTCAGAGCACATTACGACCATATAACAAAAAGAGCAAATCAGCTCCTTGGGTTTGTATTCAGATCCACTAAAGGTTTTAAAAAGCCTCAGTCAATTATATATTTATTTAATACCTTGGTCAGATCAATTTTGGAATACGGCAGCCCAATATGGTCACCACACTACAAGGTACATGTGGATGAAATAGAGCGAGTTCAAAAAAAGTGCTTACGATTTTTATGTTATCGTCAACATTTGAGTCGTACCGCTCTCGATTATGAGGCAAGACTATCAATGTTTAACATACAGAAGTTGGAATCACGCAGAAAATATTTTGATTTTATTTATTTGTATAAAATAATTCACTCTATAATTGATGTTCCTTCCTTGCTCTCTCAACTATCTTTTAACACTAGATATAGCAACCGCAGGGCTAATCGAACAAAACTTTTCGCTTTACAAACTTATAAAAATAATACCTCATTTTATAACCCCATTGTTAGGATGGCCCGTCAGTATAACGAGGTGATGTTAGATAACCCTGAATTTGATATTTTTAATTCAAAACTTGGCTCCTATATTAAAATAGTCAAAGACATCCTGTACTGTGTTACAGGAGCATAATAACTAGGGTACCTACTTAATAACTTATATATTTAGTTTCCTTTTTTGTATTAAATTCTTCTTTTTTGTATTAAATTTGTATTGAATTCTTCTTTAGGTTATCTCTTAGACCGTAAGAATTTTCTCGATTAATTGTTTTTTGTGTACACACATGTTTTGGATTGCAACCCGTTTTTAATATCTTTTTTTTTTTTTTTTAATGTAATTTTTGTAATAGTTGTTATCTGTTTTGTGTGATAATAATAAAAATAAATAAATAAATAAAAATATTATAAGATTGAATTTAAGTATTAACATATTAATACTGAATGTAAGTATTAACATATTAATACTTACATTCAATTATAAATACATAATATAATTATTTCTTATAATATAATTTTAATTGCTTTATCTACGTGTTAACAATCTTTGATAACTGACAGGGTTCATATTAAATACATATATTTATATCTAAAATAGATATAAATATATATATGAAATACATATATCTATTTTAAGTATTTTTTATATGTATGTATTTATTTATATATATGTTACTTTTCTATATATTATATAGCTTCCTTTCTTACTAATTATTGTCTTCTCTGTTCATGCTGTACGTTATTATATCTGACTAGCCTGCTACTGTATACACGTCCTCTCAACCTATCGCCGGTTGACTGTAAGAGATCCCTACATGGGATAAGTCCGCCGTTGTACAATGTTTTCTTTCTTGTATTAATTTTGATTAATGTGCTTATTTTCGTGCAATAAAGTTATTACAAACAAATAATATTATGATAATGAAATAAATTACTTGACACGTCCTCTCCCAGCTGGTTCTGTCATTCGGTCCACGGTGGCCGCTGCTGTTTCCTGTGTCAGACGTCGTCCCTCTTTCAACGTGTCTATTGCCTGAGAAATAACAAAAATATAATTCATTAATTAATGTAAAATATGTTTTATTTATACTGCATATTGTGTCCACAAATTAATGAATCACACATAATATAAAACAAAGTCTCTTCCCTCTGTCTGTCCATGCTTAGATATTTTAAACTACGCAACAGATTTTGACGCGGGTTTTATGATTGCGAGGTTCCGTAGTCCTACAGACAAGGAACCCTTATAGTGTATGTCTGTCTGGCCGTCCGTGGTCTTGTTAGGTGGTAGGGTAATCTCAGGGTAGGTTTGGAGTAGAAATAGGCAAAGGCAGACAGTTGTATAATAGTATAATTGATATGTAAAATACAGACCTGTGAACAATAAAAAAATACATAAACTATAACACTAAATCACTGTAAAATTTAGAACACTTTTCCGAAACATATTAAAACACTTGCCCTTCAACGGTCTATAAATAATTTAAGATATTACATATATATTTTATCATTATTACACCGTATTGTGGTACCTACGTGCCGATATCGTATGTATGGTAATGCATGAGTCAAAATGTGATTTCAAAATATCAAGTGGAACAATAATTTAAAATTTTGAATTTAGACTGAAAGAAATAAAAATCATGCCAGCGCGCACGCGACATGACTAAAGAGGTCATAATGTGTGGCGTTACAGTCTAGCTCAAAAACAATTTATACTAGAACTTGGTCCCGTCCCCGCTCGGGTAAAACCAAAATAAAAAATGTAGCCTATGTCACTCCAAAAAGATTTCGTCCATCTCTGTGTCAAATTTCATCAAAATCGGCCCAGTACTTTTTAATTTTATTCCTTACAAACAAAAAAAAATAAATACAAATCTTTTCTCTTTTAAATATAAGTATGGATGATGTAATTTAGTATGGGTATACACATAAATCACGCCGACAAAGGAACGCGTTATGCGGCGCGTTGGGGGCAAAAACAAGTGCTGTAACTTTTAGAAAATAAAATTATTTTATGCGTCTCATTTTGAAGTGAAAACCCGTTTGTATTAACTGCCTTTCTTTGTATGAATTCTGCAATAAATAGTGTACACACAAACAGATACAGTATCATTCTATTAGTATTTCATGTTTTGTGACAACCCTGATCACAATGCCGACGCTGGCAACAAGGCTGCCGCAATTGTATGAATCTCATTAAACTACTAAAGTACTGTACAGTCGACCACAAGTCAAGTTACCCCGCCTAGATCTTTATGCCATGGTAATAGGGGCGAGCTTGCAATGAATGTACACATAAATTCGCTACTGACCTGTTGATACGTATAAGATGGCGATTTTTCCTTAGGCGAGTTTAGTTTTTCATATTGCTCGTAGAAAGCGGTAAAATATTTGTGGTACCTGAAATAAAATATATAAAATTATCAAAAAATATACAAAAAGCTAAATATACAAAATGTACAAAAATTAGAAAAGTTTTTTCAAAAATTTCATTTTTGCTACAATTTTTTTAATGTCGTCGGAGAGATCTATCTAGTGGCAGTTAACGCCTGACAAAAACCCATATCAGTGCTGTAAACCGTTGAAGAGTTCCCTCGTTGGGAGCCGAGCTCATGGGTGAAATGGGTGAAATAAATTTAATGTGAAAATATAAAGCGTTACACAACATCAGGTCACGATTATCATAGTAAGTAATGTATTGTCATGGATATTAACTGACGTGGGAAATTTCAACTCAGTGGGACAACTGGAAGCAGGAGAAATCTAACAAGATTTGTTTACAGCAAACATTAAAACGGATAAACCCTGCGAGGTTTTCGCGGTTCGGTAATGTTATTGTGTGTATTTGTGGAAATTTACTGAATTTATGATAAAAAAAAAAATTAGGACAGGTGAAATTATAATCTTTTATAGCTATAACATGTCCCACTGCTGTGCAACAGCCTCCCCTCTCTCTTTCCACGTGTCCCTTTTTTTGGTCTTCTCTATCCAAGACATTGGATGGAGAAAATAAATTAAATTAAAGCTTGTAAAAAAAAACTGCTCACCAATCTGCAAATTTATGAGGTGGTACCGTAATCCATTTTGTTACAGGGTCTAACTCCACCATTTTGGTTATTGACCCCTTGTACGAGATGTTGTACAATTTACCTGAAAAAAGATTGTTTTAAGTCTTTTCAACAGCATTGCCAAAGTGGGCTTATAGAGCCCGGCCGTTTTTTTCTATAAAATATTCTCTTAATTTACTGTTACCAAATATTAGGTAATATATTAATTTGTAGGTAAAATGTGAACTTGTCCCATCTGAAGTTTAACAACTCATGTGACATATGGGATATTAACTCAACTACACACACATTTTACTCACCATTATTGGTGGTGTATGGTGTTGTGTATGGAGTGTCCCACAAATATGAACATGTCCAATCTGAAGTATCTCACAACTACTGAGACGTATGGGGTATTATCACAACTATAGTACATTTTACTCACCAATAAGTGTACCCATAGAGTGTCCCACAAATATAAACTTGTCCCATCTGAAGTGTCTCACAACTAGTGTGACGACGTACACAAGATCATACACACTTATCATCATGCCGGGTGGGTACCGATCTGACCTGCCATTGCCCGGTAATTCAATTGCTGTAAAACATGTGTGTTTATTATCCACTTGTTTCCGGTGAAGGAAATCGTGAAGAAATCTGCACTCGAGTTGATAATTTGAAATACATCTCTATCTCTCACCTTTCGAATGTATCGGTTTATCCTGCTGCCAAAGGGATCGAGAAGTCAATGGCAAACCACTTCATTAACATTGCCCAGATAGTTGTTGTGTATCATTCCACTTAATCACAAGTCTACATATATAGTCCACTTAATCACTTGAAGCGATGACGGAGTACTGGGTAAGACGCCTATGGATCTCAGGTTCTCTCAGGTCTCAGGTTTGTATCCTGCTCATGCCATATGAGTTTGTATATCAATCTGACTAATATATAGTAGTGTTCATAGACCACCACTTGTTTCTGGTGAAGGAAAACATTGTGAGGAAACCTGCACACTGGTGGACAATTTAGTTCACTAGTGTGTATGCGACTACCTGCCACTAGATAGTCGTAAGTCATGTCAGATGCCTTTATGCTACTTTAATAAAATCTGACACCAGTGTTAGCAATAACACACTCGATATGATGATGACAAGTCTATAAAGAAGGATATATAAGAATTCTCACCTATGTAATAAAAGTTATTAGGTAATAAGGACACTAGTGGTCTGAACGTAGCCGCTGTGTCTCTGGCCCCGTGTACTAGAAGAACTGGCGGGTTGAAGCAGTCTCCCCATGCTACCACTGCAAATTAAATAGAACATTACTTACGACCTGCCCCGTCTTGACACGGTTGCAATATTATGCATGTTATCCATGTTATTAATGAGAAAGTGTGATTTCCAACTATTTTTAGAACCAATATAGTATTGGATGCGCTGGCCATTAAAAGAAAGTAGGTAGATAGGTAATTGATTTAAAAAATATAGTATACTTATTAAAATATACATTTATATTTTATTTTTATTTTTTTATTAAGTAATATGAATAATTAGGCCAGTATATTATAGATGGTCTTATCCTAGTGCAATCTCTGCCAGGTTACCTTGAGTAAAGGACATAAAAAAGGATTTGTTTAATAAATACCTGACTTTTATCTGAATTTTATAGAATGTTTTTATACTTGGTAATTAACGTTATTCTATTCGAAATGTATGATATCATTAAAAACAAGAGTAAACAATTATCTAATGATTTACATAAGGCATCAGGTGCAAATAAAATGTATTGTTAAAGTGCAAAGTTCAATTTTTTGAGACAGTGGGTGGGTAATTACTCTATCAAAATTACTTTAATAACATAATGCAATAATGGTGATAATTACAACATATTCTCCCCCAAGGCGCTTGAATAAACCATTCATTTTCAGGTAAAGTCATATTTATCACACTATTAAATTTGATCTTGATAATTTGTGTTTAGTTCACCGAAACTAGGTAAGAAACTTGAACTGTACAACACAAACAAAATGTCACACAAACAAAAGTTTTGACTTTGATAACTGATTGACAACTGACAGTCAGAAGATCCATAGAGCAGAGGAAGTTTTAAAGTTCAAATTTCGCCCAGTCGGACGGGATAAATGCGTAGTAATATTCCCTATATTACTGCGCATTTATCCCGCCAGACTGGAATATAGGGAATATTACTGCGCATTTATCCCGCCAGAGTGCAGCATTGTATGGTTGGTAAAAAAAGCATTGCCGCCTTTTGCTAAGTTGATAAAAACGTTTATTTTAGTGTTATTTATTCATATTTTCCATGTGAAATAGTGTTATTATTTTTAGGATAATCCACTAAAACCTTCCTTTTTCCTTTAAACTCGCACCACGATTGCGTAGAAGGTATTTTTGGTCGTATTGAAAATTGGCGCTTTTTGCCTCCATTGGCAATGTTTGTTTACCTTATTTGTACCAGTAGCGCCATCTGCGCTGAGCTTTGCAATATGCCCTATAATGCGTAATATGCCCTATTCATCCATGGTAGATCTATCGCTTTGAATCTATGATTTCTTGAACATCAAAGCACCATCAAAATTAAAGTAATAAAATTTTAGCTTGCAAAGAATTGTGTTAGTAGACCGCCTGACCTAACATCTAAATAAATATATAATTCTTCTGAAGCAATCCCGCGCTCGCTTCAGGAACTCTTATCCAACCCTTCACCATGCTAATCGCTGACCTTTACTAGTTGGAAAGGCACCCATAGAAGAAGAAGAATCCAACCCTGTATGCTTTAAACCTTATATGAATTTGTGATAAATACTTTTAGGGAAATTTGATTGAACTTAAAAAAATATATATTTTTTGATTATGATTTACATGGACTTACATATCCTTTCTTTATCTTAAGAATTTATATTTCTAAAATGTTTTTATCACTAAAGACTAGGCCTCTTAGGCCTTAACTGTTTAATATCCAATGCAGACGTGGCTTATGCCTTCTTTATTGTTCAGTGGACTATAGCCACATATTTTACAAAAGACTTGGCTGTATGGGCTTGTACCCTTTTTCTCCTCAATGAAACGAGAGAATAAACAAAAAAAATCAAAGTCAAAATACCAACGTCATTGTCAAAAGCTCGAGGTGATGAATTCGTGTCGTGGGCTGGAAATGGAACCGGAAATCACAAACGAATTGTTTTGCTAAATGTTTATTATAAAATAATGGATTTATTTTCAAAATACTGCATTTATTATCCTTCAACGTATATATCTGTGTTATTTTTGATGTGCCTATAGTGATTTCGCGATTAATTTTGTCGTCATAACTTTTAACTGGATAAGAAGGTTAGTATGTGACTGTTGTCACCTTGTACTATGTAACTTGTTTATTTCTTGTTTTTCTTAACAATAGAGATTCTTAACAAGAACACAAATATTATTTCATTGGTGTTTGTTTTTTAATAAACTATTTATATCAATGTTTTTATGCAAACTACGACAGTTCTGAAAATGATAAAACTTTTTTGTTGGAGTATATAGGTTAGGTTGTTAGTTACGTATTATTTTAGCGATTTCACGGTTTCTTCCTCATCCGATAAGCTTGGGTGCTCAGGAGCCGCTATCCTACGTTTTCTCCACATCTCACGATCTTCGGTACTTTTTGTTTTCAGACCATTGAATGATATTAAACTAACACTTGTGTTTACTTCTTCTGCCAGTTCAGTTGTTTCAAATTGACTACTGCCTACCTGTAGCAGCTGACTACCTGTCTATTATTCAATAAATAAATAAACTTGGCTTATAACAGGCACCATCCCACACAAAGTGTACAAATTAGTTTACATTGATTTGTATTTATTACGTTAAAACCATAGTCTTAGAACAAAACATTCTCCTACATGGCATTCTCTGTTTACCCAAAGGTGAAACCTATTGTACTTTAAAAAAATTGTATTGCTGTGCAATAAAGATATGAAATGTTCAGTTCTAGCATGCATTTGCGCCGGTGACCTTCGATGAGGAGCCACATCCAATCGGGCTTGCTTCAGAGAGCCGTTATGGGTAAATATTATTTAAATCCTACTCTTAAATTTTCTATAAAGCAGTTCCTAAACAGCCAATTATATTTCGCAATAGCACTAAGAGCTAGCTGTGTTACATGTGTAATTACTGTGTAGTATTGTGATTTAAAAAATTGGATAAGTACCATAATGCCAATCATAAATATATTTTAATTACTTTACCTCTAGTAGCAACATCACTGCTAAATGGAACTTGTTAAGCTGAGACAAATGCTGTGGGTTGCATAATTATTGTTATTATTTTACTTTTATAAATGTTTTCTCCTTTTTTTTAAATAAAAATAAAAAAGGGTATACGCCTCATACGCGGGCCGAAGCCAAGCGTAAGAGGGAAAAGTTTTATATGCTGAAAGTAGACGTGAGGGTAGACGAAGTTATTAATTTACGTGTGATTCGGCATGTGTTTAGTATTACCGCCTTCTGGATCAATTTCTCCTTTTCTTAAAATAAAAATAAAAATTAAAAAAAGCCAAGCGTAAGAGGGAAAAGTTTTATATGCTGAAGGTAGACGTGAGGGTAGACGAAGTTAAGAATTTACGTGTGATTCGGCATGTGTTTAGTATTGCTATTATTATAACTATGTATATTATACTTAAGCTCTATTATGTAACTGTTTGTTTTTCCGAAAAAAAAATAATAAATAAAAATACGTATTTAGACAGCGGGCCCTCCGTGACCGTGGGCATAGGCTTCTCCTTCCGTTTATCTCTCCTGAATTTGTCTAGCTAGATACAAATATTTGAGTTATTCACTCACTTCACTTTTTAATTTTATGGCTCCATGATAATTATCCAATGTCAAGGTTGAGAAAGACACTGTGATTATTACTAAGAATTATAATGAGTTAGAAATTCTATTATTTAGCCTTATCTTGCTCCTTTCCTTGACCTCATCTCCTTCCAGGTATACCCTTCTTGAGGAGGCTGAACAAGGCTTCTCTCAGGATCCTCCGCCCTATCCTTGTAAGATTCCACTGACCATTCCAACCGCTTTCATTCCTTTAGCGCAGTATAACAGTGAAGTTGTAGAAAGTACTAAACTCCATTTTTAGAACTCCATACAAAAGATATTAGAACATGTAGTATAGAGTATAGAATCACTCGTGTGCCAATCTGTCCGTTTGTCTGTCACAGCCAATTTTGCCCGAATCTACTGGACCAAATCAGGTGAAATTTGTTAAGATGGTGTAATTCTATGACTTAAACACAGACGTGTAAAGTAAATAAATATTAAAGGTGGTTTTCGGAGGGTAAATCAGGAAATTTAAAAGTTATGCAAAACTTGTGTAATATATCAAACTAGATATTGCCTGGGAATTTTGAGATAAAACATAGCCTATAGCAATCTTGGATAAAGTACCTTTCTAATGGTGAAAGAATTTTTGAAATCGGTTCGGTAGTTTCGGAGATTACCCGCCTCAAACATACAAACTCACAAACGCCTTACCTCTTTATAATAATACTATATGTTGCCCAGGGCTTCGTTCCCGTGGGAACTTTGAGATAAAATATAGCCTATAGCAATCTTGGCTAAGGTACCTTTCTAACGGTGAAAGAATTTTTGATATCGGTTCGGTAGTTTCGATTTATTTATAATAATAGTATAGATAAAAAGTCTCGTAACTATATTTTATTTTAGGGACTGTTCGAATCCCCTTATGTTATTAGAAACACCAGTGAAAAACTTACTGTGATAATTTATTTATTTATTTAGGTACACCAACAAATTTACAAGTTTCATTCAACTTATGTGCTAGCATGAAACCCAATTAAATATATAATTTTCTGACCTTGTCACCTACTCTTTTAAAAATAACTATCAAAACCTAGTTGTTACGGAAATGACATTGACAAGATAAGTATTTGTGTGGAGACGATACGATAAAGCCACGTATTCGTACGAAAACAATAGCTGATGAATAATATTTGCTTGCTGTGTTATTGCTAATAGAAACAGAAAATATATTCTTACATAATATAAAAGAAAATCCTCGGACGCGTTTGTCTGTTCGCGATAAACTAAAAAAGTTTTGCATCGATTTTAATGCGGTCTTCAATAGATAGTGTGATTCCTGAATAAGGTTTAGATGTGTTAGTTATTACGTTGGAACGGGTCGCTAGTTTATATGTTGGGTCGCGTTTGTATTTATTGACGGCGGTATATATCCACCGATACAATTTTATCAATTTTCCTTTATTTCACGAAGCAAGTTTTCTATACAAATAATTATGTAATTTTTGACACTAGCTTCTATTGTCGTCAGAAAGATTTGGTGGCATTTGACGCCTGACAAAAACCCCGTCTCCGTGCTGTAAACTATTGAGGAGTTCCCTCGTTGGGAGCCGAGCCCGGGTGCAACATCAGATCATGCTAATCATAATAAGGCATTGTCATGGAAACTGAAGCGACGTGGGAAATTTCAACTCTGTAGGACAACTGGAAGTAGGAGAAATCTAACTGGCAAGATATTATTGCGCACAGCTTGCAATTTGTTTTTTTTTTTTTTTAATGGAATTTGTGTTCCTACAATGTTTGGACAAACGCTTGGACAAATGTTTGTAGTGGTTAGCCAATATTTGACCGACAAAAAAATCCCGACACTTCCGTCCGTCACCTCGTATACTTGAGATTACAAGTTTGGAGAAACGAAAGCTAATGTAATATCCTTATATATTACGAGATTATTGCCCGAGGCTTCGCTCCCGTGGGAATTTTGAGATAAAATATAGCCTATAGCAATCTTGGATAATGTACCTTTCTAATGGTGAAAGAATTTTTGAAATCGGTTTGGTACTTTCGGAGGTTACCCGCCTCAAATATAAACACTCGCAAACGCTTACCTCTTTATAATATTAGTAATGGGTAACAAGTTTTTATACAAAAATATCATTTTTGCCACAAGCTTTGGTTATATGACTATGGTGGTAAGCACGTTCACGTGTTAACGCAATTATTTTCTCGTAAAAAGTTAAGATGTCTTTCTTACAACACGTTACGTAACATTGTTTTTTTAAATAATTAAAACTCCCAAATTGGCAACCCTCTTCATTCACGGGGAATCCCTAGATTGTGCGTCATTTAATGTTGTTTTCGTTGTCTCTCAGTATTTGTTAGTGTTTAAATGCAAAAGCACATTGCTGTAGTCAGTGTTATTAAAGTGAGTTAATAGTGTTCATACTTTGAGACATATTGTTCATACTTGTTCGTACTTAGAGATTTGTATCATCAGTTGTTATTCAGCTTTGTGGCCTGAGGCTCTAACTAACAAAAAATGGTCACTTGAGCGTAACGTTTAGGGTTTTACGTTACGGTGCGTTACAAGGGGTTGAGGGGGGATCGTAAATCTTAAAAAATTGCGTTACGTAATACGAACGCTCCCTTCGTCTTGGCGTAAAATGTCCTTTTCTTACAATGTCCTTTCTCACAATGTCCTTTTCTCGAAATGTCAATTTCTCATAATGTCCTTTTCTCATAATGTCATTTTCTCATAATGTCCTTTTCTCATAATGTCATTTTCTCATAATGTCCATTTCTCATAATGTCCTTTTCTCATAATGTCATTTTCTCATAACGTCATTTTCTCATAATGTCATTTTCTCATAATGTCATTTTCTCATAATGTCATTTTCTCATAATGTCCTTTTAATAAAAAAAACTGTTTTAATCAGTTGCTTATCTATATTATCATCAAAAACACACAAGGACATTATGAGAAAAAGGACATTGTGAGAAAAGGACATTTTGCGCCAAGACGGCTCCCTTTTATTGTCTTCAGAGAGATCTTGTGGCATCCGACACATGATAAAAGTCATGACGTAACGTTGTGTGAACATCGGCGACTTGTTCATTGTTACCTATATAGAATTTAGTATTACAATATACTGATTTCGTTGTGATAACCCTTTTTCAAAACACATTATCGATATGTATATATTTTTCCTGTTCTATTTATCTTGATCTCTCTCTAGTGTTAGGCTTGCACCTAGGGTTCCCAACTAAACTGCTAGAAAAAGTATTAGGTATAATGTTTTTCACTAAATTATACTTTTTACTATTGAACGATAATAAAGTATACAAAATACTGTTTTCAGCTCACAAATACACTAGTTGTTCGCCGCGAACTTAGACCTCGTGAACACAAAATTGTGAATAGTTATTTCA
The DNA here is from genome assembly GCF_027563975.2 of Plodia interpunctella. Taxonomy (NCBI): domain Eukaryota; kingdom Metazoa; phylum Arthropoda; class Insecta; order Lepidoptera; family Pyralidae; genus Plodia; species Plodia interpunctella. The sequence continues at coordinate 2,798,669 of NC_071323.1, forward strand.
AAAAACGACTTAACCAATTTTGTTGTCCGCGAACTTAAAAATTCTATTGACAGAAACTACATACCTTTTAAATTTCATCAAAATCAGACCAGCTGTTTGTAAGTTCTCGCGTTATAAACAAACAAACAAACAAACAAACATACATACATACAAAAAATGTATTTTTGCCCCAAGTCGCATTGTAGACCTCTGTAGACCTCGCTCGCTCGGTCAATAAATAAATATATACGGACAAATCGCACAGATTGATTCAGCCCCAAAGTTTGTGTTATGGGATACCATCTCAACGATACTATATTTTATATCGCACTAGCTTCGCCCCGGGGCTTCGCTCCCGTGGGAATTTCGGTATAAAAAGTACCGTCCAGTACTTCCGAAGATTAGCGTATACAAACAGATAGACAAACAGAAAAACAGACAGTTTTTTTTTTCAAATTCTTACTCTGTTGCTGTGACTATTGCCTAATTTTATTTTTATGTAAATTTATTCAATGTACAGGATTTTTTTTCTGCTTTTTTTGTTATATGTATTGATTAGTAGGATTAATGAAAGCTACAAACCACCAGCTTTTCGGAACGACCACTGCTGAAGAGAAATGCCGTTACTTTCAACACTTTCTTATATCGCGTCGCTCCTAGCCAGTCGATCTTTGGAGGGCACCCAGGTGTCTCAGCACTTCATCGTATTGACAATACCTGTGACATGACAAAATACATGTAACACTCAAAACAAATTACCTATTTCAACAAAGAGTTTAGTTTTTTTTTCCTTGACGTCATTATAACATCTGTTGTGAGGTTAAAGTACATTTTTTTTTAAAACTAACATCGTATTTTTTGTCATAACACTATATTATTTTGTGTCGATTCAGTGGTTTTTGGGTTAATTTTCTTGTTGGATTCTTTTTAAAATTTGAGCCCAAACGTATTCGTGCCTATATAGAAGCGGTGGTGCTGTAACGTAAGCTCGCCTGTGGATCGAAAGGTCCTACGTTCGAATCCTACTCGTGCCATATGAATTTGTATACCAATCACACTCATGTAAACTAGCTACTCCCCGGGGCTTCGCTCCCTTGGGAATTTCGGAATAAAAAGTACCCTATATGTTATTCCAGGTTATTTTCTACCCGTGTACCAAATTTCATAACAATCGGTCCAGTAGATATTGCGTGAAGGGATAACAAACAAACTTACTTTCGCATTTATAATATTAGTTGGGATTGGGATTTCATAGACCACCACTTGCTTCCGGTGAAGGAAAACATCGTGAGGAAACCTGCGCACTGGTTGTCAGTTTAGATCACTAGTGTGTATGCGACTACCTGCCACTAGATGGCGCGCAACCCTTGTTCTCCCTCTGTCAATCTCGCGTGTTTCTGTATTCGGGGTTGTGATGCCAAGAACCCAGGGATTAGCGTAGAAAATAAATCTTTAAATGTTTTTTTTTTATATTGTTATTTATTTATTTTTGGAGAACCAACAGCTATACTATATACAGAATAGTCGCTTAAAATAAAAATCGGGAAGCCAATTATAGTTTCCCACTAATTTTGTTTTTCAATATTTATATTGATTCTCCTTGGGAATGTTATTTTTTTGTATCAGCTGACAAGGTCATAGTCGCCTCGTACGACATCCACGGGAGAATGTGGATTGGTCCTAATCATACCAGAATTACATGCCAAAATACCAATATTTTTGTGGCAATTATTACTATATTATTTTTTAGTCTTTAAGTCTTATTTTTATAATTATATTAGGACAAATCAATCGCACAGATTGAGCTAGCCCCAAAGTAATTTCGAGACTTGTGTTATGGGATACTAACTCAACGATACTATATTTTATAACATATACATATATAGATAAACATCCAAGTCCCGGGCCAATCAGAAAAATATCATTTTTTCATCATGACCCGACCGGGGATCGAATCCAGGACATTCGGTTCAGAGGCAAGCACTTTACCACTGCGCCACCGCAGGTGAGGTCGTCTAAAATATATATATAAAAAAGTAACAAATAATAAAAAGTTGTCCGTCTTGTATCCACCATTTATCAATATTATTTCATCAAATGCAAACATAGCGTTATCAGTGCGTTGCGCACACGCACATGCACACGGGACCATCTTTGGCATTAAGCGGTGGCGCCACTTTCGTTTTAAATAAGAATTTCAATAGCTCATACATTAGTTCGCATTTCGACCGCGCGTAAAATGATACTTGTAACATCGCGTGTCCAATTTGAACTTCGAACGAAACATTTCATAGCCATAGTGTCAGTCGAGGCGGCCGCACGCGTCTACATGCTTCACGATTTTCGATTCCTAATCGAATATACGTGTATCGTATTTTTGTACAATCTGTTCTTTTACAAAATCATTGATTCGTTCATCCGTGATTTGCTGGTGCGTGTATCTAATCTGTGGAATTTAGATATTGATGACGATTAGTGCAATGTGATTTTTTATTTATTTGTTTTTTTTATTTATTTATTTATTTATTTAACCTGTGATAATAGATGTAAGAAAATGCAGCAAGAAGGAGTAATTACCATCCATCAGGTAAGTAAAAAAAAAAAAAAAACTAATCGCAGATTTTAATTAATTCATTTGTTACATGGCGTTTGTTGCGTGCGGTTCCGCCTTAGAATAAACTCGATCCATATCTCCTTGTGAATGTCGTACAAGGCTATTAAGGAACACGTCGATTATCTATCAATTTTACCCGAAATTCGACTGGTGGAGAAAGCATTTTGTATCATATTTGTAAAAAAAAATGTGAATAAATAAAATATTCCCATGGGGGGTTGACGTCAGGCATCAGGCAGGCGGCCGGTTGTAAAATCATAGGCAAAGTCTTAAAATTATGGAATAAATAACGTCCACATAAGGTCCTAGCAGACGCGACGGGGCAAACCCAAGAAGTGCTGGCTTGATGTCGTCGAGGATGATATGCGTGACAATGGTCTGACAACTAGGGACGCCGACGACCGTGTGAAGTGGACAATTTGTGGCTGAGGATGAAACCGGGAAATCGCTCAGACGAGTGAAAGTAGTGAGACACATACATTTGGGCGAGTCGCGGTTAGCGGTAAATTTAAATCTATACTATTATTATAAAGAGGTAAGCCTTTGTGAGTTTGTTTGTTTGAGGCGGGTAACCTCCGAAACTACCGAACCGATTTCCAAAATTCTTTCACCATTAGAAAGGTACATTATCCAAGATTGCTATAGGCTATATTTTATCTCAAAATTCCCACGGGAGCGAAGCCCCGGGCAACGTCTAGTCCTAGATGAATGTTTTTATTTATTCAATTCATGTTTTTATTTTTTATTTATTCAAATTCTTCATTCGACTTAGATATACATTACTCATTAACGTTAAAAATTTACACAAACTATACTTCCGGACTGGTTAGTATGAAAGTTAGTACACAATTGTAATATTATAACGTTAGAGGTTACAACGTGACAGTGGTTTCTCTTCTCGAACATACTGTAAAAGTAAATCAAGGGAAAAGGCTTGAAAATTAAATCGCTTATTCATCTAAAAGGCGTAACCTGTAATTATTTTAATTGGATTGCATAATTTTATTTTTATTAATTATCAATAAATATTTATTGAATGAAATCCAAATTTAGTCTCGTCTGTGACTCCACTAAGCCTGTATATAAGATCCTGTTCTGATATTAGGACATTAAGTCGTTGGCTTGTATTGCTTAGCCACCTCGTGCGACATCCAAGGGATATAAAGTTGCCTATACTACACACCGAATCAATGATCATTAGCGTAACACGAAAAAAGAAACCCTCTAATTCGACCTTATAGCTGATTAACAATCGTAAATTGATTAATTTGCCGATAATTTTAATTCGGGTCAATGTGGCAGCCAAAATTATTAGTTTGTTTTCGAGAGTGTGACGCATAACGTTCACATTACAATTTCGAAGTTATCAAAATGTGTACATTACATACTTAAACTTTACTTTACTTGACGACCTCGGTGGCGCAGTGGTAAAGTTCTTGCCACTGAACCGAGGGGTCCCGGGTTCGATCCCCGGTCGGGTCATGATGGAAAATGATCTTTTTCTGATTGGCCCGGGTCTTGGATGTTTATCTATATATGTATATGTTATAAAAATATAGTATCGTTGAGTTAGTATCCCATAACATAAGTCTCGAACTTACTTTGGGGCTAACTCAATCTGTGTGATTTGTCCTAATATATTTATTTATTTATTTATTTAAAAATAAGATTTTTTCGACCACTATCTTAATATTTTTTTGTACTGCGTGATAATTGCTTGACTGGTAGAAAAAAAAACGCAGATTTTTACATATTATTGTAATTAAGTTAAACAAGTGAATAAAATAAGTCTCAGATCTTTACGTTGGACCTGTGTATTATAGGACAAGAAACCCTTTTTAATTCGATAAATATATTTTTTTTTTGTGGCTTTCATTAAGACTGATTGATATGGAATTTGGTACACAGTTATAATATAATCTGGAATAACACAGGGTACTTTTTATTCCGAATTTCCCACGAGAGCGAAGCCCCGGTACTAATATTGTAAATGCGAAAGTCTGTCTGTCTGTTCCGCTTTCACCACTAGACCGATTTTGATGAAATTGGAATATAGTTAAAGAGCCCCGTTCAAACGTTGGCTATTTTTCTTTGTCAAAAATCAACTCCCAAATTGTACTAAAAGCATGTCTGTTCCGCTTTCGCTCAGAAATTCACGCGGGCGATGCCGCCGGCGAATGCTAGTCGATTATAATTGTTATCGATATGTAGCTCAAAGTCAACGTGTCGCTCGGATCTGGATGACCTTGACGGGGGTCAATGTCGAGTGTCAAGTTCCGCACATTTTAACTGTCATATGGTGCTAAATGTTATGTGGCGTGTGCTTCCGCCCTGGAATAGGGCCACTTCCTACAGGAACAGAATCCTCCCTCACTTCAGGGACTAGGTAGACTCCAAACAAGTCTTACCGCCAAAATATAATAAATTTACAATTAAGAACCTTATGACTCACATTTGTAAAAGGGAGAAATAATTTTTTTTATTATTATTATTACTAGCTGATGCCTGCGACTTCGTGCGCGTGCTGAACAATTTTTGGTAAGGAGTCAAAATTATTAAAGAGATTAAAAAAAAAAACATTTATATATTATATTGCGGGTCTTTCTTTCGGGCGCTAATATAAAAAGACTTGAAGAGTTACTGACCCCGGAGAAAGCCACATAACGTGGCAATAAGAATCTCGGCTTTAATTAAAATTTTATACTTCAACAGGAAACGCTCATCAGGCTGAAAAACTTTTGTTAAAGCGTCATTTCTTTATTACCTATAGTTTCGATGGACCACCACGGGTTTGCATCAGGTGTTCTATCTAGATCTTCGATTTTTATACTTGAACAGAAAATGCTCAACAGACTGAACAACTTTTGTTAAAGCGTTTCATTTCTATATTTTCTATAGTTTAGCCGTACCATCATTGTTCTCCATCCATTGTTCCAGTTTTCAAAATCATTTATACCCTAAATGTTGCCCAGGCTTAATAGCTATATAACAAAAAATCTGAAGAAATACAAACTTTTTTAAAAAATTCCTACTTTGACTTTATATCGTCTAATTTTGTTTCTGTGTAAAATTATTCAATGTGCAGATTTTTTATTATAATATGTATTGAAGAAAATACAAAGCCGCAATAAACAGAAATTGCACTAGCAACGGTTCACTTTTATAAATTTCTTTTATTTAGGAGAAATTAAAAAAAATATGACTAATTATGTGATATTAGATAAAGGATTTAATCAGATAAGTATTATTTATACACAGTTGACTAGGTTAAAAGCGGTGGCCGCCAAAATCCGTTGAGTCATATTGTATACTAGCGATGTGGCTTCGCAAAGGTGCAACATTATGCATGTTACATATATAAAATTTCTATTATATTATTAAAAACACGCATTTATACATATACATAGGGTACTTTCATCCCGGAAAAATGACTGTTCCCGTGGGATTTTCTCGCGGGCGAAGCCGCGGCAAATGCTCTTAATTATGGGGAGGAACCCCATTTGTGGTACTAAAAAAAGCCAATTATTTTGTCTGTCTGTCTGTCTTTATGTTTGTTCGCGTTTACTTTCTCATTTATAATATTAATAAGGATTCTTTACTTATAATTTACTTCGAAATAGTATGAATGTGCAGGATATGTGTATACTATATTTACACACGCGAATTGCAATAGATAAAGCTTATCAAAAGATTGAAACATATTTTTTTGCGAATTGAATCATATCATTTTATATATATATTGAATCATATCATTTTATATGTTTATTTAATTTGCTATGTAATGTAATAATATGTATGAATTTCTATGTTTTTTATTATTATTTCGAAACAGATATCGATTGAGCTCAAATTTTGTATACTTTAAGCTGGTTTTGATGACCTACTATCGTCTCCCGACTAGGGAACCTCTTAGCTTTCTTGCACGTACACGACTTTTTTGTCACTCATTTAAGATTTCTCCGACGACAATAAAAAAAACTTGTGCTTAAAATGATATTTTTGTAATAGTTTATTTATTGATTGTGAGTGCAATGAATTGATGTGTTGAGAAATTACGTAGGGAATAAATGTCTAGATATACATAATTTCCGGTTGGCCCTGGCAGAAGGGGCAAATCCGAGTGCTGGCTCGACGATGTCAAATATTATATGTGTGCCTAGAAAAGGACAACATTATATTCTCCCGTGGATGTCGTACGAGGCGATTAATTAAAGAAAATTTCAAAATTTTCGATTATTTACAGTCTTGGTCAGCTGTGACACCCGGGTGTCACAGTGCACATTAAAACTGGGACCACGTGAAGATGGGTGACCTTTAAACTGTAATCACGAAGAGGCAAACGTGATAGACACGAAAGATTTACTGCGGTCAGAAGGTCATCAACTGGTTACAACAAGTTTCTTAATCTTTCTCTCTGATTATAACTTGACCTTGATTATAATTTGACCTCTGTGGCCTAGTGGCCCATCACGCCGGAGTGCTGCACTGGAGGTCCCGGGTGCTATCCTCGGTCAGGTCAATATACAAGCTAGAAGTCCAACAACTACACAGCCGAAATGCTGGTAGTTTGTAGCTTTGGTAAATATAATTTAATTTAGAATTAGACGTGAATTAGACGTGAAGTGCATGTGAAGGCCTAATTTCTGAATAAACGATTTGATTTTGATTCAACTGCAGGCCTACCATCAACTTTTACGGAACGATTCAAATTAAGCGCAATTAATCGTATTAGTATATAAAATCAAGCCCTCGGATCTGACGACTAGGGACGCCGACGACCGTGCGACGTGAAGACGACAAAGTAGGAAAGCTGACCCTGGGCTCCGACGCTCAACGGCTGAGGCAAGTCGGGGAAGACGCTCAGATTTTGTGCAGTGCTCATTTTGCGAACTGCACATTTTGCGTCAGACGTCAGACCATGATACGAAAAATGATGGTTTTTAGATTGTTTTGGATGTTTATCTATATGTACAGTCGACCGCACAAAGTGTTTGTGAGTAATGGGGGTTTCAGATTTCTCAGCTGATTACGTCAGACAGCCTTAAAATAACGTCATTTGTCTATTATCTTATTGTCTGAAATATATTTGTTTATTGAGACATTTGTCAATTAAAAAAAAACCTCGACGGAATGACGTATAACCACACATTCATGTGTTTTGGTTAAATGGTGTATTGTGTTTATCAAATCCCAAATTGTGCATTTTCGTAAACTAAATAAATAATTAATCGTCATTAAAAAAAGCTTGCTAGACTTTGAGTCCGCATATCACTTTATTTTTCTAATAAATATAAATAATTTAACACAATCAAACAAAAACAATGAGGAGAGGCAGTACTTCTCTAACGTATGTGCTGATACGCGCGGCGGAAGACAAAAGGGTGGGGTACGCGGTTCTATTAAGCGTTTATTCCGTCGTCCTTAGGGTACGTAATTTAATCTGTATGTATGGAACCCATGTAGTGCAACTTTTGCACTTGGCCAAATTTTTTTCAGATCGTCTTAAAAAACCCTTTATTAAAAATAGATTCCTTTGTTTTATGTAACTTTTTTACAACGAGTTCTGATTTCAAACCAGTGACGTTCGATTCATTAAAATGTATGTGACTTTTGACATAATGAATACAATGGTCGGAGCCTCATATGGGTTTAGGCCAGGAAAAATACGTTTCTGCCCAGGCGAATACCCCTCTAATATCCGGTTTCTGAAGTTTTTTAACGTCAGTTTATCTATTCGATAGCGCTATTCACATCACGAGCATAAGATGAGTATAAGTACGCCTGTCAAAAATATCGCTTCGTCGCCAATTTCCCCTTTCGCATAATGTCAATTTCGCAAAATGTCATATTCATAAAACGTCCTTTCCGCAAAATGTCCCTTTCGCGAACCTAATAAGGCCAAATTTATACATTCTGCGACGAAACTACAATTTACAAAACCAGGGGACATTTTGCGATAGGGGTATTTTTCGACGAAGCGAAAAAATCTTTAAGCCGTGCGTTAACCTGTCTTTGAGTGGAACGCTCGTTATATTGACTTAGGACAAAAATCGAAGCGGTGGTGGTGTAATGGTTATGTGCCCCGCCTGTGGATCGAAAGGTCTCAGGTTCGTATCGTCTCGTACTCGTGCAACATGAGTTTGTATACCAATCTGACTCATATGAGTCAGATGGGTATAGTAGTTTTCATAGACCAAAACTTCCGGTGAAGGAAAACATCGTTAGGATTTGTTATACATGTCACACATATGCTTTTTAAGTTAATATTGAAAATAATAATTAGATGAAAAAATTCTGTAATCGAGCGGGAATTGAACCCGCGCCCCTGTCTATCCGGGACAGTGCTCTTGCCCAATGAGCCGTCGAGACCATGCCAGTGCGGCCGAATCAATTCATCTCTTCACGTCACACGTCGACGTACAGTATTTTCATTGGAGCGTAGTAGGTATTCTTAACTAATCAACATACCCCACTGTTAGACAGGGGCGCGGGTTCATTTCCCGCTCCATTCCGGAATTTTTTATTTCTATAATTTCTATATTTTTTATGGTGATATGCTTTTTTTATTTATAGATGCGTTTACATCGCTGTGAGGGTTGTCTCGCGGCGTGCGGGCGAGACGGTCGCGCTGCGCCGCCCATCCTCAACAGGTGCTTACCATCATATATCTCCACCAAGTGTCTTTTTAAAAGACGTTTTGCCCTCCGAAGGTACTATTAAATTGTTAAATGAATGACATTATTTCAGTGTACATATATAAAAACATGAACAATATAAAGTCCATATTATATAGTCCGAGAGGTCCCGGGTTCGAACCCCGGTCGGGTCATGATGGAAAATGATCTTTTTCTGATTGGCCCGGGTCTTGGATGTTTATCTATATATGTATTTGTTATAAAATATAGTATCGTTGAGTTAGTATCCCATAACACAAGTCTCGAACTTACTTTGGGGCTAACTCAATCTGTGTGATTTGTCCTAATATATTTATTTATTTATTAGTAAGAGACTTAATTATTAAATTATCTTTGTCCTTACATGTTATGAAACAAAGTCCTCTGTCTCGTCTGTCTGTCTGTTCGCGATAAACACAAAAACTACTGCACGGATTTGCGGTTTTCACCAATATATATAATGATTACTGAGGAAAGGGTATAATTTATTATGTTTTTACCCGAGCGAAGCCGGGACGGGCTAGTAATATCATAAATGTGAAAGTTTGTGAGGATGTGTGTATGTAGGTATGTTTCACGCAAAATCTATTGGACAGATTGTTATGAAATTTGTTACACCTGTAGAATATAACCTGGAATAACACATAGGGTACTTTTTGTCCAAAAATTCCCACGGGAGCGAAGCCCCGGGGCGCGGCTAGTTTTTAACATAATTATTATGATGTGATATTTTTTTTCTAGACACAAGACATTGAAACGCGCTAGGCGGACGCCATATTCGGGTGTTAATCGACACAAGATGGCGGAACCCGCCGCCCCCGCGCCCCCTGACAATACGCCACGTATGTACGACAGTTAGTGTGCGCGTTTGTTTTATTTATCACTGCTTTTAATCTGTCGCCATTACTAACCCCACCGTAATAGTGGACATGCCTTGAGGTCCGGGGTTCGATGTCCGGTGCGTGAAAAATTTGTCTCGTTTCCAGGTGTGCACATTTCTATGTTTGGGTCCGTCGAGCCCACGAATTCGCATTTAGTCCGTGTGAATAGATATATTAATTATTAATTATCTTGTAGTACAAGTGAGTTAAGACATAAATTCATTTCCATAAATAATCTCTAACACTATAATAACACTTTTAACCAACTAAAATATTACTTTTTAATTTAAGACCAATTGAGTTTTTTTTTTCATTTCGCGTGGCAAATGATTGCAATTTTTTTTATTAACAATATGAGAAAAAAAGAAAGAAAACATTTATTTGTCAAAAACATTAGTACAAATATACAAATTGATGTCAAAATGAATTAAACCTACATGTTTTACCGAATATAGGTATGCAAATATAAATAAATAAAGAGGAGCATGCTATCCACTACAAATAATAAAAAAAGAATTATAATGTATACTAGCCCTAAATTCTATCAGAGTCTATCATTAAAGAAATCATTTAAAGTATAATAACATTTATCAGTTAATAAAGACTTGAAGTGCTTTTTAAATAGATTTAAATTTAAGTTTTTATATTGATTTGGAATTTTATTGTAAAATTTCGGTGCCATACATACTATGCTATTACCGAGTAAAGCAGTATTTGATGGGTGCATGCATAATCGATAGATATCTCGATGATTCCTCAATACAACATCAGCTAGACGAGGGAACAAATGAGCATTGGTTTTCACAAATGTTGCTACCTCAAGTATGTAAAGTTATATGAGCTAAACATAAGTTTTCTTCAATGATATTAAAATCTATTGGTAATTCCCATCTAAATCTAAATGGATTGGTTCATGGTGTGGTCGTTGAGAATTAATGATAATTTACAATATTCCCGGACCAACCAAAAAGTTTGTTAGTTGGGAGAATTAATTAAGACTTAAAGAGATGAATTAATTCCGTCCGAACTGGCATGGTCTCGATAGCTCAGTGGTTAAGACCGTTGTCCCGGATAGACAGGGGCGTGGGTTCAATTCCCGCTCAATTCCAGATTTTAAAAAATTATTGTTTTCAAAATCGGATTAATGTATAGGTAGTTTTCATTAAAATCTCACCACTTGATGAACACCACACAATTTTTACAAGTTTTAATTAATTTACCTTGCAATGTAATTGACGACCTCGATGGCGCAGTGGTAAAGTGCTTGCCTCTGAACCGAGAGGTCCCGGGTTCGATCCCCGGTCGGGTCATGATGGAAAATGATCTTTTTCGGATTGGCCCAGGTCTTGAATGTTTATCTATATATGTTTATGTTATAAAATATAGTATCGTTGAATTAGTATCCCAATCAGTAGTAGCTCAATCTGTGTGATTTGTCTTAATATATTTATTTGTTTAATGTAAATATGTATGTCGCTCTGTCCCTATGTCTCGGGAAGAATCTTGCAACTCAATTTTGTAGAAGCAGCAGATATCTTCAACCGATTGAGCTGAAATTTTGTAGACACGTTTAGTTTGTATGACAATGCATTGTTATGATAAGCATGACCAAATGTTGTACCCAGGAACGGCTCCAGATGTGGGAACTCCTCAACGGTTTACTGCACGGACATTTTTTTTTTGTCACACATTGAATGCGACAAGATCTCTTCCCTCCGACAACAATAAAATGATATTTTTGTAAAAATAAACTTATTTGTTTTTGACATTAGGAGGGAGAGTAGCCAATTGAAACAAATTGATTAAAATGTCGATGGTGGCGCTAGTGTACTTATAAATGCTGCCGGAATACTTACACATGATGTTGTCCGCAGCGATGCCGTGGTTCGGCATGGACATAGGTGGTACTTTGACGAAGCTGGTGTACTTCGAGCCGCGGGAGACCAACAGAAGGGAGATAGAGAAAGAGACTGAAGTGCTGAAGAATATAAGGCGGTATCTCACGAGGAACTCCGCTTACGGCAAGACTGGGAGGCGAGACGTCCATTTGCAGGTGAGTTTTGCTTGTTCTTCGATTTTTTTTCCCTCGTACTCAAAGGTTATTGAATGAAGCAAATAAAGCGTGAGGAAGTAACAAACAAACTAACTTTCGCTTTTATAATATTAGTTGGAATTGGGATTAATTTAGTATTCCAAAATGTTTGAAAAGTTTACCTTCCACCAAAACGACATATCCAGAGGCGCCAGAGGTTCTCACCTCTGGCCCGAGTTATGAATGAAAGCCACTCACTCAAAGAGTGAATCACACATATTAGAATTAGCCCCAAAACTTCGGACTTCTTGACTTGGTGTCATGAAATACTAACACAACGACACTATATTTTCACCGCCGGAAGCTGCAGAGTTGAAGCCATCGTCAGGGAGTTCGTCCTCATACCTTGGAGTCCAAAGTGTCGCGTACTGTACGCTTCAAAATGAATTTTCTCCCTCGTACTCAAAGGTTATGGAATGATCTCCCTGCAATGGTTTTCCCTGGAGACTGCAACATGGACTTGTTCAAAAGGGCGTGAAAAGATCTCTTCAGGGTCGGCAAAGCGCACGTGATGCCCTCGGTGTTGCAGAGGCGCGAAAGCCTACGCGTATCGATACTATATGGGTATACCCATATAGTATCGATACGCGATAGGTGCCTTTCGCGTCGCGCCGATACTGAAATCAGTATCGGTATCAATATATTGATAATTTTCCATGATGTTACGATATATGGGTACTGAAATAAAATATAGGTACTAAGTATCGATCAATCGATACTAAAATTTCACTACTTATATCGATATTCCAGTTCCTGGTTACAGGCGTCCATAGGCTACGGTGACCGCTTTCCATCAGGTGACCGCATGCCTGTTTGCCTAATTTGTAGTATAAAAAAAAAATTAAGTTGTTTCCACTAGTTCTAGGTACTATTATTTATTGCAATACCATATAGAAAGGTCAAGATTTGATGAACACCCAGTGTTGCCAGACGACAGGAGACAGCGCCTTCTTTTAATTCTACTTTTTATATACATACTAGCGGCTCGCCCCGGCTTTTCTCGGGTAAAACCATAATGAAATGTGGCCTATGTCACTCTTGAAGGTTTCGCCTTACCCTGTGCCAAATTTCATCAAAATCGGCCCAATTACTCTTATCAATTCTTATTTTTGCCCCATGTTGATTTGTAGACCGCGTTCGCTCGGTCAACTGTGTTCAGGAATTTCTGTTGTTCTTTGTTTTATGTATATTTATTTCATCGTTTCAGATGGACAACGTGACAATACGTGGAAGACGAGGTACCCTCCACTTTATAAGGTTTCCGACGTCAGAAGTGGGAGCGTTCCTGCAGCTGGCCAGGTCTAAGGGCATGGCTGATTTAGTGAATACTATATACGCGACCGGCGGCGGCGCGTATAAGTTTGAAGAGGACTTTATTAAGGTTAGTCTGTCTCGCTCTCTCTGTCTCTCTCTCTATCCCCCTCTCTCTCTTTCTCTACCTATATAATTTATTTTGTAGTCTTCTTAATATTTCCGCATATATGTAGTTTGAAGTATGAAGAAGGATATAGGATACCTTTCATTCAGGGAAAATTACGATCGATTTCAGAATTTTTTAATGTCATTGTTACATTCAATTCAAAATTAGTTACGAAGCATGTGTGACAATGTATGACAAATTTCAAAAATAAATAAATAAATATATTATGACAAATCACACAGATTGAGCCAGCCCCAAAGTAAGTTCTAGACTTGTGTTATGGGATACTAACTCACGATATTATATTTTATAACAAATACATATCAAGACCTGGGCCAATCAGAAAAAGATCATTTCCCATCATGACCCGACCGGGGATCGAACCCGGGACCTCTCGGTTCAGAGGCAAGCACTTTACCACTTCGCCACCTAGGTCGTCAAGAAGATTGTGTGAAGCGTAAATATGAAACAAACAAACTTACATTCGCATTTATAATGTTAGTTAGGAATTTGTAACGCCATATTAATATTATTTTCAGGAAGTGAACATGCGTCTGTCGAAAATGGACGAATTGGACGCGCTCATAGCCGGGGTCCTGTTCATAGACCAGATGTACTCTCAGGAATGCTACTATTGGGCGCCGAACGACGAACCAGCGCCGGCCACTGACTCGGTATTACATTACACCTCTCTCTCTCTCTCTCTCTCTCTCTCTCTCTCTCTCTCTCTCTCTCTCTCTCTCTCTCTCTCTCCCTCTATCTATCTCTCATCTGTTAGGCCGGTAGAATGAAACAGTAACTTTGACTCTCTCTCTCTCTTTCTTGCTCTCTCTTATCTGAGAGGTCGGTAGAATGACAAAAGTAAATTAGACGAATGTGCAATGTTTTTAAATACAAATTCAAAATTATATATTCAACTTTGGCCTTTGGTCGTTTTTTTTTTTCAACGTGATTTTCGTACAAACTTTCACCCCCTATTATAATCTTTAGAGGTCCAGTTTTTTTTTTTAAAGTAACCTATGTTTAAACGGGGTCCCCGACTACATGCACACCAAATCGGTCCAGCGGTTTAGCCGTGAAATCGAAACAGACAGTCATTCGCGTTTATAATATTAAGTATGGATATCTAAATTCTAAATTTTCCCCTCAGATTCGACGCTCCGAAAGTGATTCGGTAAGGTTACAGCACTTAAAATGAGCGCTTTGGGTGGTGGCCTCTTGGAATTAAATATTATATATTAATTAAAGCGACATAAAAATTGCACAGACTCCGTTTTTTCATATCGTGTGGAAGTTATTATTCATTTATTTATGTACACAATATAACAGTGTAAATATATATAACTTACAATTAGATTAATTGAAAATGATCCTTTTCTGATTGGCCCGGGTCTTGGATGTTTATCTGTATATGTATTTGTTATAAAATATAGTATCGTTGAGTTAGTATCCCATAACACAAGTTTCGAACTTACTTTGGGGCTAGCTCAATCTGTGTGATTTGTCCTAATATATTTATTTCATATATTTGTTTTTCACTAGCGGTTAACCCACGACTTCGACAGCGCAGAATAACCAATTAAGTCGACTTTGGTCAAAACATGATTTTCATACTAACTTTTACCCCCCATTATAGTAATTTAGGGGTTGATTTTTTAAAACAAAGTAGCATACGAACGTGGATCTTTAACTGTATGCATTGCTTTCCAAGCTTCAATAAAATCGGTTGAGCGGCTTAACCGTGAAAGCGGAACAGACAGACAGACTTTGATATTTATAATAATAATAATATATCGTAAATATCGTAATGATCGTAGTCGATTATGAAAGAAATTTTAAATTAATGTCTCATTTATTTACTTGGGAAATAGCCTGTGGAATTCACATTGTGTTCTCGCGTTGCTGTTCAGTGGGATTGGCACGAGTTTATGCGATCACATTGCCGTATCGCCAACGACAAAATCACTATATCGTTCGTCAATGGAACATTTATAGTTTTTCGTGTCAGCAAGCTGGAATAATAGCCTAGAATTTGTTGATTAACAGCAAAAATAGTCTAAATCCATAATTTCTCTGTGGACATTATGTGGGTGATTACTTACAAACTCTTAATGCGATTCAGTTCTTGACCTAAACTGATCTGCATCGCAAATTCGCACCGTCAAGTTTTAATACAAATGCGATTCAGTTCAGTTTCTAAATTGAACTGTGAAACGTTTCTGTCGTCTGCCCTATTCATCAATGTTATAGTTCTTCATTAGAGTTTAGGCTCACTCACGCTTCCGCTTTTGCATAAGGTCTGAAGAAGGACATAGGATACCTTTCATTCAGGGAAAATTACGATCGATTTCAGAATTTTTTAATGTCATTGTTACATTCAATTCAAAATTAGTTACGAAGCATGTGTGACAATGTATGACAAATTTCAAGAATAAATATATTAGGACAAATCACACAGATTGAGCCAGCCCCAAAGTAAGTTCTAGACTTGTGTTATGTGATACTAACTCAACGATATTATATTTTATAACAAATACATATATAGATAAACATCCAAGACCCGGGCCAATCAGAAAAAGATCATATTCCCATCATGACCCGACTGGGGATCGAACCCAGGACCTCTTGGTTCAGAGGTAGTATCATTACGTCTACAGTATCATTTCGTCCATAGTGTGATTTTTCACTCACTGGAGCATGTCCATCTATTAATAGTGGTGTGGGGTAGATATATTTCACTCTTAGCTGACGATAGTGATTCTTCCTGTCATTCCATTCCTTGGTAATTGCCTAACTGACAATTAATTACTAGTATCTTTCATACAATATTTGACGACCTCGGTGGCGCAGTGGTCAAGTTCTTGCCACTGAACCGAGAGGTCCCGGTGTCGATCCCCGGTCGGGTCATGATGGAAAATTACCTTTTTCTGATTGGCTCGGGTCTTGGATGTTTATCTATATATAAAATATCTATATGTTTATCTATATATTATAAAATATAGTATGGAGCATTACGAGTCAAAAAATGTGTGATTTTAGTCATATCTTTGAAGGCATTGTCATTATCA
Source organism: Plodia interpunctella (assembly GCF_027563975.2). Lineage (NCBI taxonomy): Eukaryota > Metazoa > Arthropoda > Insecta > Lepidoptera > Pyralidae > Plodia > Plodia interpunctella. The sequence continues at coordinate 2,815,397 of NC_071323.1, forward strand.
CTGTATTTTTCCAATGGTGTCTCTAATAATATAATTAATAAACTAAGAGTTTAGGTTCCTCACAATATTTTCATTCATTGGAGCGGGTCCATGTATTGGTGTGGGGGATATTTATATTTTAGCAGCATCTCTGTCTCACGTGTGCTATCTCTTTCTCACAGCCGCCATATTCGGAAGCAGCGTTGTCTCTATACGTCCGGAAACCGTTCAATTTCTCCAATCCTTATCCGTTCCTGTTGGTGAACATCGGCAGTGGTGTTTCCATGTTGGTTGTTAATGGACCCGATGATTATTACCGAGTGAGCGGCACCAGGTGAGTACACATGTATGCCGACAAGTCCGGTGACACTTGACAATTTTGTAGTGACACCTGTCAAATTTGTTCAACAGTAGCGACGCCGTCAGTTATGTATTGTCAATAGATGGCGTTAGAACATTTTTTGACGCAAGCTGCTTATTGTCAAAAAAAAAAAAACTGAGTGTCATGATTTCAAAGTTGATCTATGTATCTATGTATGTACAGACAACAGCACATCAACTTACCATAAAACTCCACGGCGCAGTATTAGCGCTAATTTGGGAAACTTTATGTACTGTTTGTTGACTGTACCCAAGTATTTATTTGCGTGAAGTCATTATGAACGAATTGACAAGTGTCATTTTTGTAAAAAAAAAATACGTTTACAAAAGTGACATTTCAAAATAATGTTACCATGACAAAAGTGATATTTTTGTAAAAAGAATATTGGTATGACAAAAGTGACACTTTTGTAAAAAGAATATTGGTATGACAAAAGTGACATTTTTGTAAAAAAAAAAAATACAATTTCAGCCTCGGCGGCGGCACTTTCCTTGGCCTGTGTTGCCTCCTCACCGGCTGCAGTAGTTTCGAGGAAGCGATCTCGCTCGCCGCCTCCGGGGACAATATATCGGTGGACAAATTAGTGCGCGACATCTACGGGGGTGATTATGCGAGGTTCGGGCTCCCGGGCGACCTGGTGGCTAGCAGGTAACGGTGGGGGGCGCCGCAGGGGTCGGGGGGGGGGGGGGGGGTTCCTCATCGGTTCATAGCGACATGGTCGTTGAAAATTGAGCTTTGATGCGTCCGCTGTGGACATATTTTACATTGACTGGGAAAAGCAGAAGGAACTACTGTTGACATGACTATAATTGTATTTGAAGTCGTTGGTTCATTGGTTAACGACGATCCGTCCGTGTCCAGATGTCTGGTAGGCGACTTAATAAGTTCTGACACCGGTTTTAGCAATGACACACACGATTTTGACGACCTCGGTGGCGACAGGTCCCGGGTTCGATCCCCGGTCGGGTCATGATGGGAAATGATCTTTTTCTGATTGGCCCGGGTCTTGGATGTTTATCTATGTATGTATTTATTATAAAATATAGTATCGTTGAGTTAGTATCCCATAACACAAGTCTCGAACTTACTTTGGGGCTAGCTCAATCTGTGTGATTTGTCCTTATATATTTATTTATTTATATTAGAGAGAAGCTAGTAGTTTGTAACGTCGATAAATATAGTTCAACTAGCGGCCCGACCCGGCTTCGCTCCTGTAAAAATATAATCCCCTAAACCTTCCTCAGGAATCTATTGGTGAAAACCGCATGAAAATCCGTGCAGTAGTTTTTGAGTTTATCGCGAACAGACAGAAAGACGCGGTAGTGGACTATGTTTTATAATATGTAAGGATTTATAGAATGTGACATGAAAAAGTATAAAATTGTAATTTCTGAATAAATTCATTGACAATTCGAGAGCTAACAGCGAACAGTCTATTGTTACCAATGCAAATTATATCTACAGACGACGACACAAAGCTCACATTTCAATGTACATAATTTCGTCGAGTACACGATTTCGGCCATTATCTGGACTGGTTTAACTCATAAAACTATATATAATACTGGAGCCAGCATTCTCAAGAACTTTTTGATTTTTAGGCACATTTATTGCTATCCCTTTCATCTGTAATCCGACCTCTCTTTCATAGGTACATGGGTTAATCCAATCCTAACTCTGGCTAAGGCCATTATTGAAACTATGTGGAGATATGCGGCGTAACAATTGGTTTTCACTATTCATCTTTCATTCAGTCTGAAATTTATAATTAAATTTTACACGGGTTAAGGTTTGAGCGATAAACTGCCTATTGGGGGCAAGATAACGTTCATCGAAAAGTGAGCTTTATTGCGTCCACTGTAGACATACATTACATTGACAACAAATTAGCGAACTGTTCGCTGTCAGCTCACGCCTTGTCAATGTAAAGTATGTCGTATGCGGGACGTTTTAAAGCTCACTTTTAGATGAACGTCATTTACAAGCGGTATCGTATTTGTAGTTTATTACCTTCAATATAGTAATGTTTCATTGCTAATGGGCGTGGTAAATGTGTAGAGTAGAAAGTCGACTAATTTCCGGTCTTATTGGAAAGGTAATTAATAAAAAGTTGTTCGCCGCGAACACTTAATATTTTTTTTTACAAAATATTAAGTGTTCGCGAGGTAAAATTTTAAATGTCATAAACGCACGATCCTAAAAATTCTATCGACAAATCCTACGTATCCTTTTAAATTTCATCAAAATCAGACCAACAGTTCGATAGTTATCGTACACACACACACACACACACACACATACACACACACATACACACACATACATCATTCCTAAAATTGACATTACTACAGTACAGTGCAATTAATGTAATGTCATATAGAAAAACTCATTCTAGTCTTTGTTAAAATTAAAAAAAAAATGTAATGACTACGCGCTATGTTGGTAGCAAACCAGTTGTATCGTTGAGCATAGAAAACAGTTGAAATAACGCCCACGACTAACACACAACACACGCCCGGTCAATTATTTGTGAAAAGTCTTATGCAATGTAATATTCCAGCTTCGGCCACATGTGTTCTGTGGAGCGCCGCGCCAAAGTGTCCCGCGAGGACTTGGCGCGGGCGACGCTCGTCACCATCACCAACAACATCGGCTCCATAGCGCGGCTCTGCGCCAGCAATGAAGGCATCGAGCGGGTGAGACAAGGCTACAATGCTACTCTATACTCTTTCTCTCTTTCTCTCTGTCGTTAACTTCTCTAACCGTTCGCTTGACATTGAAAGACTTATATATATAAGATAATATGGCATTATTTTTTTATCTCTTTTTCTCATTCTCTCTCTCTCTCTCTCTCTCTCTCATTTCCTTCCCTATCCATTCGCATAAAATTTAAAGACTTAATATAATATACATTATTTTGCTATATCTTTTTCTCATTCTCTCTCTCTCTCTCTCTCATTTCCTTCCCTATCCATTCGCATAAAATTTAAAGACTTAATATAATATACATTATTTTGCTATATCTTTTTCTCATTCTCTCTCTCTCTCTCTCATTTCCTTCCCTATCCATTCGCATAAAATTTAAAGACTTAATATAATATACATTATTTTGCTATATCTTTTTCTCATTCTCTCTCTCTCTCTCTCTCATTTCCTTCCCTATCCATTCGCATAAAATTTAAAGACTTAATATAATATACATTATTTTGCTATATCTTTTTCTCATTCTCTCTCTCTCTCTCTCATTTCCTTCCCTATCCATTCGCATAAAATTTAAAGACTTAATATAATATACATTATTTTGCTATCTCTTTTTCTCATTCTTTCTCTCTCTCTCTCTCTCATTTCCTTCCCTATCCATTCGCATAAAATTTAAAGACTTTATATAATATTACATTATTTTGATATCTCTTTTTCTCATTCTCTCTCTCTCTCTCTCTCTCTCATTTCCTTCCCTATCCATTCACATAAAATTTAAAGACTTAATATAATTCTTTCTTTCTTTCTCTCTCTCTCTCTCTCTCTATAAATTCTTGATTATGATAGTCAGAATTTAGCCCTGCAACTCTTAGGATAATCTTATCGCTATCTGTTGGATATGTAACATATAGGCTATCAGAAACTATTGTACGCAAGCGATGAATAACTAAGAATCACTACATTGTATAAAACAAAGTTGCTTCCCGCTGTCTGTCCCTCTATGTATGCTTAGATCTTTAAAACTACGTAACGGATTTTGTTACGGGTTTTTATAAATAGATAGAGTGGTTCCAGAGGAAAGTTTGTATATATGTATACATGCATAATATTGCACCCGTGCGAAGCCGAGGTGGGTCGCTTGTTTTTAACCGTCGTGGGCCGGGTCGTGAGGTTCCCTCTATTATGGTTGAGCTACGCGATGGCTGACCCATGCGTCAACTCGTGAACGGGTGCTGCCAGAGGGAACTGGTCATCTCGTTTCTCATATATTTTTGTGTAAGTTAATTGTGTTGCATATATATATATTTAAATCAGCACTCGTATACTTTTTGACTATGTACATTATGTACTTTGATATATTATTAGTAATTTGAATTTAACCCCCGATGCAAAAAGAGGGGTGTTATAAGTATGACCACTAAGTCTGTCTGTGTACGTGGCAACGGGTGAACCGATTCAGATGCGTTTTTTTTTTTTAATTTGATAGCAATTTTTTATGCGGTGTTTCTTAGATGTGTTTGATCGAAATCGGTTCAGCCGTTGAAAAGTTGCAGCGAAATGAACATTGAAAGTCGGGTGGGGGGGGGGGGATTCTTTAATTTGTCTAACAAATAAACTTGACGATAAAAGTGAACGTTTTTATCTTGCAGGTGGTGTTCTGTGGAAACTTCTTGCGCGTGAATCCACTGTCGATGAAACTACTCTCGTACGCCATGACCTACTGGTCTAGGGGTTCACTCAAAGCGCTATTTCTTGAACACGAAGGGTAAGCGAACAATAATGATAACTTGTAGTACACCAACAATATGGCTGCCAGTATTCTGTCATCTCCTGCCACCTGACGTGCGGAGGGATATGGCATTGAGAAAAGTCAAGAGATTAATTCAAAGACCGCAACTTCCTCCTCGACCTCTGTGGCGCAGTGGTAAAGTGCTTGCCTCTGAACCGAGAGGTCCCGGGTTCGATCCCCGGTCGGGTCATGATGGAAAATTGTCTTTTTCTGATTGGACCGGGTCTTGGATGTTTATCTATATATGTATTATGGGGGGGTGCGCTTCCGATCGCGCCGCACGTATCTGTTAACTCGTAATATTCATAAAATTATTATTTTTCATTGTTGCCAATAACGTTCCGTATAAATTACATTACCAGTTTCCTATCATTGTGATCTTTCGTTTGCTATAATTGGATGCACCTAAGTTGCAATATTCTTGGAGAAAAGTGCAAGTGAATAATTGGACGCAGTCTGTTAGCAAAAGTGTTGTGTTGTAATTTGTCGGTGCCCTAAAAATAAATAAGTTCATTGACCGTCCGAATTTGGTCATCTAACATTCCGTCTCGACAACATACTGATAATTTCGTTACCATCGCTTAACTCAATTTGGCGCAGTGGGAGTGCGTCCGACTTAGATCCGAACGACTTGTGTTCAAATCCAGGTGGTAGAAAACAATTTATTTTTTTTTTCTCCTTTTTTACTTCTTGTTTGCTCTCCACTTACTGTGGCTATGGCTGAAAATCAACGCGTTGCTCCCCGAGGAGCAACATCATCGTTGAGCCATGACCTTTTTGTATTGCTGCAGCACACATACACATTTCTTATGTGTGATTGTTATTTACCCGTTTATTGTGTCAGTTATTTTTTTGTATTAACATTGATGTATGTGTGTGTACTGTGGCTACAAATAAAGTTTTTATCTATCTATCTATCTATCTATTTGTTATAAAATATGGTATCGTTGAGTTAGTATCGCATGACACAAGTCTCGAACTTACTTTGGGCCTAGCTCAATCTGTGTGATTTGTCCTAATATATTTATATTCATTTATATAAGAAGCAGAATAGAATTTGCTCCAAAATGACAATATAATCGACTCATTTTCAAAAATAAATACACAAAAGACAGAAAGAGAGACAAAATATAAACTCCAAAAAAAAAACCATTAGGCCACGGAGGTCATCGAAGTAGGTATAATAATGAATATAATTATATTAAAAACTTATATAAATTTATTATTTACACAGATACTTCGGCGCCGTCGGCTGTCTGTTACACCTCGAAGGTAAAAGGAGCAAAACTAACCACGACTCCACCAACAACACTGACAGATAAGCTAAAATATGATGTTACAGTGTGCCGAGCCGCGGATTGCTTAGGCCGCGGCCCCATTGCTCCGTCGCGACACGTTGCGTCCACACAGCGCGTTGCCTTTCCGTTGTTTTGAATAGGTTTTGATATTGACGTGCTACGCGTACGTATAAACGTTGATCCGTCGATGGGAGGCAACGCGACGACGGAGCAATGCGGCCGGGCCGATACACTTGTCTGATGTTAAAATAATAACACGTCATCTATGTCTGACGTTTACCCTTGGGATTGTTATTGTTCCCTATCCATTGTCAAGGTAATATGTCCCTTGATCGCCTCGTACGATATCCACGGGGGGATATGGAGTGGGCCTATTCTAGGGAGGAACCACAAACTCAACTGAGGCTTTATATCAAAACGATATGTATCTTATATATATTTAATAACGCACAACAGAACACGCACAATGTGAATATTCAGGGTCACTGGTATCAAACGCAAAACCTCCTAAAGACTACTCGGGTACATCAAAACAAACAACTTTTATTCTACGACTTTTCGTGATTCGTAGTGTTTTTTTCGTATAAAAAAATACAATCTGATCTGCGATTCTACACATGTTCACTGTATGCAATAGCCGAGCGACACGAGGCAGTGCAGTAGCGTTATGTAGCGGAATCGAACATAGAGTTAACGTTTTATAGAAACGACATTTTAAAAAATTGTTTTTTTTTTTTGTATTCGTAGAACAAAAGTTGCTTGTTTTGTTGTACCCAACTAGTATTTAGAAGGTTTTGCGTTATATATCACTAACCATGTGTTTATAAAAGTTGTTTTTTTATATACTAGCCGATTATTTTTGGTATCGATGGTTCGATTCTCGTTTAAACTAAGTAATTTTAACAGAGTTCCGTCAATTGCGTTGACAACATAAAAATTCACGATCGAAAAAGAACAATCGAACGTAGTTCGTCGTATCGCGTCGATTGTTAAATCATGAATTTGCTATAAATCTCTAAAAAAGAATGAAGTACCTATATTGATGAGATGAATTGGAGCGTGAAACTCGTGTTTCAGATTTGTATAACGAAATATATCCAAAAAATATAATAAAAGCAAATTTAATTTATTTTGTGTAAGAGACACAAAATTATTGTATTCCATCTCTCTTTCTGTCTCTCTCTCACTTCGCCTAGGCTTATCCAATTTAATTTGCCATGCAAAGATAGCAAATTTGTATTGGTCTCCGATACAAATTATTTATTACATAAACCTATATCTGTCTCTCTCTCTCTCTCTGTCTAGCTTTATCCCATTTCATTTGAGATTATAGCATATATAATACGGAACATTCGCAAATGCGTAATGTAAAAACCAGCCTTAAGCCTTAGATAGAGAACCTTAATGTTAAGATTCATTTTCAAGCGACACGATCCGAAAAAACCGCGATAAAAATCGTGTCGACGGATCACTTAAAAATTAATCTTATCGTAGTAAATTTAAAGCCGGTTATTATTTGCGTTTGTAAATTTTCAGCTAGTGTTTAAAAAAAAAGCATTATTTAAAATATTAATATTAATAAAAAAAATGTGCTAATTAAAAATTATTTTAATGCATTTATAAGTTTTATTGTATGTTTTAATTTTTTTTTATATCCATTTTGTGGGTAGCATCATTATATGTCATAGATATAGAAAAAGAAAATTGTGTTATGGCAATATTCCCGTTATTATGTACCTGGGTAGTTAGTTATGGTGAAATATATACGACGGTAGCAAATTACTGCCTAAAAACGTATGTGTTTCATTCCACATAAAAACTATTTTCCCACTTATAGGCTTTTTTTAATGTGTGCCAAGTTTTTGTTTAAAGATTTGTCTGTGTATTCAGAACCGGCCGCCTATCTGATGTCAACCCTCTTGGGAATGTTGTTTTACTGAGCAAATAGGTGTTTACTTGTAGCATTTTGTGATTAGTTTTTTTTTATTGAGCGGCACACTGTAATGCTAGTTTATATTAATATATTATTATGATTTTGTCATTGTTTTGATGTGTTAGGAAAACGCCGCCGTGGAAAACTTATCCAGATTCGCACAATGTTTTTGAAACTTCATTTTGGTACAATTTCACAGTAAAAAAATGTAGCGATCGCCAATGTTGGAGCTTGGGAAAAATAACGATGTTTCGCCCAAACGTAATTTTTGGCGAATGTGACGTTATGCGGTGAAAATGTCGTTTTCCAAAGTGACATTGTGCGAAAGTGATCAACGTTTTTAAGATGGCATTTTGCAAAAGTGACATTTTGCGCCGAGACCCTTATAAACCACAAATATAAAACACGTGTTTAATGTTAATGAACAAATCACTAATTATCGATATGATATTTTGTTATATTTATTGTCAAAAGGGTAGGTTTTGTTAAAAGGGATGGTAAAAATATTATCTGATTGTGATATTATATTCTTCTGTATGCGTAGTGCGAGTTTTCACACCTCGATCGCATTTTACGCTGCCGGCCAATCAAATTGCGGCATTTAACACATCACGTGACCAAAGCTCGGTTATACCTGGTTAATTTCTGATACCAGTTAGCGCGCATTAATATATACATAAATTATATATACACAACGAAAGAAAAAAACGTAATAAAAATAAATTTTGTAAAGAGCGTTATCATAACGTTTTCAACTCGGAAACCCTTATTTTTCGGTTTCTGATCGGAGGGCATTGTAATTTAGATTTTGTTCGATTTATCAGTTAAACTCACAATGATTCTTCTTGATTAGCCCCCACCCACCTTGCCTAACGATCACGAAAGAATAAGAATTCGAGAAAACGCAGCGTTACGGTACACGTAATGCGCGAGTGTAATCAACCAGTTAATGTCAAACGCGTTTACGCCCGCGAAGGTGTTACGCTCGGAGCGGAATAATCACTACACAGTATAAAACTGTCGCCCAACGCATCTGTCTGTTTTTAAGCGTCTTTTTCTAAAGAACACAGCGCATTTTTATGCAGTTTTGAATGTTATTATTACGATAGAGTTGGTAAATTAAGTCATTTTTAAACCAAATAAAAAAATACCGGTTTCGAGTCTTGCACGTGACAATACGACACTATGATTGGTTGGTTAAAAGCAAACGCGATCGATGAAACGAAAACCCACTACGCATTATTGTTTAAGTCGTTTTATAGAAATAATCACACGCTAATCTGTTTTTCGTTCAGAAATAATGTCATGAATCACGCAAACAATGCATTCAGCATTAAGAAACTACTATTTTATTATTTGTATATGTTTCTATCTCGGATATATGACGTGTATTTTGCGCCAAAAGCATATTTTGATATGCAAGCGCTGTCAATATGCTTCATGATCCGAGTCCAATGTGTAAGTGGGTCTCCGGCGTCGCGACGGCTGCGGCCGCGCTGTCATTACGATCCGTCAATTTTGCTCGAGGAAGGAATCGTTTCCAAAATCAATCATTGATAAAACTGAAACATTACCACAGTACAGATTAATTATTTTAAATTGAGATTGGTAAAACTAATTCATGTCTTTGATAAAATTTGAAAAATTGTAATGACAGCGCGACCGCAACGGTCGTAACGCTCTGAGAAACACCCAAGAATGTATTGTATATACAGTCTGTCAATAAAGGAAATAGATTTCTGAAGAACAAAATTTTTTTGCTATTTTCATATCAAATAGAAGCGGTGTGCGCCTGTCGAAAGGTCCCAGGTTCGAATTCTACTCGTGCCACATGAGTTTGTATACCAATCTGACTCATGTATAGTTGGTTTTCATCGACCACCACTTGCTTCCGGTGAAGGGAAACATCGCGAGGAAACCTGCACACTCGTTGATTGTCAACTTGTGTGTGAAATGGAGAAGACAATGGCAAACCACTCCATTAATAATGCCAAGAAAGTTGTTGTGTGTGTTTCATTCCACATAACCACGACCCTCGGCCATGAGGAATACGACTATGATGAGAATATAAATAGAATGGTCAAGATTGGTTGATAAACATCCAGTGTTACCAGCCAACAGGAGACAGTGCCCTCATTCAATTTTGTCACTTTCTTGACAGACTGTATTCCTTTCACATCTAAACTATTCCTCGAAGGCTTATAGATTTTGATGCGGGTTAATTTTAATAGAGAGATTCAAGAGGAAGGTTTAGGTTACTGTTAGGTTTATTTATAATTTATTATAGCTTCACCCGAGCGAAGCCGGGACGCGCCGCTAGTATTACATGAATAAATAAATTGACAAAATTTGAATGGAGATTTCTATAGCGTAAGTATTTGAATCAATTTCCTGGCTAATTTTAATGCAGTGGCTCTTAGATATGTTTGATCAAAATCGGCTCAGCCGTTCAAAAGTTGTAGCGAAATGAATACTGAAAGTCGGGGGTTTTTTAATTTGTCTAACAAATAAACTTGTGATGATTTTTCACCGTGATTGTATTCGAGGAATAGATTAGGTGTGTATGGGCACAGCCGCGCTACAAAGACAGAAAATTATAGAACGGTCATCACGACGCCTGCTACACTGGAGGTCCCGGGTTCAGTCCCCGGTCAGCTCAACATGGAAAATGATCTTTTTCAGATTGATCTGGGCCTTGGATGTTTATCTATATATGTATATGTTATAGAATATAGTATCGTTGAGTCAGTAACCCATAACACAAGTTTCGAACTTACTTTGGGGCTAGCTCAATCTGTGTGATTTGTCCCTAAAGTCTGTACCAAATAGAAAAAAAAAACTTTGTAAACAAACCATGGGCGGGTATAAAATTATCAAATTCATCACGAATCTTCCTTCCAAGACACTAAAATTTCACATCCGTCACTTAGAAAGCACTGTAGGTCACTAATCAAACAATATTTATGTAGTAAATTGGAGATAAAAGTTACAAAAGTATAAAAATATTATTAGATGAATAATAATAAATAAATATATTAGGACAAATCACACATATTTAGCTAGCCCCAAAGTAAGTTCGAGACTTGTGTTATGGGATACTGACTCAACGATACTATATTTTATAACAAATACATATATAGATAAACATCCAAGACCCGGGCCAATCAGAAAAAGATCATTTTCCATCATGACCCGACCGGGGATACAAATAACCTATATATATATATATATATATATATATATATATATATATATATATATATATATATATATATATATATGGTAATTAAAGGTGCAGTCTATTAATCGTGATGTTTGTATTAGCATTTAAACTAGCTATTTGAATATTTGGCTACGCTAGATCATTGTCATTTATATTATATCATTACGTAATTGAAATATTGAAATATATGTTTGTGATTTTCTTTGTTTTTGTGGTGCGCTACAAGGAATGTCTCACGTGATCAGCTTCGCGCAACAGGTCACAGCATATTATACTATTCTTTGAACATTAATAGCATTTTATATAGCAGGGTGTAGTGTTAGCGTCCGCAATGGATGGAAGAATGGGCTGATGTAATGTTTTTATCATAAAAATAAATAATTATTACAAGTCTTTCGTTTTATTTTATTTCAATCTATATCCAAACCGCAGTGTCAATATATCGTGAAGTAGGCTAACTTCACTCCCTGCTAACCCCCCCCCCCCCCCCCCCTCACGTACAATCTGCGCAAGCCGCCTCATACGTTTTCGAACACACTGCGATTACGGGTGTTAGGTTACTTACAAGATTTAATTCTCATTTTCATTTTAATGTTGACTCACACATACATACGTCAAAGGACACAGTTGTGTTCATGATTTAATTTTGATCCATGACTAATTTGTTTTATATATTTTTTAATTGTTATAATTATTTACACTGTGTACATACATGAAATTAGGTACTCCGTTTCCATGGAATTAGTAAGTAACGTAGTACTTACTAATTCAATTTGTAACTAAACGAATTAGTAAGTAACGTAGTACTTACTAATTCCATTTGTAACTAAACGAATTGGTAAGTAACGTAGTACTTACTAATTCCATTGTGTCATACAGATCTCCGTTGAACCCCTTCCACACGATACAATCTGTACACCCATTTTGATTGCCGATTGAATTGGGTGCAATCGGATCGTCCGTCCACACGTACACAACTTAATCGCCAATATCAGTATTTGATTGAACAATCCCAATTCAAGCGATACCGACCACCCAATGACCTTGAATTTCATATCTCCGTCCACACAACCCAATTTGATTGTCAATCTAATCAAATTTTGCGTAAAATTGGGTCGTGTCGTGAAGGTGTTTAAGAATAATACTGTTCTGTGATACAAATTGTATGAGACAACTGTTTCTTGTGTCTTATTCGTAGACCATACCTTACCATCGATGCGTGAATGGATTTTAGTCAGTTACGAATTATGTTCGTTATTATATATTAAACATATGTCTAAAATCCATCGTGTGATCTAGAAGCATCGATAGTATTATAAACTAGATGTTGCCTGGGGCTACGCTCTCGTGGGAATTTTGAGATAAAGTATAGCATATAGCAATGTTCGATAATGTACCTTTCTAATGGTGAAACAATTTTTGAAATCGGTCCGGTATTTTCGGAGATCACCCGTCGATTAAACGATTACCTCTTTAAACTAATAGATGATGGATATATGGATAATAATAAAATACCAAAATCCATATGATCTCATTTTATTAATAATAACACATTTACATTAATAATATTGTAACTAACGAGTAGAATTTTCAAAATTTGGTTGCATGAGTCTTCACCTTAAATAAACGTTCACAACACTAGCCGCCATTTTTAAAAAGTATTCTTGTCATACGATAAGGCATAGATTAAATATGTAATTAGGAAATACATGAGGCGTGATACAACACTGATTCAAAATTTAGCTAATGTAAAAATATCCACATTTATTTAAGCGTTTCTTTCTATTGTTAATCCTATTTTTATAATTCTAGCAAGACAAACTTGTTTGTCATCAATATAAGTTGACGTGACTTATGGGGGAAAATTATCGACGTTTTTATTTAACATCTATTAAGTACATATACAAACTAACTTTACATGTCACCTCCTAGGTCTTAAATAATAAATTATACTATAAATCAACCTAATGATTAAATAATGACATTTTATAAATTTATTTTTAAAATAATCACTGGCACAAAATATACTTTTTTAATATTATTTTTTATTTATTTTTTAAATAGAGAAGTAATTTTTGGCCAGTATCTAATAAATCGTTTGGACGTTGCAAGCTGACGATCGACTTAACACTATGTCACGAATTTTGTATAGTACGAGGTAGATAAACCTAACCTGAGCTACCTAAGAATTATGTTATAAAACAATTAATTATTCAGATGATTTACACCATGACAGGGGAAACCAGAGAGAAACGGACGGTTGTCAACACAAATTATGACAATTTTTGCGCGCCAGTATCAATAATTTTAATATATTAAGATCCAGCGTATATAACGCGTTCGGGGCCCTAGTTTATCTGCCACGCGGACTGTACCGTCGAAACACAACATTAGTAGACACACATTAATAGTAGGCGAAGTACGTACTAATGATATTCGCCCATACGTCTCAGTGGCTTGTAACGTCCTAACCGTCGAATTACACGTAAGTACTTTTACATTTTCATTGTAATTACGTCGAATAAATGTCATTTTTAACACGTCAAAAAACGCTACGGCCATTATATTCAAGTGTACCGCCAGTTACCTTTGTAATGGTGTTGCCTAAGATTTTGTCTATCGTTTCTTTACTGTTATTAGTTTATTTAAAAAATAAATTCATAATTATCCTGTAAACATAACGTAAGATTAGCAAATATTATCTTGAACCGGTTGCTATGACAAAAGATCTTTATCGATCAGTATTCAATGACAAAAAAACAAAAAGTAAGAAATCTTTTTAGTTCACTTGTTTTTCTTTCCACCCTAAGGTTGGCTGGAAAAAAATGCATAGGTATGCTCTAAGTTCGCTATTACGCTCATTTATGTTTGAGGTTAGGTTCTCACTCAGCATTTCGACCGCTGCGGCCGCGCTGTCATTACGCTCCGTTAATTTTTTTGAGGACGAAATCAATCGTTCATAAAATTGACATTGCCACAGTACAGATTAATCATTTTAACGTCGTCAGACAGTGAAATTAATCTCGTCTATGTTGAAAATTTTAACAACAGCGCGGCCGCATCGGTCGAAGCAAAACTTATGATTTTCGATTAATGGTTCAATAAAAAGTCAATCTATCTATCTATCAATCAATATCTAGAGACAACACCAGCCTAATTAAGTCTTTACTGATAATCTTTTTGCTTTCGTCTCGCCAGTTCCGCGCTCGCTTCTTGTATAGCCTCCCACAATTTGGCCTCGGAAATAACCTGCCTAGATATGTCATCGATGCCGTTCTCAGAATCCATAATCGGGCCAATGGAGTCATCGTCTACGAGCTGAAAATAATCCCACTAATATTATAAAAGATTAAACGGCTGGGCCAATTTTTATTTATATGGTATTGAAGTAGTTGATATATTGGACATAGGGTAATTTTTATCGCGAAAGTACGCGATTCTCGTAGGATTCGGTCAAAAAGTCTGATACTCAAAGGCGCTTTATAAAGTAGATGGCGCTACTGGACATAAAGATTTTATAAATTTTATAAATAGGCTACAGTTAGTTATAAAATGATTGCCAAGCATGAATTGAGGTATAGCCCAGTTTTTTGCAAGACATGATTTGTTCTCGTTGTTAAATGTCTTCACGCAAAGAAGATGAAGAGTAAACAGAGAAAACTAGACTGCTTTATCTCGCTCATACTAGAAAGAGAAACGTGTATTAGAAATAGATACACGAGAGGGAGCGCTACAGAGCGTTAATATCTTTTGTCCCATATCGTGTGCCACCTTTTACAAGGCCCAGCCTAACGATTAGGTGCAAAAAGTGCACAACGCCGCTAAATAAGTTTTCATTCAACAGTTTCCATCTCATATGGCTACGGTTATCTCTTGTTTTCACGGTCTACGGCTTGCTATCCCTATATTTGATGTGAAATTTTTAGAAAAACACTCTATGATCCGAACACTCTATGTGAAGATCACAAAGCTATTCTACAAAAAGCCTTCGTATTAAGCACCATTCACCTCACTTGTCATGTCAAAAAATCTAACCTTTTCCGCGCTTACGGCGCTATTATCTTTGCGTGACGTAGATATTGCTATGAAGTTTTGCAAGTTTCAAATTTTTGCCGCAAGTTTACATAACTGCTATGAACCAACCTGTCTGTGCCCCATTATTTCTTGAGCGGGCATGCCGGGCACTTGAGACCGTTTTCGACCGCACCCTGGAATATATTAACGTCAAATTATGCGCGAGGCGGACGGGTTAAGATTTTATTTAAGTATTTTTTATTATTATAAATTCGGATGACCATAAACTATTTAGCTTACAAAATTAACGTCTTGAGCCAATCACAGGTACCTACTCATTACTAATAATGAATGATTTTTATAATTTTGGGCGTGTTTTACCATTTTCTGATAAAATATTATTTATTCTGAAATATTAACTAGCTGCTAGATAAATCTGAAATTCTTTTTATATTTGCCTTTAATTATAAATATAATTATAAAACACAATTTTAGCGCTATCTGTTCGATATTTTACTCAAAGGCTTTCAAATACTTTATTGGCAAGCGGTGAAGTTTTAAATAAATCCGAAATCAAGATCAAGGCTCTTTTCAAGATCAATTTCAATGTGGACTTTACGTAGTCTTGTCCCACCATAGAGTGTGACGTATTCTAACCGGCGTAATAATCGATTTATCGAATTTTGACAGGAAGACACGATATATTATGACAGCCATGTTAGCAACGACGACAAAACGGCTATTTGTCGTTCGGAGTAGATAAAACGCCTCGATAAAATTATATCGTTGGTCGCATGCTAGCCCTGCTTGACGATCGCCCAGCCTCGCCAATCCTTCCCACGATCATTGGTTCTCAAGGTTATAAATCGAAGTTATTTCTACCTACCTGTGAACGCATTACAGAATGGCCGCTTCTTGGGAGACATCACCATCTCCTCTGTAATCCTCGGATCGTAGTTCCGCGGCAACTGAAACGTGTAAAACTTAATTGTTTTTCATAAAAATATTAGATATAAAAATAGTAGCTCGATGTGCTGTTGACTGTACATGCTAGCCGAATCTCGACAGTCCTGAGCGTAAATATAATTATTTTTCGAAACACAGTCCCATTTGTTAGTTTATTAACTATAACATTGTAAATATTATTTATTCCGGTCAAATCAATTCCGGGTATAAAAAATGGCATTTTGTAGCCTATCTTCCTCGTGAATTTAAGAACGACATCACGACTAAAAATGCTAAAGTAAAAGTTAAAGAACATTTCTCAGAGAATATGGCTGCCCAATGTGTATAAATACGTGTTTTTTGTCAGGTTAATTATATTAGGTATAAATAGGTAGCTAAGTAACATTGTTGTATTAGAATAGGTACTGTGATGTAACTCATGCATCGGTATTGCTATTGTTTTTTATTATATTGTATTTAAAATGATAATATATAAATTATAAATAAGATTAAGTATGTGTGCCTTAAAACAATGCCCCAAATTGCTCAAAAGTACGCCATCATTTTTTTAACGTTCGTCGACAGAAATTATATGAAGTTTCGATGTGCTTAGGTACGTCAACGCATGTCTGTGTCAAACCTATGGAAAACAAGAGAGCACGAGGGACCTGGTGCGATATCTCCCTCTCATTTCTTTTTTCCCAGGTTTTTCCCCAACCCAAGGTCAGCTCGCCTTGTTCCATATCCACGGAACACGGGAAAATAGACTACTCCCACAGACAGAATATCTGTGACTAATCCCAATCCCTAGGTCCTATAGGTAATTCTGGAGCGAATCCACTCGCAACAAAACTGACAAGATACAGAATATTATAATAGGTAGGTACTTCTAATTTTAAACACTTACCGTAGCAGTGTAACAGGAATTCAAATACATTAAAGAAACGATGAGCAATAACGAAACGCGGTTGATCGACGACATGGCGGGAAGTTTGACAGCGCGCGCTCGTTCAAAATGGCGTATCTGAAAATTATAAAAAGGTTTTTATTTTTACAAGCAATCAAAATTTGACGACCTCGATGGCGCAGTGGTATAAAATGCTTGCCTCTGAACCGAGAGGTCCTTGGATGTTTATCTATATATGTATATGTTATAAAATATAGTATCGTTGAGTTAGTATCCCATAACACAAGTCTAGATCTTACTTTGGGACTAGCTCAATTTGTGTGATTTGTCCTAATATATTTATATTTTTGTATATTTAATCTACGTAGGTGCATAGATCCAACTTTTCGTAACTAAGCACAGGATTGCACCTAAATTACGGTTACTACGATTGTTCCAAACGTATAACTTCTATCCAATATGAAGATATCGTTATGACAACGAATGATATATTTACTATGTTACAATGTCTTATACGTACCTACTAAATTAAATTAAAATCCAAAATTATGGTGGCCGTGAAACGGCACGCACGTGTGTTAGAGCGCGGTGTGCTGAGTATAACACTTCCAAAATCAAAATCAAATCATTTATTCAGAAATTAGGCCTTCACAGGCACTTTTTCACGTCATATTCTGAATTAAATGATGTTTACCAAAGCTACAAACTACTAGTATTTCGGAACGACCACGGCTGAGAAGAAATGCCGAAAGAAACTCATTCAAACAGTGTTGGTCCCTATTATGCCAGAAGAGCTTACCATTTTTTTAAATATAAATTTATGTATAATTTTTTATCAGTAATATAACATGTAAGCACACAATAGAGTACATGGTCAAAAGGTATACTGAAACATATTATGATTGTGATCAAGTGCTGATGAAAGGAAAATATATATATATATATATATATATATATATATATATATATATATATATATATATATATATGTATAATTAACCAAACAAAAAAAAACTTTTAATAAAAGATCGATCTGACCAGTTCCCCCGGCAGCACCTGTTCACGAGTTGACGCGTGAGTCAGCCATCGCGAAGCTCAACCACAATAGAGGGAACCTCCCGACCCGATCCACGACGCCGCTACCGGTTTGACCATTTGAGTGTGCATCACATACTCGATCTCCATAATCTAACATAATATATACCTATGTTACTTTCAGACACTTGAAGATCACAAATCACGTATATGTTTTACAAGTAAATGCAGTACTTCCTCATGCAACACCACACAACGTCCTAATATATAGGACTGAACAATTCCTAAGCTTAACAATGATTTGCATTATTAATTAGCTCTGTAATTCCAATGATCCAAATCTAATTCCCCAAATTAAAAAGTTAACAGTATATTGACAAGACAATTAGAAGTTAAACCGAGTTTGGACAACAATTGTTGAAACAAAACTCTATTAGCTTACGACATTGTCTTGTGTCTCTTGTGGTCTTATTGTTCGATTATTTCTTTTTTTATCTAAAACCATTATGGTTTCTTACTCAGCCGTCACAGCAGGTCTACTAAGGAACATAAAACACGTATGTACCTAGCACGTCAATGCGTCCACAACGTTCTCTCTCAATTTACACGATATGAGAAAAGAAGTCAGCAGTTACAAGAGATTTTTTTTTCGCTGTCTGGCAACTAGCTATGAAAGAAGAAATTTCTCCCCATCCTTGCATTCGTAATATTTCGTCTCCATTTCACACGATCAAAAAAAAAATCAAATCATTTATTCAGAAATTAGGCCTTCACTGGCAGTTTTTCACGTCACATTCTAGAAATTAAATGATATTTACCAAAGCTACAAACTACTAGCATTTTGGAACGACCACTGCTGAGAAGAAATGCCGAAATGAGTTTCTCTAGCACGCATATCCTTGACATAAAGTCAGCTTTTTTTAACCCCTGACGACAAAGATCCTAACTAATTATTATAAATGCCAAAAACTAAGTTTGTTTGTTACCTCTTCACGCTCTACCTACTCAACCAGGCTTTCTGAAATTTTTGCATTAATTGTTATTTGAAATATAGAGAAGGACATAATCGGAAAAATAAATATTCCCGTTGGAAATTGTGCAGAGAAACAGCAAGTTAGCGTAGATACATATATGTTTTATGATTTTACACGAGCGAAGCAGGAACGGGTCGCTAGTGTAAGTATAAATGCATAAGATTGTCGTGACTCCCTGCTGCGCGCGGCGGGGTCCGCCTTACCGCTTTATTGCATTCAGAATCAAGTTAATTGTTAAACTTTTTCACTACTTGGAATTGATTTTCATCTCTCTCTAATAAGCTAAATGAATGCAAAATTTCAAGAAGATTGGTTGACCAGAAATAACATACTTTCGCATTTAAAATATTAATTGTGATTAATTAATTTACTATATTTATATATGTGTATGTATGTATAAGACCTACATTTGTTAATTGACGTGTTTGGAGAAAAGGCCGCGGTGAATTTTGTTGCGCCGCTTCTTCTTCATCTGCGCTTTGAAAGTCGGCAGTAGACTTGGTTTAAGTATTTTTTTGACGTCAATAAGTGATGATCAGATCAGATCATTCTAAGAATTTTGAATTTGAATTGGTTTTGCCCAAAATACGTGGAAATGGTGAGAACAAAGGAGTCTCAACTCCTTGAGATAATAAACTACAGTAAGAACCGTACGTATTCTATAGGTATTTTGTACACAGATATACGTAGACGATATATCGAAGTTTTCAAATCCATTATATATAGTGGACGCGACTAGCGACTAGGTACTTTTAAGCAGTGTTAATACTAATAATAATAATTTTAAGCTTCGCGAATTTCTACCCAAGATACTTGAGTATTTATCGATTTTGATTTTTAATTTATTACTATTTGCCCAGGGCTACGCTCCCTTGGGAATATAGCCTATAGCAATCTTGGATAATGTACCTTTCTAATGGTGAAGGAATTTTTGATATCGGTTCGGTAGTTTCGTAGCCTCAAACATGAATCTCACACTCTCTTACCCCTTTATAATAATAGTATAGATAGTTAGATATTTCTTTAATTTTTTTTACTTAATCTGTGTGAATTGCCTTTATACATATTTATTTATTTATATGTATATAAATATATTTAATCGACTTTTTAAAAATATTTTTTATTTGTATTTATATACCAGCTGAAAATCCGAAATGTGTGTGAACATGTCATGACACAAAGCTGAGCTGGGATCCATTTCAGCACAGACCATCCTATCCTATTAATATTATAAACGCGAAAGTTTGTGGGGATGTATGTTTGTTACTCTTTCACGCATAATCTACTGGACAGATTGTACAGATGAAATTTGGTACACGTGTAGAATATAACTTGGAATAATACATAGAGTATTTTTTATCTCGAAATTCTCACGGTCGAAAACCCCGGGGCGCACCTAGTTTATATATTAAATCTATAACAACATGGCAACCCACACACTACCAAAATAATATACGCCACGCCCTGCAATGTTATGGTCCTATTGCAATAAGTCATTACTTGATTACGTGGGCACATAACGGACACTTTATATATATACTTATGCGTAGATAGATAAATATGTAGGTCACTCACAACCGTACAAAATACGAAGTGAAAGAAATATATAAGAACTTCATACAGCAAAAAAGTCACAGTTTGTATAATTTGCTTTTAAACTAACTTAAAATCTGGTATATCTATAATTTTCAATCAAATCAAATCATTCATTCAGAAATTAAACCTTCACAGGCACTTTTTCACGTCAATTTTTATATTATATAGTAACTAACTTAATTTCTCAAAAGCTACAAACTACTGGCATTTCGGAACGAACACTGGCTGAGAAGAAATGATGAAAGAAACTCATTTGAACAGAATGATCACTCCTATTTGAACATTTGAATCAATGAAAACTTTACCAGATTTTAAGTTAGACCTTTCGCTATACAACTGTAAAATTGCGTTTTAATTCTTTGCTATAGTTTTAGCCCTCAGCTTCGCCGGCGTTTTTTATAATAACTTATTATTGTCGATATCTCGAGATCTTAAAAACGTATCGGGATGAAAAGTTTAAATTACTAAAAGGAAAATATAACCTATTCATCTTGGACTGAGACAAAAGGTAAACAAACCTTGAACAAAAAAATCATTATATCTCGTTATTCCTATGTTAATTTTGTTCTTACTTTCTGTTAATGATTAAATTTTTTGCTGTTGTTATTTTATAGAGTCATGTCGCTTACTTAAATGTTTGGCTTGTTAATTTCTCATTTCTTTTTTGTTTACCTTTTGTCTCAGTCCAAGATGATTAGGGTATATTTTTCTTCTAGTAGTTTAAACTTTTCATCCCGATACGTTTTTAAGATCTCGAGATATCGACAATAATAAGTTATGATAAAAAACGCCGGCGAAGCTGAGGGCTAAAACTATAGCAAAGAAATAATTAAAACGGTATTTTATTCAAAATTTAGCTCTCAAATCTAGAACGTTGTAAAATGCACGTAGGAGCTCAAAATTGCTCAAAAATAACACAGAGTCAGATACCACTTTTGAAGCAATATATTAAAATAATATTATTCTTTAATTTGTCCACGAGACTGCTGTCTATGGTTTGTATAGAGTAGGAAATTAGATTCCACTTTTTCTTCATTTTGCATTAAATGAAAAAATATGCACTGGTCTATAAACCACACTCTATACGAATAATAAATTACGAAAGTCTGTCTTTATGTCTGTTCCGCTTTCACCGGTTCACAGATTTTGATGAAATTTGGTATTAGTTATATATTATCATAATTATATGTAGTTAAAAGATCCCCGTTCAAATATTTACTTTTCAAAAATCAACGCCCGCGTTTTGATTGTTTCTATGATGTCTGTTTCGCTTTCGCAAAGAAATAAACGCGAGCGAAGCCGCTGGCAATTTCATTTTCCCGCAGCTTCGCTAGCTTGAATTTCTCTGACTTTCACCCCCACATTAAAGGCATTTGAGGGGTTAATTTTAGAAAAAATGCTGCAAATTCAAATTCAAATCATTTATTCAGAAATTAGACCTTCACAGGCACTTTTTCTCGTCAATATTTATAGTTATTTCTCACAAGCTACAAACTAGTGGCATTTCGGAACGACCACTGCTGAGAAGAAATGCCGAAAGAAACTCATTTGAACAGTGTTGATCCCTATGCTTGCCTCTATATGTCGGTGAGTAGTCGTAAAAGTAATGGCAAATGCCTTTAAGCTACTAAAGATTAACAAAATCTGACACCAGTGTTAGCAATAACAGTCTTAAAGAAGGAAGCATGTAATTTAAAATGATCTTTATTTATGTTGCAATTGGAAACAATTTCATTTGTGCATTTAGCAACCAACCAACAAAAACAATTTTCAAACACCGAAATTCTAATTTTTCAAAATGCCCGCTCGATTCCATATTTTCATAAATTTGTGAAGAAGTAAGCAAGCAAGACATCAATTACTAATAAGGTTTTTATCAGACATGATCCAGTGCGCCATTTTCTTAGCTGTTTTCAAATTAGAGATATTAATTCGTTGGCTGTTCTTCTTTATAGGTATTTGTTTTAAGTAGTGTGTATGTCTAAGTCTAGTATTATTTTAATCTTCTTCTTGACCTTATCCCACTCATGTGGGGTCGGCACAGTATGTAAGTTCCTTCCATTTCGTTCTGTCATTCGCCATATCCATTGATACTCCTTTCCTGTTCATACTATCCTTGACACACTCCATCCATTTCTTCTTAGGTCTTCCTCTATTCCTGGAACCCTTTACTACCATATTTAATGCACTTTGAGTGACGTGATTTTCATCTCTTCTTAAAATATCCCCGTACCAGCCTAACCTATAACTATGTAATTTCTGAAAAAAGTCTAGTATTTTTTTAATATGTCGGTTTTATTATTGTTGGAATAGTTTCTATAAGTGAAGATTTGGAAATGGCTATTAGTTGCTATTTTTGTTCATTACATTATCTGTTAATCCGATAATCTTCCATTCAAATAGAATAAAAAATATACATTCTGTGATCATACTAAAACATTGTTATACATACAAATCCATATTGCGGCGTTCCAAGCAAAAGGGTACCACCGGGCCGATTCTAGTTTCCGAGATATTTGAGATTTATTGAAAAAATTGTGAAAAATTGGCATCTTGCGATTTTAATTGATTTTAATGCATCATCCAAAGGGCTACGTTTCCATACAATAGACGTCTCTAAATCATGTGTCATCAACACAACGTGAGAAATAACTCTAGCTATTACAGTTTAAACTTTCAATGTCTGTTGTTTGTAAGTGTGAACTTTGAAATTATATTTTTCCAAAAAATTTAAACAAAATTGTTTTTTTTTTTTTTTTCCATTTAACTATCTAAATACAGTCTTAACTCAATACCGCCCAAGTGGTACCTAAACGCTTGGAACGCCACAATACCTACTTACTAGAAACTTTAATTTAAATTGGGGTCGTACTTACATGGGTTTAACCAAATAAATAAAGTTTAAAATTTCATACAACGCCCGTGTAGGAAACTTTGAATCTTGTAGTACAAAGGTAACTAGCTTCCTAGTTAGAATTAATCACCCGAGGCATTATTAGATGTGTTATGTCTTCCGTTATGTAGCGGCCGCTTTCCGCCATAATTTTGGCCATCGAAATCATTATACAGGGTTATCAAACGCAAAATTTCCTAAAGACTACTTGAGTATATCAAAACAAGCAACTTTTATTCTACGACTTTTCGTCATTCGTAGTTTTAGTTTTCATATAAAATATACAATCTAATTTGCGATTCTACACATCTTACCTCTATGTAATAGCCGAGCAACACGAGACAGTACAGTAGCTTTATGTAGCGGAATCTAACATAGAGTTAACGTTTTATAGAAACGATATTAAAACTTAAAAAAAACTTTTTTGTATTTATTACGTTTAGACAAAAGTCGTAGAACAAAAGATGTCAGTCTCTATGTACCTTATGCGCCTTTGGAAGGTTATGCGTTAGATACCAGTAGCCCTGTATACTTTAAAACATATTCGCTTAACGCTGTATATCGCTATGTATGCTTTGATCTTTAAAACTACGCAACGGATTTTGATGCGGGTTTTTAAAATAGATAGTGTAATTCCCGTAGGAATTTCGGGATAAAAAGTACCCTATGTGTTATTCCAGGTTATATTCTATTATTATATTATTCTACCCGTGTACCAAATTTCATAACAATCCGTCCAGTAGATTTTGCGTGAAAGAGTAACAAACACACACATACATCCTCACAAACTTTCGAATTAATCATATTAGGTAGCATTGTGATTTTACCCGAGCGAATCCGAGACAGATCGCTAGTGTACTCTTTTTTAAATGCACAATGTCCATTTTGCGAGTGCAACGCGGCGTCGCAAAATGTGCACTTATGTATGTATGTATGGACACTTTTCATCAACTTCATGTTAAGACCTTACGCCGTGGGAATAGGAGCGAATTTGCAATGAATTTGGCTAGATTAATGAGCTTTTTTTTTTGATCTCGGTGGCGCAGTGGTAAAGTTCTCGCCACTGAACCGAGAGGTCCCG
The DNA here is from genome assembly GCF_027563975.2 of Plodia interpunctella. NCBI lineage: Eukaryota > Metazoa > Arthropoda > Insecta > Lepidoptera > Pyralidae > Plodia > Plodia interpunctella. Next base: position 2,840,206 of record NC_071323.1, read on the forward strand.
GGTTCAATCCCCGGTCGGGTCATGATGGAAAATTATCTTTTTCTGATTGGCCCGGGTCTTGGATGTTTATCTATATATGTATTTGTTATAAAATATAGTATCGTTGAGTTAGTATCCCATGACACAAGTCTCGAACTTACTTTGGGGCTAGCTCAATCTGTGTGATTTGTCGTAATATATTTATTTATTTATTTTTGACTGTACAATATGTAGTTCACAATATGTCCTACAAACAAGTAATTCAACCGATTGAGCTGAAACTTTCTACACAGGTTTAGTTTGGACGACAATGCATTATTATGATAAGCACGACCTGATGGTGCACCCAGAAACGGCTCCCGAAGGCGGAATTTTTAAACGGTTTACTGCACGGACATGATATTTTTGTCACACATTGAATGCAATAAGATTTTTCTGACAACAATAAAAGATTGTATCAAAAATGCATTTTTTATAAATAAGTATTTTTTTGAATATAGTTCCGTACCCAATTTTCTTTTTTATTTTATTTTTGTAAGTTTTTTAACCTATTTAAGTAATAAAAAATACTTTTTTTTTTAAATATTAATCGGATTTCTATTTGTTGCAAAGTCAAATCATTTATTCAGAAATTAGGCTATTTTATTTTATTTTATTTTTCACGTCATATTCTAAATTAAAAGATATTTACCGGAACGACCACTGCTGAGAAGAAATGCCGAAAGAAACTCACGCTTGCAACCGCAATAACGACAAAATCAAATGACATTTTAATCGACTTCAGTAAGTAACAAAGCGTGCTGGTCAAGTTTTTAATACTTATAACTACGGAAAACTAAGTGGACTTCGTATTTAATTACTAGCTCTTGACCGCGGCTTCGCCCGCGTCATATTCGCGCGTCCGCTAGTAAGTTTGTTCGCTCATCAAAACAAATGGATGGATTTTGATACGGAAGGTCTAACTTATGCTCGCGATACGTTGCTTAGAACCCGAGATATCGATAATATAATATTTTTAACGGACGCACGAAATAAAATACATATAATTATAATAAGTAATATATTCCATTATTTAAACATTGAATCAGTATGAACACATTTTTTTATACAAATACTCAAAACCTTCTGAAAACTATCCTAAAAATACTGGTACTAAAATACAATAATTACAATGTTGTGTACAATAACTTGCTGAGAAATAACTGTGAGGACAAACAGACAATCACTTACCTCTGGTCGGTGTCGGCGAATGCAGCGTGGAGCCGCGACCGACTTTTATATACGAAGATGACGACGGACGAACAGAGAAAGTTGTGGAGTCAGCGGGTTTATTTTCATTTTTACTATCTACCAAGTAAATAAAAAAATATATATTAAAATAAAATAAAATAAAAAAAATAAGGATCGTTTATTGCAGGCATAGCCCATAAAGTGTTAGTAACAGAGGAACTTATAACTTTGTTAGTAAATCTACATTAAAGATTTTTGACGGTGTTGTGTCTTTGGCTAGATGAACGCGAGTCCAGTGTTTCATAATTCAATTCAGTTTCACCCTATATATACTCGAGCTGTTGCCAGAGAGAAACTGTGCACGTCTATAGCCAACAATACGTACGGGCAGAGGACAGCGCGATATCTCCTTCCGAGATTAGTTAACTACCCACCTCTGTAAAAAATGACTTAACTCCTAAAAATATTAAAAATAAACTTAAGTCCCACTTTATCGAACAATTGTGTTAGATTGCAGCTTACTACTAGGCACTTGTTTTGTTTAAAATGGTCTACGTACGTGGTTCCTATATTACTGTTAAGTGATTAATACAAAATATTTTATACTACTGCTGACGTTGATGCTCACTGTGGACAAACCTCTGTGGTTTTTGTCAGTGTTCTTATATTATGTACTATATATATTTGTTCTTTATATGTGAAATAAAAAAAAAAAAATAATAGCACTGTCCACGTCCAATCTAGCCGCCACCGTCTTCACCAGAATGTTGGTGCTGCTCCGCACTCGGTGAACCAGCTGTGCGTTTTCTTATAATGGCTGACAGACTGTCAACTCCAGCCTCCGCCAGCATCCCCGAGGCACTGCAAGAACGGCGCATCCCCAACAAAACTCTTAAAGCATTATTATGCTGAGTGCGCAGAGCTCTGTATGCCACTTGAGTGTAATGAGTACAAAGGCTGCACGCTTTGAAAAGCGTTATTTTCACCTGCTTGGTACAGCGTGCAAATCTCCGGATAATCATATTAGCCCTAACACACAAGGCTCTCCGCTCTCTCTCTATGTCCAATTCGTCTCTAAGTGAGTCCGTAACCCAGTGTCCCAGGTACTTAAATTTCTGCACTGGATTCAAAGGAACACCGTTAAGCTTCACTGGAATTTTATATTTCCTCTTTAGCTTAAAATTATAAATTATAAAAATTATATTAAGGATCTGTTGCATGATAAATCGTAGCCAAATGGCAAAAACGGAACCCTTATAGATTAGTCAAGTCTGTCTGTCTGTCCGTCCGTCTGTATGTCACAGCTACTTTTTTACGAAACTATAAGAACTATACTGTTAAAACTTGGTAAGTAGATGTATTCTGTGAACCGCGTTAAGATTTTACACAAAAACAAAAGAAAAATATTTTGGGGTTCCTCATACTCAGAACTGAAACTCTGATTTTTTATCAAACCCATACGTGTGTATAATACCACTATGGATAGGTATTCAAATTTGATATTGAGGTTTCTAATATAATATTTTTTTCTAAACTGAATAGTTTGCGCGAAGTGGTAAAATGTGTGTCTTGTAACATCATCTCTGAACTGTCCCCGTGTAAAATTGACGCAGGCGAAGCCGCGGGCAAAAGCTAGTTTAAAATAAGAGAATGTTAAATCTTTGTTTAATGAAAACTATCGAGGTGATATATGGAAAGAGTTATTGGCATCTACTGAATAAGTATGACACGTAGTAATTATTTTAGATATTGTGGAAGTTTAGTTTCAATGATTTTAGAATATTCTTAATAATTACTTAGTAAAAATCCGTTTTTAAAATATTATAAATAAATTCTTTGTGAGCTTGATAAATAGAATATAAATTAGAGTGTGAATTGATGTCGTAAATAACCGAGACACATATCGACTGTATTATTGCTAACAATGTTGTCAGATTTTATTCAAGTCGCCTAAAGGCACCTGACATGACTTTTACGACTTGTCAGTACATCTAGTGGCAGGTAGTTGGATACATATTGTTAAACGCAAATTGTTTATCCTGTTTTTATGTTTCTTGTTAAATACTACGAGGCTTGTATAAAATAAAACGAAGTGGCTCCATGTGTTCCCTGTGCTGCTAGACCACCCAATGGGCTACGAACCACATACAGCCCGCGCACACCATAATAATAATTATATTACACCAAAATGCATACCAATATTTATTTATGGCTTCTGAATTCGGAAACCTTCCTTATTACACACTATTTCACTAGCTTTAACCCGCGACTTCATCCATGTGCCATTTTCTTATATATTTTACTATTATTTCTAACATTCAACTTGGGGCAAAAATACATTTTTTGTAAATACAAAATTGTTCGCTGCGAACTTAGACGAACTAGCGAACACAATAAATTTTTACAAAATTGTGAAACTTAACCGATTTTGATGCCGCACATACTTAAAATTCTATTGTATTGTATGTATGTATGTATGTATGTATGTATGTATGTATGTATGTATGTATGTTGAAAGTTGGTTCGTTGGTTCGATTTTGATGAAATTTAAAAGGTACGTAGGATATGCCGATATAATTTTTAAATTCGTGGGTAACTAAATCGGTGCAGTCGTTTTTGTGATATTCACAATTTAGTAAAAGTATATTATGTTCGCGAGATCTAAGTTCGCAGCGAACAACTAGTTAGTTAGGCATGAGTAGCTGAGTAATATTGTTAGTATTAGATACTGTGATGTACCTCTTGCATTGGTACGTAACAAACATCTGTGCTTTAAATATATTAGAACGAATCGCACAGATTGAGCCAGCCCCAAAGTAAGTTCGAGACTTGTGTTATGTGATACTAACTCAACGATACTATATTTTATAACATATACATATATAGATAAACATCCAAGACCCGGGCCAATCAGAAAAAGATCATTTTCCATCATGAGCCGACCGGGGATCGAACCCGGGACCTCTCGGTTCAGAGGCAGACACTTTACCACTGCGCCACCGAGGTCGTCTGGCATTATGCGTATTGTTTTTATTGTATTGCCTTTAAAATTATAATAAATAAACAGCTTTCTGGGAACTTTCTTATTTATTATTTATGTTGTAAATACTTATATTCTTTTAGTATATATATATATATTGTTTGTTTAGTGATAGTGTATGCGGGAATCGAGTGTGTCATGCTCACTCAAATGGTCAATCTGTTGGTGGCGTCGTGGGCCGGGTCGTGAGGTTCCCTATATTATGGTTGAGCTACGCGATGGCTGTCCCATGCGTCAACTCGTGAACGGGTGCTGCCAGAGGGAACTGGTCATCTAGTTTCTCATATATTTTCATGTAAGTTAATTGTGTATCACATCGATATATATTATAAACAGCACTCGGATCACAATCATAACCTGTTATATGATTATAGAGACTGATACCTTTTGACTATGTACATTATGTACTTTTATATATTATTAGAAAAAAAAACATTGTAAGAAACAATAATGGTAAGCCGATCTGGCATGACAGGGACCAACACTGTTCAAATGAGTTTCTTTCGGCATTTCTTCTCGGCAGTGGTCGTTCCGAAATGCCAGTAGTTTGTAGCTTGTGAGAAATAACTACAAATATAAAAATTGACGAGAAAAAGTGCCTGTGAAGGTCTGAATAAATGATTTGAATTTTGAATTTGAATTTAAATACAAATAAACGTTTTGTTTTGTACCTAAGTATTGTATGATCTTATAGGCTATTTAGTGTTTTCGTTTTAAATATAGAAAATCTTCCCAGATAGATATTAATAAATAAATCTCTGAAGATATTTCTCTCTCCGTGATACCGCGAAGTATTATACAAACAGTGTTAGCTAGCTAAGAGAACTGTGTACACAATATGAAAGGCAATAAACGATTTGAATTGAATTGAATTGAATTGAAGCCACGTGGTCAACATAAAAAATAACTTTTGAACTTTTCGGCTGTGATTTTACACATGTCTGACGTCGACCCTCATTGGAAGTTCTATCGTTGCGTGTTATCTGCCGAGGATATTTGTCACTTAGTCGCCAAGTACGATGTACTTGGATATAGAGTGGTCCTATCGTAGGGCGGAACCACACACGTCCCAAAACAGATGGTAACGAACATGTAACGAAGTTGAAGCACACATTAAGAAGTTACCTGTTACATTTTAACTGCCATGTTTACGTAGACCAATCAGGGTTCCTTCGTTAAAAGTTTAGGACAAACAAGCTCTTCAACAAACAGACGAATCAAAGTTAAGAGTGTAAGTATTGTTATCTCTAAAGTTTAGGAACCCATCCAGTTTTTACACGACACATGACTTTTAAGCAAGAAGTGCTATATACTTATTTATGTATAAACTTTTGCCGTGTGAATCTCCCTGCGAAAGCGGAACATACACGATTTTTATACAAACTTTCACCCCCATAATAGCCATTTGGGGATTGATTTTTTTAAAATTAAATTAGCCTATGTTTGAACGGGGTTATTTGACTATACACATGCAAAATTTCATCAAAATCGGTCCAGCGGTTTAGCCGTGAAAGCGAAGACAGACAGGCTTTTGAATTTTGTATTTCCATACTAGGTCCGTTCACCTGATCAGACCATTTGTAAGTCTACCGAATTTTTTTTATATTTTTTAGTAATTATTATGTACCTATGAGTTTTCTTCGTTCCATCATAATTCTTAAGAAATTTCAGGTAATGTATAAGGAATTATGAGATTATCAAAAACCGTAGCATCAGTCAGCGTTGTCGTAAACATTTTGCTAACACTGGTGTCACATTTTATTCAAGTCACCTAAAGGCATCTGATATGACTTTTACGACTACGTACCGCCATCTAGTGGCAGGTAATCGCATACACACTAGTGAACTAAATTGTCCACCGGTGTGCAGGTTTCCTCGCGATGTTTTCCTTCGCCGGTAGCATGTGGTGGTCTATGAAAACTACTATTTTGGAAATGATACCTTTGCTCAAGAAAATTGACGGATCGCAATGACAGCGCGGCCGCAGCGATCGAAACGCTCTGAGGAACACACGGCTACGAGCTCAGCAACGAATTCGTAGACTTGTAGAATACATAAGCTCTACTACTACTCGTAGCGTGCAAACAAGGAACAAAAAAAACAACTAAACGTCGCTCGTGGTAGCACTCGAAGCGTAGTCGCTTATGTCGGCTCCACACTGTAGTAGTCGAACAGTTTGAGTCGCCAAGCTTTGGTGTATTATATACATTGCTGGTATTTCATTGCGGTAAATAAAGGGACTCATACAACTATGCAATATTTACGCATTCGCGTCGACATATTGTGTTCGGCGACAGAGTGGAGCTGGCATTCTCTATACTATTTATACTATTATTATAAAGAGGTAAGCGTTTGTAAGTTTGTATGTTTGAGGCGGGTAATCTCCGAAACTACCGAACCGATTTCAAAAATTATTTCACCATCTGATAGGTATATTATCTAAGATTGCTATAGGCTATATTTTATCACAAAATTCTCACGGGAGCGAAGCCCCGGGCAACATCTAGTATGTTATAAAAAGAATATCCCCATCTGGCGTTTGTCGGTATGAACGCGATAAACTCTGAAACTACTGGACGGATTTTTGTACGGTTTTCACGATAGATAGTGAGACTCTTGACTCTTGATGATCATACTCATATGTTCGCCACATGAGTTTGTATACCAAACTGACTCCTGAATCCTGATCCTTGAATAGTTTCAGTTTGTATGAAACCTGAACACTGGTTGATTATTAACTTGACTATTGATTGAACTAACGTTTCATTCCACGTAATGAGTACGACCCTCAGCCATAAGGAATACGACTATTGAAGAACTTAAATCTACCTATATCCAGGCATTATTAATGGAGTGGTTTTCCATTGCCTTCTCCATTTCACACACAAGTTAATAAGAATCAACCAGTGTGCAGGTTTCCTCACGATGTTCTCTTCACCGGAAACAAGTGGTGGTCGATGAAAACTACTATACATGAGTCAGATTGGTATACAAACTCGTGTGGCACGAGTAGGATACGAACCTGGGACCTTTCGATTCACAGGCGGGCGTCTTAACAATTACACCACCACTGCTTCACATTTTACTGCTTCAGATTGAAATATATTTACTTAATATAATATAGTCAACCAATCTATAAAAGGTTATCAATTTGGCTGTACGTTTATGCGTGAAATAGTAACAAATAACATCACATCGATCAGGACAAACTGTCGAATTTATTATTAGTGAAATATCGTGAATTATATAGATCGACCGGAAAATTACACTATAAATAAAAATTATATTCATTTCGCAACGAATATTGCCAACATTATCGTTAATTTTTTACCGTCGCATAAAAGAGATTCTCAAATTAGTTGCTCTATTAACTATTTTCAAATTATGTAATAGTGTTGTTAGCTGTTTCAGTTATATTAATGTTGTATTAACTATTTCAGGATTGTCATGTCATTTTGTGTTAGCTATTTCCGAGATATACTAGATTAGTGTTAACTATTTTCGAGTTGTGTCATTGTTGTATTAGGTTTCCCCCCAGAAGAGTTCCCATCTTGTCGTGATGGCTCAGTAACCGCGATTTGGAACACCGCGGTGAAGCTAAATGGAACCCAGATCGGAGAGCCGTTTGGCTCAGTGACTGCGAGAGAGGGGAGCTAAGCCCTCTACTCTCACAGCCGTGGTAGGGGTCGCGGGGGAGGAGGAGTGTTGGTATTGCGGTGCGCCGCTCTCCCTATCCTCTGCGGCCGAAATAAGAAGGAGAGCCGCTGCCTCCGGTCTGCTTCCAGACTGGATGGCATGCGGCTCGGCTGGTTGGTGCCGCGAGGCAACGCCGGGGGGCGTCGTGGTAGAATGTTCGCGATCCCATGGCGCCCCCAATAACGGCATGTGCGGAAACGCCGCAGGGGGGTTTAGTGGGTAGTCCGGGCACTTGGACCGGGAGTCACACACTCAGTGCGTAAATGCATTCCCCCCAAGCAGCGTTATATAAAGAAGTCTCGTCGCGTCTATCTGTATGAACGCGATAAACATTAAAACTACCGCACGGATTTTTGTACGGATTTCACCAATGGATAGTGTGATTGTTACCAATGGAAGATTTAGGTTAATTATAATTACTTAAGTTTATTATAATTGTGATTTTAACCGAGGCTAAGGGTTCACTTGCTCCACTCTTATAAATATGTATATATATATATATGTCTGAAAATCAGCGTTATCTCCACAAGCTGAGACATTCCTTTGTGACTTTGTTATTACAAATTTATCTCTAAAACAAAAATAAATTGTTATAATATGTTAAAGAATTTTAATACTAATTGTGTAGTGTAGTGTAATGAAGTGATTTTTAATTTTTTATATCTGCCTGTTCCAGATATCCTTATCCGTTATATAAAAGTTTTTAACTTGTCTATGGTATCTTTGCGTAATACTTAAAAAGAAACGAAATATTGAATCCGAAAAATGTTAAAAGAAAAAACTTCGGCATATTCTCGTGTCGCGTTTCAACCAAAACCTAATTTCGATTCGTATCGTGTTAAATTTCATTTCGGAAAATTACACGTTTAATAATACTTACAAATTAGGCGTGCTTCCGTCCTGGAATAGGACCATTCAATGTCCTATATATACGAGTCGATTGTGTGGAATAAGGACACTGTCAGTGTGTATTGTGACGGTAATTGGCGGTATTGAGGCGTTAGAAGAAGATTCTGCCGGACAGTCGTCTTCGACGTATCTTGCTGAGTCGGTCGCCCAGCGACCACGGACCTTTGTACCAAGCTCCGAAACGTCCGGGAAATAGGAAAGGTATGTGCGCGTTTAATACCTGTTCTTTAGTAGTTGTTCGCCGCGAACTTAGTCCACGCCAACACAATACATTTTTGATGACTTTTTACAAAATTATGAATATTTCCAAAACTATTCGATAGATTTTGATACCCCACGAACTTAAAAATTCTATTGACAGATCCTACATACCTTTTCAATTTCATCAAAATCAGACCAATGGTTTGAAAGTTATCGCGTTACAAACAAACATACATGCATACAAAAAATGTATTTTTGCCCCAAGTTGACTTGTAGACCTCGCATGCAAAGCGAAAGTTTAAAAGTCGTTATGAACAATAAGTTTTTTTTAAAATGGTCATTTTTGACACAAGCTTTTATTTTTGTCATAGAAAATTAACTGTTCTATGTTGCTGGCACCATTTCATCCGCTAGAACAGAGCTGACGGTATTCAAACGGCTATACGCACATTGTCCAAACATAGCTAAGAATACTCTCGATTAAATTATCTGTCAAATCAAAAAAACTAGGTCGAAATCGGTTTAGCCGTCTGGCTGCTACGATACCATGAACAGATCAATCAATCATTCATTTGTCAAATATATGGCTCATGTCGGAGGTTTTTTTTTTTAATTTATGGCTCCATCGTTCGCCAAAACGATGATTTTGCCAACGTCAATATAATATGTTACTTATAATGATATATGAAACACGGATCAGTGTGTAACCTAAAATATAAAGTATATAAATATATTATACATACGGATAAAGTAAATAAAAATTATAAGTAGATATTATTATTTTGTATAAATTTTGCCAATATTAAATGGGGAGAAAACTAATGTTTATATGCTTCCAATCCAAAACGCACTGTCTGCGCGGTCTAGGCTTGTTAGCTTCTGGTAGTGAGACGACCGTAGCGCCATCTGTCCGTAGAGTCGTGGATCACTTGCGTGGCTTGTTATTCGTTACGTTTGGTCGGCTTCATATGGCGTGGATGTAGATGTCGTCACAGGTATAATGATACAGACTTACAGATACACTGACGCGTTAAAATTATAACTATCTTTCTGTCTTCGGGGGTTAAGAATAAACAAGTTTATTTGTTAGACAAATTAAAAAGACCCCCGACTTTCAATATTCATTCCGCTATAACTTTCAAACGGCTGAACCGATTTTGATCAAACATATCTAAGAACTACCGCATAAAAATTAGCTATTATATAAAAAAATCGCGACTAAATAGGTTCACACGTACATGAGCTACGATGCCACGTACACAGACAAACAGATATACTTAGCGGTCAAACTTATAACATCCCTCTTTTTGCGTCGGGGGTTAAAAAAAACATTCGACGTCGCAGCCTAGTATGAAACCAGGAATATACGAGAACGAGAGGTCTGTTACCTACTTCAATACACTATATATAAGGTTAAACACTGACGAAGTATTGAAATGTTAAAAGTTCATTACTGCGGCTACACTGTGAATGACACCGCTGGATTGCCTCTCAGTAGTTGCAATTTTCTATAAAAACTTCAATTTATTACATACTAGCTGATGCCCGCGACTTCGTTCGCGTGGCCGTACAATTTTTAGTAAGGATACAAAATTATAGGAGAGAAATTTAATTGTACAGACAAAGCGTAACGATATATATATTTCTTGTATTTAGCTGGACCAATGTGACTCTTCTTCAGGTGTTCCAGATCTTCGAATTTTATACAACGACAGGAAATGCTCATCAGACTGAACAACTTTTGTTAAGGCGTCGTTTCTTTGTTATTTCCTGTACCATCATTGTTCTCCATCTGGTGTTCCAGTTTTCAAAATAATTTTCAAAAGCTATATAACAATAAAAAGTTTCAAATTTGTCCAGTATTTCCGAAGATTAGCGTGTACAAACAGACAAACTGACAGAGTCTTTTTTTTTCAAATTCTTTCTCAGTTGCTATGACTAATTTTGTTTTTATGTACAATGTACGGGTTTTTTTTCTACTAATTTATTATATGTATTGATTGGCATATCTTGAAAGTATTGTCATTATCACAGTATTTTTTTCTCTTGCGTTTTTAATAATAAGGGTCTACGAATAAAAGAATAAGCGTTTTTTACTAATCAATGCCCAGCCTAAACCATACAAGCTATAAACGCGAAAATTGGGCAGTAGCTTTAGGTTATTACGTAGTGCTCAGATAAGAAAGAAATATTCAAAATTCGACCCCTGAAGGGGTAACAATTGGGTTAAAGTTTGTATGGAAAATAACGAAAATCTTTACTGATCTACTTGAAACTTATCGCAAATGCTATGCAAAAAAGAAATAATGAAACCCGTGTTTCAGGATCTTTTCAAATTTTCACCTTTAATGTAGTTAATTGACGGTGAAAAGAAATAACGAATAATTCCAGCTGAGCGGTAAACACCATTGAATTCACGTTGTTACTGTTGATGGTACGAATCCTGTTTTGAATTAAATCGAATTATCTATACAGGGTATTTCTGAGAAAGTTTTATTATGGTTTTACCCGAGCGATGCCGGGACTGGCTGCTAGTGTGGTCATAAAATGAAAAAAATCGTCTGGATAGTTGCTATTCAGTAAGTCCAGTATAATACAGCGTTGCTGGTATCAAACGCAAAACCTCCTAAAGACTACTTAGGTTAATCAAAACGAGCAACCTATTCTACGACTTTTCGTGATTCGTAGCTTTTTTTTCATATAAAAAAAAACATCTAATTTAAGTACGATTCTACACATCTCTTAACTCTATGTGATCATTTCTTCTCAACATCTCAACGCGAGACAGTACAGTAGCGTTATGTAGCAGAATCGAACATAGAGTTAACATTTTATAGAAACGACATTAACATTAATTTTTTTTTTGTATTTATTACGTTCAGACAAAAGTCGTAGAACAAAAGATGTTAGTCTCTATGTACCTTATGCGCCTTTGGAAGGTTATGCGTTAGACACCAGTAACCCTGTGTAAAAGTTTCAGTATTATAAAATACCTCTTTGATTAAGTCAAATCAGATACTTTTTACTATATGTCAAAAACAAAAACATATGTATAGGTAAATAGGACTTGTATGACAGTGGGCACAAGTGACATAGGTACATCACAAGTGTGTTGTGTGGAGTTAAAGTCAAAAAGCGTTTTAATTATTCTTTCATTGAGATTCAAAAAATACTAAATGTTTATTATAATAAAATTGATCAATTAAAGTGACATTTGATTAACGCGTTTCATTATTTGCATTTATATATTTTATACTTTATACTCCTGTTCTTAAAAAAGAAGAAAATTAGTTTTGCTTCTTTCATGTCTTCAGTAAAACCATAAACGAAAAAAAAATGCTTGTTTTTTTTTTCAATATTGGTGACGTATTATGTCACTTTCAAAAACACTGATCCGGCCGGAGCTTGGCTCCACAGAAATTCGGGACAAATTATGTTGATCTAAATCATACCGTTTCAGATTACATAAGGTTATAAAACTTGTTTGATTTCTTCATTGACACAAAGTTTGGTGAGAGATAAATTATATGATTCTCCTTCTTCTTTAGTCGAATTGAACTAGTGAGTAGTCAACTTGTTACTGGCCCCAATCGTCTCTAGTGGTGCAGGAGGATGAGCACTATCATAAAAGATAGATTTAATTACTCATACAAATTTAATCAAAGACGTACTTCATGATATACTGGCGGCCCGTCCCGGCATGGCTCGGGTAAAACCATAATAAATACGTCGGTCAGTTTTTGAGTGTATCGCGTTCATACAGATGCGTTAGTGGGACATCTTTACATAGTATGTAAGGTTGGAATCCGATGGCTGTGATCGAAACGTCCCATTTTAAGCTCGAATCCACTCGTGCCACATGTGTTTGTATACCAATCTAAATCATGTCCTTAAAACTAAATCTTGTAGTTACTCATGTAGTTGTAGTGTTACAAACTAGGATCTATAATAAATTTCCATTTTACTTTCAGATAATGGATGGCTTTGCTAGATTAATAATAATAATAAAAAATAGTATGGTACAAGTAATTAAGCCAAGTACATAAAATTGCCAAAAAATATACACATTTTCTATTATTTCAGTAACTTGAATGAAACTTTTAAGAAGGTCTTTTCAAAATGGCCGCCGCACCAAACCCGCCAAATAACCAAATATTCCTAAAACCCCAAAAAACCATTCTCAACCATAATTCTTTGTTAATGTTACATGTATATTATAAAATATTGTCGAATAACCTCAAATTTACGACCTTATATTATACAGCCTTTTATAAAGCGAATATCGTTCTAGGTATGGTCAATACGTATTTTTATATGAAACTAAAAAGATACATATCCCGCAGGAGTTCCGCGTAATTAATTTTTCATTTTAATTAAAACTACGTTGTTTTAGTATATTTTAATTAGCTACGGTATGATCTCGTTTAACTAAAAGGGCATACTTAATGGTACCATCTACTTTAAAAATATCGCAAACTAACCTTCAATTTATTTTGAAGTCGGTTAAAAATATCGTAACGAAATTTAATAGTTTACAAAATTTGTAGGCATTCCTTTATTTTTTTTTCAAAACAGTCTATTTGCCACCAAAAATACGTGTAAAGAGTGATAAAATTATATAACCTCAAAATTGACAGCTAACCTCGAACCATGAACGAGAAACAACTGAGAAAGTTGGACGAGGAATCGCTTAAACATTTGACAGAAGGGCAGGGCCCAACCAACGAATGTATTTGTAACCTTCTTTACGCCCCAGAAGATGAAAAACGAGGTTTCAGATCTTCAATTAGGAAGGCTTGGCGCAGTTCCATGGCGAAAATTAGAAACAGCAGAAAGGATTTTAAACAAGGCGTGAATATGCCCCTCAATGGCACGAGTGCTTCCAAAGCAAATGGTTTGATATGTTTGATTTTTTTTTTAATATTTAGAAAGTTTTGTCGATTGAGAGAGACTACTGCACCGGAACTCTCAAGTTAATGTGTTTTCCCGCCATTCTGTCGCGCCGAATTTTACTAAGCTATTAAAAATTAAACTCCAACAGGATGGTACTCCATGAAAGAGGTTGTGAAACGTACGTCCGATTGCGGGAGAAAGTGCGGTTGCGATAAGGGAAAGTTCGTGTTGAATCATTCGTTCGCGAACATTCGCATCGTTACGCCCGATATATCGTCCATATGCCCGTGCGACCAAGCCTGTCTACCCGGTAAAATTTTGTACTTATTTGTATTTTATTTTACCCGTTGCAGCGTATTTGTACACCATAGTGAAGGCGTTTTAAATTGTTGGCAAATAAAAATAGATTTAACAACCTGCGCCGCGGGGTCTTCGCTCCTGTGGGAATTTCGGGATACAAAGTACCCTATGTGTTATTCCAGGTTATATTCTATCCGTGTACCAAATTTCATAACAATCCGTCCAGTAGATTTCGCGTGAAAGAGTAACAAACATACATCCTTGTAGAGTTGCGTGTATCCGAACATGTTCAACTATTGAGTTGTGTATCCAGTTTATCTGTCATGTTTAGAGATCGAATAGGAATCTATGGAGGACGACAATAAAGGCAGTGTGTGTATTGGTTAAATCCGTGTTTTATTACTGAATATTAAGGAAAACTATACAATCCTCACAAAATTTCGCTTTTATAAGATTAGTAAGATATATCTACTTGTCTGACTGAGTATATTGTCAGCGCCTTAACCATTCTGTGTTTTATCTTTTCCTTACCTGCTTTCTGCCTCTCTTATCTTTAAAATTGAAATAATATAATTTTAACCACACAGTTGACATCTAGTGGCAAGTTTTTGTTTAATATAGAATTTAATTAGGCTGTGAATAATGTTGTGGGTTAGGTACTTATCTACACATACATATTTAATTTATATTTTAATTAAGTTTTTATTTTGTAACTGTTTTTTATTCGGTAATAAAATAAAATAAATAAAAATCTGTATTTATTTGTCTAACAGGCAAAGAACAACTCAACAATAATATCAAGGTCACAGTGGAGCGTGTCCAACTGACTTCAGATGACGATGTGCGCGATCCACGGCAGACGATGAGCGAGCCGAAGTTTGTGAGAAAATCATCAATCTTGTCTATGGATGAGGATAAATATGACGAGTATGAATACGAATCCAGTCGGGAGGATTCCGTAGACGAGAAATCTGACATATAGATGTTGACGGAGGGAGTTTGTCTATGATAAAATATGTAATTTGAATTTAGAGACCGCATCGAGCGCTATGGGCATGAACATACAACTTCAATCGACTTTGTACGTCACAAATACAAAATTTAACACAGAAAATTATTTTTAATTTGATGACACATTTATAATCGAGGAATCTCAATAACAATAATACAAGTAATAGTTTGTTGCTTACATGCTCTGGCAATGGCACAATAAATCCAAACGGCTATCAATGAAATTTAAAATTGTTTGCGCATAAGAAATATTTTTACCGAGTTATTCGATTGTTGACCACAACCAATTTCGGGGACTGGATCCGCGCGAAAATAGTCCTGTGTCGCATTATGAGGAACTATCAATCAACGTTAGGCCATCTTGTTGTTTTCTGCGACGGTGGCGTCACCTCGGCAGGACTCCAATTGTGGTCCGGACAGGTGATTTTATCAGTGATTATATATCTAGAGAGAATATATCAATGCTTAAATATACTATTCTTGCCGAGATAAAAGATATGCAATGTTGTATTAAACTGAAGAAAATAATGCGAAAACGAGTATTGAACCAACTATAGAGGCAGCCGGGAAACAAGAATAAAAATGTCAAAATTCAATGTGGTTAAAAAACTAAATTAAAATCTTTGTGATGTGTATTAATCCTACTGGAGTGGCCCAACAAGTGAAACACCCTGTCACATCCTAAGATAGCCCAAACGTTATTATGTAAAGAGTTGAGTTAACGCTTTAAATTGGAAATATATTGGCCGTTATCGCATCCCTTTTAGTCATGCAACGTATAAAAAAAATAGTACCGACCACTTGCTTAAAAAAAACTACGTACTTAACTACATAATCACATGCTATATATAGTTTGCTGCACATGCATAATAAAAAACGGCACGGCACGACTTTTACTTTGCCAAAGAGGAACGCGTGTGGTTGGATTGTCAAATCTAAGTGGCCACTACGGTTGGTTTAATACTCAAAGCTGCATAAGCCATTAAGGAAAGGAATTTTAATTGAAAATTATTAAATTAATAATTAAATTGTACTTTTTTGTCTTTCATCAAATGGATTTAACACTTGCAATAAATTTAATCAGATCTTCATTGGTTTATTTTTAATTTTACGTGTAGCCTTTTTTATGGAATAGAGCGGTAAACAAGGTGCTCACCTGATGGTAAGTGGTCACCGCTGCCAAAGAACAGACAGCGGCATCACACAAAATGTATATTCTATTTAAGATCGTGATATATCTGATATCCGTAATTTATATTACATTAGCAGCCCCGGCTTCGCTCGCTTAAACTCTTGAAGGTTTCGTCTAGCTCTGTACAAAATTTCATCACAATTGGCCCAATAATTTTTAAGTTTATTCATTAGAAACGAAGAAACAAATATTTTCTCTTTATTTACGAACGGCTCGTCCCGGCTCGGGTAAAATCATAATAACACTTAAACCTCCCCAGGAATCACACTATCTATTGGTGAAAACAGCATGAAAATCCGTTAAGTGGTTTTTATAGCTGTGGAAAAAACCGGGAACACGCTTGATAGAAATGTAAGAACCTATACTCGTAGGTAATACAGCTTTTCTGCTCCTGCTGTGTGCAGTCGATAACATAAAAAATACGATATGTTTCTGGTTTGCGAATTTTAAACTTGTTGTTATTCACGCGAATAAAAGATGTCATTATGTATAGGTACTATAGAAGAGGTAAGAGGTAGGTAAGCATTTGTGAGTTTGTATGTTTGAGGCGGGAAATATCCGAAACTATTGAACAGATTTTAAAAATTCTTTCACCATTCGAAAGGTACATTATCCATGATTGCTATAGGTTATATTTTTTCTCAAAATTCCCACGGGAGCCAAGTCCCGGGCAACATCTAGTGTAGTATGTTTTGTGATTTACAAATAACATAAAGTACAAATAACATAAAAATGTACCTACCTACTTCGTTTTAACCTAGAAGCATGAAATCAGGCAACAGCCGAATCTTTGAAGCAAGGTTATTTCTTAAGCGGACCGGCTCCGGAGCGTCAAAGCCGAGAAAGAAGCCGAACACACGCGAAAATTAGAGGGCGAAGTCAAAGTTAAATCATTTATTCAGAAATTAGACCTTCACAGCCAAAATTCATAATTCTTTACTTGATCACTTATTGACGTCAAAAATTTATTTAAAACTAAGTCTACTGCCGACTTCCAAAGCGCAGGTGAAGAAGAAGCGGCGCAACAAACTTCACCGCAGCCTTTTCTCCAAGGACGTCATTGACAAATATATCTTATTGGTAAGTATATTAAATTCGGGGGCCCGCGCGGGGCCCTTCTAAATCTATGATTAAAACTAAATGGACAAATTCACATAATTTAAGTATAATGTCATAAATTTAAGTTAAATTAAAATTCTAATGCTTTCTCAAAAACTGCAAATTCAAATTCAAATCATTTATTCAGAAATTAATTAGACCTTCACAGGCACTTTTTTTCGTCAATTTTTATATTTATAGTTTGTAACGCCACGCATTATGACCTCTTTAGTCATATCGCGTGCGCGCCGACATGATTTTTATTTCTTTCATTCTAAATTCAAAATTTTAAATTATTGTTCCACTTGATATTTTGAAATCACATTTTGACTCATTCATTACCATAACGATATCGGCACGTAGGTACCACAATACGGTGTAATAATGATAAAGTATATATGTAATATCTTAAATTATTTATAGACCCTTGAAGGGCAAGTGTTTTAATATGTTTCGGAAAAGTGTTCTAAATTTTACAGTGATTTAGTGCTATAGTTTATGTATTTTTTTATTGTTCACAGGTCTGTATTTTACATATCAATTATACTATTATACAACTGTCTGCCTTTGCCTATTTCTACTCCAAACCTACCCTGAGATTACCCTACCACCTAACAAGTTATTTCTCACAAGCTACAAACTACTGGCATTTCTGAACGACCACTGCTGAGAGGGAATGCCGAAAGAAACTCATTTGCCAGTCCCTATTATGCCAGACGGGTTTACAATTATTTCTTACGTATATTTTTCTAATACTACTTACATAAATAAAGTACATGGTCAAAAAGTATAAAAAAATTATTAAATATGGTAGCAGAGCGTAGTTTAGAACTACGGAAGAAAGAGAATAATCAACAAAGGAAGAATAAGAAGAGTTTTAATTTAGACAATATTCATAGGAAAAATTTGAAAGGACAGTGACGGTTGTGTTTTTTATAACAATCGTCATAGCAACGAGATTATCTCTGATTTATATTTTTAGAGCATTAAGCCTTCTTTAACAAAAATAGCATGTGTTACAGCGTATTTTCGCCATGTCGCGCTTGTCGCTCACTTAGGACGATGTAAGTATAAACAGCAATCACTAATGCCCAAGATTATGGTATGAGTCGTTTTCGTAACGATTGTATATAATGCATATGCGCTGTCAGGAACATAATAGTGTTGGCTTATGGCTTCTTATTATGGCGATAAATACTTGACCTAAGAGTGTATGGTGCCTATCGTAGCTGATATTTATATAGGTACCTATATATAAGTTGTGGAACACCATGTAGTTCATCTAAGTGTTTCTTAACTTTCTCTAATTCTAGATGTAGAAGATATCTGCTTCAATATTGTGTAGCAAGATTCCACCCGAACAAACAAACATACGTGCATCGATTGCAAGTTAAATAAAAGCTTTTAATAATAAACAAATTCTCAATTTAATACCAATATTGGCACAAAGTTGATAGTGTCCAGTTTCTACTTACGTATCCGTTGTCGTTCCGATTCAGTATCACAGTGTATACACCCCGCCACTCTCCATTCTCAGGTCTCTAGCAACAATATTACTAAATGTCTTGTTATTTAATATGGCAATTTCTGTACTATTAGCTGTTTTTGTTTGATCTATTGCCCCATTGTTGATTGTTACGTTTATTGTACAAGCTGTGTCTGAAATTGGTTGTTTTTATTAATATTTGAGAAAATTGTATGTCAGAAGAATAATAGATAATATACAAAATTTCATTATCTTCACGTATACGGAACGACGGAACACAACGGAGCCGCAACGTAGTTATGGGACCTGGCCCCCAGATCACAAATACAGTGAAAATAATTTATTTTTTTTTACCTAATCTAATGGAATAGGTAATCTTGTATAACATGCCTTTCTAATGGTGAAAGAATTTTAGAAATTAGTTCGGTAATTTCGGAGATCTCGGGAGATAATTTCTGACCCGCCTCAAACATACAAACTCACAAAGTCACAAACGCTTACCTCTTTATAATAATAGTATAGATTTAACTACCTGGCTTTGGTTGCGAGATCGCTTATTACAAAACAATGTCCTCTGTCGCATCTGTCTGTCTGTCGATAAATTGAAAAAGTAGGTACTGCACGGATATTCACGTGGTTTTTACGAATATATAGTGTGATTTCTGAGGAAGGTTTAGGTGTTATGTGTTTATACTCGAGCAAAGCCGGGTTGGCCCGCTATTATTTGATAAAAATACCGAACACGTCGTTCCAAGGAATACTTACAATTAAATAAATATATAAATATAAATGGCTGCTGCCGGTGGGAAATGGTCAGCTCGACCTTTTATTAAAAGTTTTTTTTTGTTTGGTTAATTATACATATATTTTTTCCTTTCATCAGCACTAGATCACAATCATAATATGTTTCAGTATACCTTTTGGCCATGTACTTTATTGTGTACTTACATTATATTACTGATAATAAATTATACATAAATTTATATTTAAAAAATGGTAAGCCCTTCTGGCATAATAGGGACCAACACTGTTTGAGTTTCTTTCGGCATTTCTTCTCAGCAGTGGTCGTTCCGAAATGTTAGTAGTTTATAGCTTTGGTAAATATAATTTAGAATATGACGTGAAAAAGTGCCTGTGAAGGCCTAATTTCTGAATTAATGATTTGATTTTGATTTTAAATATAAATATAAAAAATATATTATAAATACATATATTAGGACAAATAGGTACACATATTGAGCTAGTAATATCTATATATCTTGACGACCTCGGTGGCGCAGTGGTAAAGTTCTTGCCACTGAACCGAGAGGTCCCGGGTTCGATCCCCGGTCGGGTCATGATGGAAAACGATCTTTTTCTGATTGGCCCGGGTCTTGGATGTTTATCTATATATGTATTTATTATAAAATATAGTATCGTTGAGTTAGTATCCCATAACACAAGTCTCGAACTTACTTTGGGGCTAGCTCAATATGTGTGGTTTGTCCTCATTAAAAAAAAAAAAAAAAATATATCAATCTGTGTAATTACTACATTATATCGTAATACTATGTATCAATATAGCTAAAATGTAATTAATGGGGTAAAATGTGATTTTTTTTAGTTAAACACGGGGTTTTAGTAGCGCACCAGATCGAAAAATAATCGGGCAAACAACAATCATTCGAAAATCTTTGAAGCGTTTAATGCAAAGTGTTAGTTTTAATATCATAACGAAGGACAATAATATTTAAGTGGATAACTAGCTTTTTGTCCGCAACTTCGCCCGCGTCAATTTCCCGCGGGAACAGTCATTTTTCCGGTATGAAAGATAACCTATGTCCTTCTCCGTGCTTCAAACTAGATGTATGCAAAATTTCAAGAAGATTGATTGAAAATGAGAGCGTGAAGAGGTAACAAACAAACAACGTAACGACGACTCTATATCAGAACTTTCACTTGAAAATTCTGACTTTTACTAGACCTACCTATATTTAACCCTGTAGCCACAACATTGCCTATATTGGATGCTTGGTCCTCACGGGCTCTCGGTCTATGCATTACCACAATTCACTTCTGTTTCCGTCCATTTTTAAAATAGGTAATTAACATTAGATGGAAAACCCTTCTTTTGTTAAGTCGGTCAACAGTGTAGTACCTACCTAGCCAATATATTATTCATAGATTTAAAAAAATAAGTGTCACCTTTAAAAAAAAGTAATGTCATATGACTGTCATCCAAGTAATTTCATGTCAACTTGTCCCCCTTCGAAATTATATTGTAAATTCAGTAATTTTAATTTAGTTGTAAGATTAAGTTACCAAGCTGGCATCGCGAAGGTTACTTTTCATTGGAATCCACAGCTTTTCACCAACAATACCCTACAGAGCTAACATAAATAGGTTAGTTTTTCGTACATCATTATTCAATCATGCAAATTACCTTTATTTACATTATTTCATGATTAAAATCGATAAAAAAATTATATTGTAAGTAGGTATTTAATCTACATTCGCTGTTTCCTTCAGTAATCGTATTTATTTTTGTTAGGTATGTCAACTTAACAAACATCTTGTTTTCCTATTTCAAATTAATATAATACTAATGATAGGTATTTACATCGTCTATATAATATTTCTAACACTGTGATTGGATCTTAAGCGTTAGCTCAGCAGGATTTGCTATAAATACATTACCTAAATCAAATTCAATTGGAAGTTAAAAGAAAAATTGGAACACATAACACAGAACACATAATAATAATCTACGAGTTTGATCCACGCAAGCCTCTCAAACTAACAGTGACATGAATTCCAACAGAGGGAGAGACATAATTCGTTTATTCCAAGCAATAAATATACAAATAGATAATAAATTACAGTACAATAATATAATAAAATCATATTCCAGTCAGTGCATGAATCATTGGTATGGTTCATGTACATAATGAAATTATTATATGTACCTACACAATGACTAAGCACTTTTAATAGGTACTATATGGTAAAACTTTTATCAAACCTATACAAGTTATCTCGACATAAATTATATAATACGAAAGTTGTGTGCATTTGAAAGAATCACATCAAAATGGAGTGTTTGTTGAATTTTCAAGCATATTGACCACCATCCTTGATAATAAACCTTATGAAAATCTTAAAAATGTAATTTTGCTAAAATTTTACACTACCCCCAATTAAGATTATTATTCATAAATTAGGGTAGTCAAAAGATACTTGTCTTAGTTGAGATTTTAAGGAAGTTTCGACAGCGAAAACTGCATCAAAGTCTGATGAGTGGTTTGAAAGTAGACACAAAAAGATTATAGAAGAACAAAAATGTGGAAAAATACTGATACTGTCGGAAACTTTGGGTCTAACTCAGTAAGTGTGATTTCATATATTTTTTTTATTTATTTGTATAATTTATGTACCATTGATTCCCAGCCAATTTCACTACCAGCGTCGCTACCATTCCAACATGACGTCACCGCAGTGCGCGCCGCGGCACTCCCCGGGGCACTCGGGCCCCGGGGGCGCCCCGGGCGGAGTGCTGAGGCGGGTGGACAATATCGTCAAGTCACAAGTTGATAAAAGGGAATATAGGTTAGTTAATTTTTTTTTATACTACACTAACAAACAAGGCAAAGTGCGGTGTTGCTCACTCGGTTTGACATTCGTTGTTCGGTCTATGGTTTTGAGTAGATAATTTGGTCTATGGTTTTGAGTAGATAATTTGGTCTAATTGTTCGGTCTATGGTTTTGAGTAGGTCTATGGTTTTGAGTAAATTTGAATAGATTTAAATAGATATTTTATTTTTTCAGAGGTCTAGAACTGTCAAATCGCTTAAAAGTTCTACTGGTCAGTGATCCCACTACTGACAAATCCGCGGCTGCGCTTGACGTCAGCGTAGGCAAGTATCACATTCGTCTTAATATTAAGGGGATATTCTATTTGCCAAGGTCAAGGAGTTTAAATTATATTTACATTTACAATACAGATAGAATTGTATTGAGAAATGTATTGAATTGAATCAGAATTTTATAAAATAATATATACATATATAATAAAACTGTAGGTAAACTATGTCTGTAGATAGAAGATATTAAACAAAATTAAGTTAATAACTATCTACAGACATAGTTTAATATTAATATGTAATTTAATATTTAAAAAATTAGAGGTCTTTATGGGACTAACAAAAACGAATTTTTTTTTCTGTCAGTCAGTGTTCACACGAATCACGCAAGAATTACTGGATGGATTCACGGTTACATAGTGGTTTCTTGGTCAGGTCATGGAGGAAAATGATCTTTTTCTGATTGACAATGGTCTTGCATGTTTTAATTGGTGGTTCGCAGAGCGTTTCGACCGCTGCCCTCGCGCTGTCATTACAATTATTCAAATTTTAACAATGTCAAAAATGAGTTTTACTATATGACTTTACATTAATTACTATGTAATGTAGTAATGTCAATTTTATGAATGATTAATTTTGGAAATGATTCCTTCATCAAGAAAATGTATTTGTCTATGTATTATATGTTTTTAATTTGTCGGATTGTAAAGACAGTTGAAACGCTCTGCGAACCACCAATTAAGATATACAAGACTAAGGTCAATTTGAAAAGATCATTTTCCTCCATGACCTGACCAAGAAACCACTATGTAACCAATATGTATATAGTTTAAATTATAGTATGGGATTCTAACTCATATCGCATAACACAAATCTCAAACTGACTTTGGGGCTAGCTCTATCTGTCTGATTTGTCCATTATCTGACTTTGGGGCTAGCTCTGTCTGATTTGTCCATTATCTGACTTTGGGGCTAGCTCTATCTGTCTGATTTGTCCATTATCTGACTTTGGGGCTAGCTCTATCTGTCTGATTTGTCCATTATCTGACTTTGGGGCTAGCTCTGATTTGTCCATTATCTGACTTTGGGGCTAGCTCTATCTGTCTGATTTGTCCATTATCTGACTTTGGGGCTAGCTCTGATTTGTCCATTATCTGACTTTGGGGCTAGCTCTATCTGTCCGATTTGTCCATTATCTGACTTTGGGGCTAGCTCTATCTGTCTGATTTGTCCATTATCTGATTTTGGGGCTAACTCTATTTGGGTGATCAGTCCACATATATATTTTTTTTAATTATTTGGCAGGTTACCTCAGCGACCCTGACGAACTGCCAGGCCTCGCCCATTTTTGTGAGCACATGCTTTTTATGGGCACCAAAAAGTACCCAGAAGTAAGTCTTTTTACTCTTAATCGGCCCTTAAAATGTCATGTTTTGATCTGTTTTATGGTTTATTTTTCATTATGACTCGCGCGTTCATTGGTTCATTATCGCGCTCTACTCCGCATCGTGCTAAAATCCCGCTTCTTCCTATATAATGTTCAACATTTGCATCTCTCTCTCTCTGCATCTGTGACTGTGAGGCCGCGAAGTCTCAAAAAACAAATCTTACAATTTTGAAGATTCGGCTGTGATTTTACGACCGGCCGCCTACCTTACGTCAACCCTCTTTAGGCACCTTATTGTTGCATATCAGCTGCCATGGCTGTGTCTATTAGTCGCCTCGTACGACATCCATGGGAAGATATAATAGGACCACCTATTCTAGGGCGGAACCACACGCCCCAAAGTCCTTTAAGCAGTGTTGGTCTTCATCCGTTGGCTTACCACTAAAAATGTGTTGAAAAACGTTACATACATACTCGGCTTCATTATCGCGTTCCACTCTGCGTCGGGCCAAAATCTCGCCTCGTATTAACAATGTTTTTTTTTTCAGGAGAACGAATACAACAAATTTCTCTCTGAACACGGTGGGACGTCAAACGCGTCCACGTCGTCAGACCACACTATGTATTATTTTGACGTTTTGCCAGCGCATATGGAAGGGGCCTTAGACATGTAAGTTTTTAAATACTTTTAAACTTCCGCGTCGCATAATTGTATATTAAAACAGTCTGGAAAATAAAAAAAAGTGTGTGCGCATTTAATATTTATCGTTGTGTATATAAGTATATATGTAAGTTTTTATAACTACATACCTACTAATATTATAAATGCGAAAGTAAGTTTGTTTGTTTGTTTCGTCTTCACGCTCTATCTGCTCAACCGATCTTCTTGAAATTTTGCATACATGTAGTTTGAAGTATGGAGAAGGACATAGGGTACCGCAAAAATAATTGCTTCCTTGGGATATCATGCGGGAGAGGCCACAGACAAAAGGTAGTTGACAATATTTCTATTAATATTATAAATGCGAAATTTTGTGCGGATGTATGTATGTTTGTTACTCTTTCACGCGAAATCTACTGGGCGGATTGTTATGAAATTTGGTACACGGGTAGAATATAATCTCGAATAACATACATAGGGTACTTTTTGTCCCGAAATTCCCACGGGAGCGATGCCCCGTGGCGTGGCTAGTTATAAGTAAAATATGATTTTGATCATAGTAAACACTATTGTAAATTAGAGGCTAAGCCTGTGTGGCGACATCTACCACGCCACAGATATAAAAAGCCGACCAAATGCAATGAATAACAAGCCACACAAGTGATCCACGACTCTGCGGATAGATGGCGCTACGGTCGACTCACTATAGAAAGCTGACAAGCCTAGACCGCGCAGACAGTGCGTTTTCGATTGGAAGCATAAAAATTGTCGTAATATTTTTTTTTACCAAGCAGCCGATTTGTCTGTCCGTATGTAGATTCGCACAGTTCTTCATAGCGCCGCTGTTCACGGAGTCGGCGACGGGCCGCGAACTGAGCGCGGTGGACTCTGAACACTCGAAGAATGCCGCCTCGGACACGTGGCGGCTTGACCAGCTCAACAAGAGCTGTGCCGACGCCAAACATCCTTATCACAAGTTTGGAACTGGTCAGTTTTGAAAAAAAAAAGTTTAAAAAAATATATTTTTGTTTTTTTTTTTTTTATTTCGTGTTAGAAGTGACGTTTAGTGGAAAAAAACGTTAACACTACGGCAACGCACTTGTCTAAAAGTAGGAAAAATATGTTTTTTTGTTTTTTTTTATTTTTTTTTTGTAATTAGTCTTAAAAGTGACATAGGGAAAAAAATTGAACACTAAGGTAACACGCTTGTCTAAAAGTACGAAAAACATTTTTTTTCGTACTGTTAAACAAAACAAAATCTTTTTTTCCAAAAAAAGATTTTGTATTCGTCTCTTTTTCTATAACACTCACTTGTTTCACACTACGAAAAGAAGAGATATTATTTTTGTAGTGATTTTTTTATATTTCCTTGAGTTTTGAAACTGTTTAGTAAAGAAATAAATTTAGTATGTATAGTACAATGAGCTCATTATGCAGCTAAAAGCTCACGAGTCTCGGCTCCGTCTACCCCGTAAGGTATAAAGACGTGTATGTATCAAATACACTTCAAGGTTTCGGCGTCGGACACACAGCGGCTAGACCAGCTCAACAAGGTGACTTTAAAAAAAAAAATATTTTTTCTTTTTTTTTGTAGTTTTAGAAAGAAAAAGTCATTGAAAAAAAGTTAAGACTTTTTTTTTGTCTAGTATTTTTTAAATTTCTTCTGGGATAAAGTGTACTATGTTAATAGGCAGGTGTGTATACAAAAAGCACTCGAAATGAAGTACGATTCACAACTAGTGTGTTCGCGGCCCTCGACTGTCGTCTCGGGCTTCAACATATTTGGAATTGTTGACTTTCATTTCTCGGTGTGCAATGTACACAAAAAATCAAATCATTTGTTCAGAAATTAGGCCATCACAGGCACTTTTTCACTTTATATTCTAAATTAAATTATATTTACCAAAGCTACAAACTACTAGCATTTCGGAACGACCACTGCTGAGAAGAAATGCCGAAAGAAACTTGGTGATGGTGTTAGGGTTCAAAACAAGTGTGGTTATGTGCAAGTTTGTATTGCGACTGATTTGTATGAATAAAAATCGTAGTTTAAATAGGCGTATGAGTATATCGCTATAACTGTGTGCATATTTTACGCTATAGGACAGTTTTAGTTACAACAAAACTCATTCGAACAGCGTTGGTCCCTATCATGCCAGAAGGGGTTACCATTTAAAAAAAATATAAATTTATGTATAATTTTTTATCGGTAATACCTAGTCTAGCCATAGATATTGTAAAAAAGAAAAAATATATAAAGGTATTATTTATTGCAGGCAACAGGGAAACATTGGACACTATACCAAAGTCAAAAGGTATAGACGTGAGAAAGGCGCTTTTAGAGTTCCACCAGAAATGGTATTCTTCTAACATCATGACCCTCGTCGTGCTCGGCAAAGGTGGGAGTCATTCGTTCATTCATTCGAATCATTCATTCATTTGAACCATTCGTTTTCACTTGCTTCCTGTGAAGGAAAACATCGTGAGGAAACCTGTACTCTGGTTGACTAATTAAGTTCACTAGTGCGTATGGGGTTACTTGTCACTGGACGCGGTAAGGTAGTCTAATCATGTCAGATGCCTTTAGGTCACTTGAATAAAATCTGACACCAGTTTTAGCTGTAAACACACCCGAAAGGAAAGATTTTTCTAACTGTATTTATTATTTTAAACCATTCAATCAGCTCACGATCAAACATTCCTTTATTCTTTAAAATCATTCATTCATTCGAACAATTCTTCTTATCGAGTGTATTATTGCTAACATTGATGTCAGATTTTATTCAAGTCGCCTAAAGGCATCTACTACATATTGATTCCAACCAATCGTAATAGGCAAACTTTATAATGAATTAGGAATTTTCACCTGATTGCAAATAAAAGGTGTGTTGTGTATTTATGTACAGTCTATCAATAAAGTGATTAAAATGTGGACGCTGTCTCCTGTCGGCTGGCAATACTGTGTGTTTATCAATCAATCTGTACCGTTCTATTTGGTATTGCAATGACAGAAAAATGAAGTTCGTTTAAAATCAATTTTCTTAACTTTCTTGGCAGACTGTGATATGCTTTATTACCTCGTTTCATACAAACGACTAGACCGATTTTAAGGTATAATATATCGTTAGAATTGTCTTAACTGCTCAAATGTCCAATAGGTGAAGTTAAATAAAAATATATATATTTACGGACAAATTACACAGATTGAGCTAGCCCCAAAATAAATTCGAAACCTGTGTTATGGGATACTAACTCAACGATACTATATTTTATAACATATTCGTATATAGATAAACATCCAAGACCCGGGCCAATCAGAAAAAGATCATTTTCCATGTTGAGCTGACTGGGAATCGAACCCGGGACCTCCAGTGTAGCAGTCCGGCGTGATTACCGTTAAGCTACAGAGGTCGTTAAAACAAACCAAGATGGCTGTGTGATATATTAATGGGTGGTTCTCAGAGGGTTTCGACCGCTGCGGCCGCGCTGTTATTACGATCCATCAACATTTCTTGAGGAATGAAAGAATTTCCTAAAATCAATCTATACTAGTTGTTCGCGAACTTAGACTTTACAAAATCGTGATTATTTCTAAAACGAAACTGAACCGATTTTGATGCCCCACGAACTTAAAAATTCAATTTGCATATCCTAAACACCTTTTAAATTTGGCTAATCTACGAAACTACCGAACCGATTTCAAAAATTCTTTTACCATTAGAAAGGTACATTATCCAAGATTGCTATAGACAATATATTTTATGCAACATGTAGGATTAATTATATTAAAGTCACGATGGAAAAACTAATTCTTGACTTGTTTTTTTTAAAATTTGCATTATTGCAACGACAGCGCGGGCGCAACGGTTGAAACGCTCGGAGAAACACAATTAATTTACGATTTGTAATGCCTTGCTTTGAACACTTCTCCCACTAGAATCCCTAGACGAATTGGAGAACATTGTAGTACCACTGTTCTCCGCGGTGGAGGACCGCTCAGTGAGCGCCCCCGCGTGGCCGCAGCACCCGTTCCCCCCGCCCCTGCGCCGCAAGAAGGCCTACTGTCTCCCGGTGAAGGACCTCAGGTCTCTGTCCATAGACTTCCCGGTGCCCGACACCCGTCAGCATTATAAGAGCGGGGTGAGTTGCTGGCGCGTTGTTGGTACGGCGGTTATGGACGGTTTTTGATGATGAGACATTTTGCGAAAGTGTCATTTTGCGAAAAAAATATTTATGAAAGATACATTTTCCGAAAGAGTCATTTTGCGTAAAGAGTCATTTTGCAAAAAGAGACATTGTGCGTAAGATATATTTTGAGACTAATTTTGCTAAAAATGATACTTTGCGAAAAAGTAATTTGCCATAAAGAGTGATTTTGCGAAGCGAGTCGAAGGTTGGGACGCTTTAAAGATGAGACATTTTGCGAAATGGGACGTATTGCGTTGAGAGATATTTTGCGAATGAGATATTTTGTGAAAGGGTCATTTTGCGAAAGTGTCATTAAGCGAAAAAGACATATTTGAAAGATACATTTTCCGCCAGAGTAATTTTCCGAATGAGACATTTTGTGAAAAGGTAATTTTGCGAAGAGAGACATTTAGCGAAGAAAGTCCTTTTGTAAAAGTGACATTTTACGAAAAGGTCATATTTCGAAAGAGACATTTTCATTATATATACATATTTTGATTTCATTAATAAAACTAGATAATACAATACTCGTAAATGCGCAAGTAATTATTATTGAAAGTTAAGTATGTGTTTGGTACTCTACTACTAGTACATGGATATAATATAACCTGGAATAACACATAAGGTACTTTTTATCCCGAAATTCCCACGAGAGCGAAGCTCTGAGGCGCAAACATAGCTTTTTATTATTTAGGCTTTATATATGTATTATTTAATGTACCTGTTTTACAGAAATTAATTGATTTATATAAATAATTAATTTTGTTTACAGCCGGGACATTATCTGTCTAATCTGTTGGGACACGAGGGCGCTGGAAGCTTGCTGTCAGAGTTAAAGGCGAGGGGCTGGTGTAACAGGTTTGTGTTGTATATAAAAATAGTTTTCGCCCGCGTTACTTTCCCGCGGGAACAGTTATTTTCCCGAGATGAAAGGTATCCTATGTCCTTCTCCACACTTTAAACTACATGTGTGCAAAATTTCATGAAGATTGGTCGAGTAGATAGAGCGTGAAGAGGTAACAAACAAATTTACTTTCGCATTTACAATACTAGTTGTTCGCCGTGAACTAAGACCTCGCGAACACAATAAATTTTGACGAAATTGTGAATATTTCAAAAACGACAACCTATTTTGCTGGCCGACTACGAGCTTCAAAATTCTATCGATAGATCCTTCATACTTCAAAATCAAACCAATGGTTCGACAGTTATCGCGTTACAAACATACATACAAAAAATGTATTTTTGCCCCAAGTTGATTTGTAGACCACGCTCGCTTCGCTCGCGCGAACAATTAAGTGTATTTTCTAATTTATTCAGGGTTACTGGTGTCAAACGCAAAACCTCCTAAAGACTAATCGGGTACATCAAAACAAGCAACTTTTTGTCTACGACTTTTCGGGTGGTTTTTTTTTACAATACAATCTAATTTGCGATTCCACAAATGTTCACTGTATGCAATAGCCGAGCAACACGAGGCAGTACAGTAGCGTTATGTATCGGAATCTAACATAGAGTTAACGTTTTATAGAAACGACATTAAAACTAAAAAAAAAAGGAAAATTTTGTGTTTATTACGTTCAGACAAAAGTCGTGGAACAAAATATGTTAGTCTCTATGTACCTTATGCGCCTTTGGAAGGTTATGCGTTAGACACCAGTAACTTTGTGTGTGAATATTATCTATGTCCCGAACAGTCTAGTGGGGGGCACTCGGATTGGAGCCAGAGGTTTCGGCTTCTTCGGAGTGCAAGTGGACCTCACTGAGGACGGGGTGGAGCACATTGATGACATTATCACTTTGGTGTTTCAGGTCAGTTCAAAAAGCACCTCATGTCTTTATTAACTGATAAATGTTATTATACTTTAAATGATTACTTTAATGATAGACTCGGATAGAATTTAGGGCTAGTATACATTATAATTCTTTTTTTGTTTTGTATTTGTAGTGGATAGCATGCTCCTCTTTATTTATTTATATTTGCATACCTATATTCGGTAAAACATGTAGGTTTAATTCATTTTGACATCAATTTGTCTATTTGTACTCATGTTTTTGGCAAATAAATGTTCTCTCTCTCTCTCTCTCTCTTTCTTTCTCTCTTTCACTGGTCAATAGCTTGGGTCAATAGCTTGTCGGGGTTTTTTATCATGGGTTATATTAAATAGGCACTAGGCAGTAGGTAGCAAAGTAAGTTTATTGTAAAACTTAAGGTTAGACCCTTATTGGGTCTGTTTTTATTAATTTTTATTTAATGTTTACAAATTTATCACGGCCACCCTCTTGCCTCGCTAGCTTGATCGTAATGTTTTCGCGTCAAAGTGTTCGAGCGGATTTAGAATTTTAAAATTTATGACAGTAGATCCAAATGTGCCAGCGCAGGCGAAATGCATCGAAAGAGATTCCAAACAAAGCGTAGCTGCGTTACAAGCTAACGTGGCTGTCTCAGAATAAGTTCAAATGTATTTAGCGCTCAACTAGATGTTGCCCGGGACTTCGCTCCCGCGGGAATTTTGAGATAAAATATAGCCTATAGCAATCTTGGATAATGTACCTTTCTAATGGTGAAAGAATTTTTGAAATCGGTTCGCTAGTTTCGGAGATTATCCGCCTCAAAACATACAAACTCGCAAAGCTTACCTCTTTATAGTATAGATAGTGTTGAAGAAGAATGAATGTATGGCAATTTATCGTGTGTTATAATTTTTATCGAAGTATTATTTAATAGCGGCTTCGCCCGCGTAAATGCCCTCGGGAACAATTTTTCTTCATATTAAAATGGTATTGGGATAGTTGAAATAAAATATCCATAGCGCATTTAAAATACACACAGCGCCATCTAGTGTTTTATTGTGCAAAGTTTGTTTTATTGGCATTCAGCGCCACCTGTAAAAGGAAACAGGTTTTTCGCAAATCCCACGTGAACAGTAGTATTTTTCGGGATGAAAAATACCCCATGTCATTCTCCGTACTCTTAAATAAATATATGCGAAATTTCACGACGATTGGTTCAGTAGATAACGCGCGAAGAGGTAACAAACAAACTTACTTTCGCCTTTACAATATTAGTTGGGATTAACTTAATATTTTATTTACAGTACATAGCAATGTTACGCAAGGAGGGGCCACAGAGGTGGGTGTGGGAGGAACAAAAAGACCTTATGGCCATGGAGTTTAGGTTCAAAGACGCACAGGACCCTAGGAACCTAGTCACGGGTCACGTGCATCTATTACAGGTGAGTTTACACGCCCGTTTCAAAATATTACTCCTGGCGTGTAGCATTTTTCAGCGAACTAGTCCGAATTTTGTATGCCTTTTGTACAGTCGAGCTGCCCGAATTCATTGCAAACTCACCTTTATTACAGGACATGCACAATTCGGTGCTCAACTTGAAATGCGGTCGACTGTACAGTTCTTTTTTTATTGATTTATTATTGTTGATATCAATGATCCACGATTTCAATGTGTAAAATGAATAGTAGTTTGTAGCTCTTTCTCGTCAATTTTTATATTTATAGTTATTTCTCACAATAACTATAAATATAAAAATTGACGAGAAAAAGTGCCTGTGAAGGTCTAATTTCTGAATAAATGATTCTTATATTGATTCTATTTAATACCCTCATTTTATTTTACGTGACGTTTAATTTTAAAAAACGTATCGTGTTTTGTACAGTCGACCGCATGTCAAGCTACGCGAATTCATTGCAAACTCACCTTTATCACCACCGCATAGAGCCATGCAGGATAACTGACTTGACTTGTGGTCGACTGTACACTGTATTTTTTGGTTTTGTAACTAGCCGTGTATCTCTTATTTTCACTTGAATAATGCTCTTGAAGCAGAGGTGGTGTAATGGTTAAGACGCCCGCCTGTGGATCGAAAGGTCCCAGGTTCGAATCCTACTCGTGCCACATGAGTTTGTATACCAATCTGACTCATGTATAGTAGTTTTCATCGTCCACCACTTGCTTCCGGTGAAGGAGAACATCGTGAGGAAACCTCCACACTGGTTGATTCTTATTAATTTGTGTGTTAAATGGAGAAGGCAATGGCAAACCACTCCATTAATAATGCCAAGAGAGCTGTTGTGTGTGTTCCACGTAATGACCACGACCCTCAGCCATGAGGAATACGACTATGTAAAAGATTTGTATTTTTGTTTGTAATGGATAAATTTAAAGACTACTGGGACCGATTTTGATGAAATTTGGCACAGATATAGGCGAAACCTTCAGACTTAGAGTGACTTAGGGTACTTTTTATTATGGTTTTGCCCGAGCGAAGCCGGGGCGAGCGTCTAGTTATGATATAAACACATATGTATTCCTTTCAGGAATTCCCTATGGAAGACGTATTAAGTGCATATTACATAATGACAGAATGGCGACCCGACTTGATCGAGGAATTGCTGGCGTTGCTTACCCCGGAGAACGTTCGAGTGGGCGTCGTGGCCAAGTGAGTGATATATCAAAACTGACATTTTAAATTAATGTCAGTTATTACATGAGGACCATAATCTAATATTATAAATGCGAAAGTAAGTTTGTTTGTTACCTCTTCATGCTCTATCTACTCAACCAATCTTCTTGAAATTTTGCATACATATAGTTTAAGGTATGGAGAAGGACATAGGGTACCTTTCATCCTAGAAAAAATATTGTTCGCGTGGGAAATTTGCGCGGGCGAAGGGTAAAAGCTACGGGTAAAAGCTAGTAATATTATAAACGCGAAAATTTGTAAGGATTTGTGTATGTATATTAAATCTTTCTCGCAAAATCTACTGGACCGATTGTTATGAAATTTGGTACACGGTTAGAATATGACCTGGAATAACACAGGGTACTTTTTATTCCGAAATTCCCACGGGAGCGAAGACCCGGGACGTAGCTAGTTTATCTTAATTTAATATGTTTCAGGTGTTTCGAGAAGATATGCACGCAAACAGAACAGTGGTACGGCACAAAATATCTCCTGGAAGATATAGAGACATCAAAAATAAAGGTGAGCTAAAATAATTATGAGCAACTCGTCCCATTCGCAACGTTATTACATGTCCCGTTTGCAAGTTGTCCCGTTTGCCCTGTTTGCCCTGACCTCAACTCGTCCCATTCTTAACTCGTCCTATTTGCAACTGTTCTCGACATCATTTTGTCCCATTCGCAATTGGTCTCATTCACATCTTGTCCCATTCGCATCTTGTCCCATTCGCATCTTGTCCCATTCTCAACTCGTCACATTTGAAACTCGTCTCATTCTCAACTCGTCCCATTTGAAACTCGTCTCATTCTCAACTTGTCCCATTCGCATTTCGTCCCATTTGTAATGTCTCATTCTCAACTCGTCCCATACGCAACTCGTTCCAGCCACATAGATATATGAGAATTCCTCTCCCATCCAGTTTATTTTCGTGATCCTTCTCCAACACCATATCTCATGAAGAAAAACATCGTGAGGAAACCTGAATACCTGCCACGAAACATACAAACACGTTACTAACGCTCATACTCATCTAACGCATGAGCGTTAGTAACGTGTTTGTTTTGTCTCCAATAGTTATTTAGTACGATAACTGAAATAAGTAAATATTATTATAAATTTATCTATCATCCTTCTTGGTACTATTAATAATATTGTGTTCACCTTTAATATTATTTTAAGTTTTTGTCACGTAACCTGTTGGTGTACCTAATTGTAAATAAATAAATAAATCTGTCTCTTTTTCCCATATCGTGTAAAACAAAGACAGAACTGGTAGACTCCCGTTAATTTTCGATTTGTCTCGAATTGAATTGTTATCATGTTACCAGGAATGGCAATCGGTGACACTTTGCCCGCAACTGCGTCTGCCGCAACCCAACGAATTCATCCCGTCTCGTCTCCAACTGGAGACTGAGGAGGACAGCACTACAGACTCTGCCAACCCGATCATTATTAAGGTACTGACAATATAAATATAAAAAATATATTAGGACAAATCACACAGATTGAGCCAGCCCCAAAGTAAGTTCGAGACTTGTGTTACGGTATACTAACTCAACGATACTATATTTTATAACAAATACATATATAGATAAACGTCCAAGACCCGGGCCAATCAGAAAAAGATCATTTTCCATCATGACCCGACCGGGGATCGAACCCGGGACCTCTCGGTTCAGTGGCAAGAACCTTACCACTGCGCCACCGAGGTCGTCAATCAATATAAGTGAATGAATGAATGATTCAAAAAACTAACACGTCTACGAATCAATATTGATATTCAGGGTTACTGGTATCAAACGCAAAACCTCCTAAAGACTACTCGGGTACATCAAAACAAGCAACTTTTATTCTACGACTTTTCGTGATTCGTAGAAAAAAATTCAATCTAATTTGCGATCCCACACATGTTCACTGTATGCAATAGCCGAGCGACACGAGACAGTACACTAGCGTTATGTAGCGGAATCGAACATAGAGTTAACGTTTTATAGAAACGACATTAAAACTAAAAAAAAGAATATTTTTGTATTTATTACGTTTAGACAAAAGTCGTAGAACAAAAGATGTTAGTCTCTATGTACCTTATGCGCCTTTGGAAGGTTATGCGTTAGACACCAGTAATCCTGTATAA
Source organism: Plodia interpunctella (assembly GCF_027563975.2). Lineage (NCBI taxonomy): Eukaryota > Metazoa > Arthropoda > Insecta > Lepidoptera > Pyralidae > Plodia > Plodia interpunctella. Next base: position 2,875,934 of record NC_071323.1, read on the forward strand.
TACTAATTATACAATACTAGTGGCCCGTCCCGGCTTCGCTCGGGTAAAAACATAATAAAATTATACCCATAAACCTTATTCAGAAAACACTGGTGAAAAGCGCACGAAAATCCGTACAGTAGTTTTTGAGTTTATCGCGAACAGACAGACAGACGCGGTAGAGAACTTTGTTTTATAATATGTACTTAAGGATACTATCTGTCGGTGTAAAATCCGTAAGTTTTGAAGTTTATCGCGTTCATACAGACAAACAGACGCGACAGGTGGGCTTCTTTTTATAATACGTATGTAGTTAATAGTTCTTTATTGCTTTTATTTGGTGTACATTAGGTCGTATTGTAAGTAACATTTTAAGTGCACAAATGAGCCTTGGAAGGGAGTTGCAATTTAATTATTGTTATATAATAAACCTCTGGTCCCCTCTGGTTTCCACATCCAAAGGCTGGTGGCGGGTCACCAGCCAATGGCAGTACTACCGAGGGGACCGTCCACCAGGCCCAGAGCACCCACCAAAGTCTCTGGGCCTTGGGTTCCTCTTGGTTCACCGGGGTGGCTGGTTGTGTCAGACCAGCCACCCCCGGTTACTAAGCCCCACCATCGCGACAAGATGGGAACCCGTCGGGGGAATATGGTGGGTACCTGAGCCAACAATATGCAGGCCGGTTACTGGCTGTGCCAATCCGTTACGCTTTTGCAGGTTTCATGACAGAGCATATTGAATATTTACAATGATATTTCAGGATACGCCAATGATGAGGTTGTGGTTCAAACGTGACGGCGAGTTTCATCTGCCTAAAGCTGTTATGACCTTCGATTTAGTGAGGTAAGCCGTTGTGGTAGTCTCCCAACTAATATCATAAATGCGAAAGTAAGTTTGTTTGTTGTTAGCGACCTCGGTGGCGCAGTGGTAAAGTGCTTGCCTCTGAACCGAGAGGACCCGGGTTCGATACGCAGAATTCTGGAGGCACAAAGCCTTAACAGCTGACAGGCAACAATAGCATTCCCAAAGGGTGTTCACGTCAGGCGGGCGGCCGGCTGTAAAGTCACAGCCAAATCTTCCACATTTAATGACCATTTTTTTATTACGCTAACCCTGGGGTTTGGGGCGTCACAGCTCCGAATGAAACCAGGGGAACACACGAGAGAGAGAGAGAGAATGACGATAATAAAACCTTGTGTCGAAAATTATATCTTTGTAAAAAATAAAATAAAAACTAGTTCGCCGCGAACGTAGACCTCGCGAACAAAATAAATCTTTACAAAATTGTGAATATTTCAAAAACGGCTCAGTCGATTTTGTTGCCCACGAACTTAAAAATTATATTGGCGGATCGTAGGATACCTTTTAAATTTCATGAAAATCGTACCAACGGTTCGAACGTTATCGCGTTACAAACATACATACTAAAAAAAGTACATCTTTTGCCCCTAGTTGAATTGTAGACCACGCTCGCATCGCTCGGTCAAACATCAGTACTGAATTTATGTCACAATGAATCTATAAGAATTTAAATATAATACCCCCACCCCCCCCTAACCCCCCTACAGTCCCTTAGCGTACGCGGAACCGCTGTCGTGCAGTTTAACGTCAGTATGGGTGCTCCTACTGAGGGACTCTCTGCAGCAGTTCGCGTACGCGGCGGAGCTCGCGGGCTTGCGGTGGAGCGTCGGCAACGCCAAATACGGACTCAGTGTGAGTTTTTCTATTGCTATTTATTTAACAATTTATATACAGGGTTACTGCTACCATCTCACTATCGTAAAGACTACTCGGGTACATCAAAACAAGCAAATTTTATTCTACGACTTTTCGTAATTCTATCTCTAAATCTAAATCTGCGATTCTACACATGTTCACTGTATGCAATAGCCGAGCGACACGAGACAGTACAGTAGCGTTATGTAGCGGAATCGAACATAGAGGTAACGTTTTATAGAAACGACATTAAAACTAAAAAAAGGAATATTTTTGTATTTATTACGTTTAGACAAAAGTCGTAGAACAAAAGATGTTAGTCTCTATGTACCTTATGCGCCTTTGGGACCCTGTATACAGAAGCGGTGGCATGGTAATTATTCTTACTAATATTATAAATGTGTTTTAATAGCAAGTTTGTTTGTGAACAATACATACATACATACATACACCCTCATAAACTTTCGCATTTATAATTATAATATTAGCAGAATCAGACACGACACAAGCTTATATCTGTTTCAGATTATAATCGAAGGTTACGATGACAAACAACACGTGTTATTAGACAAAATAATACACCACATAGTGAACTTTAAAGCCGACCCACAAAGGTTTGAGATTATGAAGGAGAACCACGTGAGGGCCATCAAAAACTTTCAAGCCGAACAGCCTTATCAGGTATATTAAAAACTCTCTACAGAATTTCCCACGTAGATTTCCCAAATTTCCCCTTGCAGTATTCCCGAAATTCCCATGTAGATATCGCTAATTGGCATTTCCACGGGGATACTTATGTTTGATTCTCATAATTTCTATAAGGTGAGCGTTGCTTGTGTGTCACCCCTGGTGTTGCAAGCGTTCATAGGCTGCGGTGACCACTTACCATCAGATGGGCCGAACGCCTATTTGCTGCTTCACTACACACAAAGTTGGCTCCCGCTGTCTGTCTGCCCCTATGTATGCTAAAGATCTATCTTTAAAACCACGCAACGAATTTTGATGCGGGTATTTTTAATGGTATATCACTATTTTAGTATAATTCTATTGCTAGTAGTTTGTAGCTTTGGTAAATATTATCACATTTAACATATAACGTGAAAAAGTGCCTGTGAAGGCCTAATTTCTGGATTAAATGATTTCGTTTATTCAGAAATTTTTTGATTGATTTTAATTCCCGAAATTCCCATGGGAATTTTTTCACAGCATGCGGTCTACCAGCAAGCGCTGGTGCTATCTGATGTGGTTTGGACGAGATGTCAACTTTTAGAAGCGGCCGAAAGTAAGAAATATCATGTTTTTTCTTTGTTTTTTTATTTTTTTTTATTATTATTTAACTTCGTCGTTTTTCACAGCTATAAAAGCTGGTATAGGGATACTAACTATCACGAGCATAAGCCAAGTGAACTAGTAGATAACTATTGGGGATCCAAGATGATGTCTACGGCTTCATCACCCTGCATGGCTTTTCCAAATATTTACTCTGCATATGTTCAAAATTGCAGCTATTTGCATACTGATATAAATATTTGGAGGAAGGTCTAACAATTTTAGACTGGTAAGTGTTTGCGAATGACTCCGGTTGAGTATTGGACTATTGAGAGAGATTATCATCCTTTAAATCTGTATATTTATTTATTATTTTTCAGTTATGGCTTTGGCAATGTTGTGTGTATTTGGGACTGCTATATCTATTATATAAACTATTTTGTTTAATTTATATTTTAGCACTATATCCGGTCTGTTATAGTGTATAGTTTTATCAGGATCATAGTACATTTTGTTATTATTATTTTCTAAGACTGGTTCTGGTGTGTATTGATAGAGATAAGGCGTAGATTTTTCGTTAATAAGTTTATGTTTCATGGCAAGTTTTTGGTGAATTGTATTTGCTATTTGATTGTGTCCACGAGTGTAGTCAGTCTGAATGAGGTTTCAACGATTTCTGCACGCCATTGTGTTTTAATTTCTATTGCTAAATCAGTATATTTGGTCAACTTATCTGTATACGTGGAGCTGAGGTTGTGGGTGTTAGGGACGGCTGTATCAATCAGATAAACTGTTTTGTTTCGTTTGTCGTGTAATGTTATGTCTGGTCTATTACGGTGAATAGTTTTGTCTGTTATTATAGTTCTATCCCAATACAATTTATAGTTGGGGGAATCCAAAACAGTTTGAGGTGAATATTTGCGCCATTTTATCCTTTTATTAAATCATATTTACTTGCGAGTTCCAAATCAATATAAAAGCTTAAATTTAAATCTATTTAAAAAGCACCTCAAGTCTTTATTAAGTGATAAATGTTATTATACTTTAAATGATTTCTTTAATGATAGACTCGGATAGAATTTAGTGTTAGTATACATTATAATTCTTTTTCTGTTTTGGATTTGTAGTGGATAGCATGCTCCTCTTGATTTATTTATATACCTATATTCGGTAAAACGTGTAGGTTTAATTCATTTTGACATCAATTTGTCTATTTGTACTAATGTTTTTGGCAAATAAATGTTTTCTTTCATTCTTGCGAGATACTGGTGAATAACGGCCGCAACCTGGTCGTGTCGGTGTTTATAATCCGTTTGTGTTATTGATCTACACGCTTTCCGGACTACTGTGGCAATGACGGCAGTTATCATTTTGGGTGTCTTAAATTATGTGCTTCCTATAGTTTTTAGTATCTACGATTTGGTCTTGTACAGCCAACATAAAACCCACCGTCTCTGGGAACAACTCTCCTCGCTTGAGCCAGGCGTTTGACGCAGCCTTGTCAACATTAGGCTTCATCATATCGAGGCGATGTCGGCAATGCAGAGATTTTTGGGTCCAATTATCTATTTTGTGTTGTGTTGTGGTGATTATTTCCTCGAGACGAGTCTTTCAAATTAAGGGGTGTCAGTCTGTTGTCAGCTTGTATAATTGACGTTATTAAAGGTGACGTTTGTGTATTGTGATATTATTATTATTAAATAGCTGATAAAGTATCTGTCACAACATTACAAGAATAAGAATATTTATTTGTGAGACATAGGTATCTACCTATGTCTCACAAATAAATATTCTTAAACATTAAAAATACAGTTGAAATAAATTAGTAGGTAGTATCACTATGCTCTGTCTTTAAAGACTTACAAATATTGTTAATTATCATTTAACGTGCATCAGTCAAATTTATTTTAAACATTTGTCATTTATAAATTCATCAATTCAGGGAAGAGAAGTCAAGCGTTAACTGAAGGTTTTCAAATTTTCATTTTTTAAATCCCGCGGCAATTTGTTATATAACTTTGGCGCCACACAGATAAAACTATTTCTTTTCATTGCTGTTCTACAAATAGGTGCACGAAGTCTGTCTGCCCCATCTTTGGGTATTTTTCCTAGTATTTATAGATGCTAGTTTCGGAAATAGGGACTCATTTGATTTTACAAAACTAGCTAATTCTAATATATATAGTGATGGTAAAGTAAGAATGCTAAATTTCCTAAAGCTATCCTGGCAACTATCTGTACTTTTTAAATTCATTATTGATACATCATATTGATCATACAGAGTGATTATTTTAAAGTCAGATACTGAAACTGATTTTTGTTAAAATTGTAATGAAAGAGCGGCCGCAGCGGTAGAAACGCTCTGAACACAAACAAATATACAACGGATCTCTCCCAGTCAACCGGTGATAGTTCGATAGGATTTATTGTTACGTTGTAAACTGATAAAAATAATATAATATTATAATATAATATATTAGGACAAATCACACAGATTGAGCCAGCCCCAAAGTCAGTTCGAGACTTGTGTTATGGGATACTAACTCAACGATACTATATTTTATAACAAATACATATATATATATAAACATTCAAGACCCGGGCCAATCAGAAAAAGATCATTTTCCATCATGACCCGACCGGGGATCGAACCCGGGAGCTCTCGGTTCAGAGGCAAGCACTTTACCACTGCGCCATCGAGGTCGTCAATGGAATCAATTAACGACGTAATAATATTAAGTCAAATGGTAATAAGAAGTAATTAACCGAGCGATCGAGGTCTACAAGTATGTATGTATGTATGTTTGTTTGTTTGTTTGTTTGTTTGTTTGTTTGTTTGTTTGTTTGTTTGTTTGTTTGTTTGTAACGCGATAACTTTCGAACCGTTGGTCTGATTTTGATGAAATTTAAAAGCTATATAAAGGAACTGTCAATAGTTTTTTTTTCAACAAATATAACATCAAAATAGGTTAAGTCGTTTTTGAAATATTTACAATTTTGTAAGAACACATCAAAAATTTATTGTGTTCGCGAGGTCTAAGTTCGCAATTTAATTTTGATTCAGGTATGACGGTGCAGCAGTTGGATGCATTCGCGTCGGCTGTGATGCGCCGGGTCCATATCGAGGGGATGATGTATGGCAACATCACAAGGGAAAGGGCGCTGAAGATAGCAGATAGTGTGGAGAGCAAGTTAGTAATTATTGAAAATATACAATTAACTAGATGTTGCCCGGGGCTTCGCTCCCGTGGGAATTTTAAGATAGAATATAGCCTATGGCAATCTTGGATAATGTACCTTTCTAGTGGAAGAATTTTTGAAATCGGTTCGGTAGTCTCGGAGATTTACCCGCCTCAAACATACAAACTCACAAACGCTTACCTCTTTATAATAATAGTATAGATAAATGACAAAAAAGTAATAATTTATATTAGCTCTAAATTATATCTGTAACTATCATTAAAGAAATCATTTAAAGTATATTTATCACACACATTTATCAGTTAATAAAGACTTGATGTGCTTTGTAAATAGATTTTAACTTGCAATAAAAAATCTGAATCAAAACAAAATCAAATCATTTATTCAGAAATTAGGCCTTCACAAGCACTTTTTCACGTCATTTTCTAAATTAAATTATATTTACCAAAGCTACAAACTACTAGCATTTCGGAACGACCACTGCTGAGAAGAAATGTCGAAAGAAACTCATTCAAACAGTGTTGGTCCCTATTATGCCATAAGGGCTTACCATTCTTTAAATATAAATTTATGTATAATTTTTTATCAGTAATAAACAATGTAAGCACACAATAAAGTACATGGTCAAAAGGTATACTGAAACATATTATGATTGTGATCAAGTGCTGATGAAAGGAAAATATATATACCTATATATATGTATAATTAACGAAACAAAAAAAAAACTTTTAATAAAAGATCGAGCTGACCAGTTCCCCCGGCAGCACCCGTTCACGAGTTGACGCGTGAGTCAGCCATCGCGAAGCTCGACCACAGTACAGGGAACCTCCCGACCCGATCCACAATTATCCAATATCAATAATTACTCACTTTTAAAATGGATTTGTTATACATATAACACGTAAACTTAATTGGTTTATTTTTCCTTTGCAGAATACCAAAAGACGCGTCGCCTCTACTAACACAACAGCTGTTGCTTCATAGAGAAGTGGAGATTGAAAAGGGTAAATATATCATTATGTCCCTATGTCCTTCTCCACACTTCAAACTACATGTATGCAAAATTTCAAGAAGATCGGTTGAGCAGATAGAGCGTGAAGAGGTAACAAACAAACTTACTTTCGCATTATTCTGTTTGACCCGGATCTTGGATGTTTATCTATATATGTATTTGTTATAAAATATAGTATCGTTGAGTTAGTATCCCATAACACAAGTCTCGAACTTACTTTGGGGCTAGCTCAATCTGTGTGATTTGTCCTGATATATTTATCCATATTAATATAATAAAGAGAAAATATTTGTATTTTTGTTTATAATGAATAAACTCAAAACTACTGGACCGATTTTGATGATATTTGACACAGTTTTACCCGAGCAAATCCGGGGCGATCCGCTAGTATTTATATATTTTACAACATATTTGCTCGTAAAGGGTCACTTACTTCACCAAAATTGTACGAGTATTATATCTCATTACGCACTTGGGCGTGTTTTCCGCGTTTTGTTTAATTCCTATTCAAATATGTTATAAAACGTCATATGACATATGTGCGCTTTGGAAATTACAGCCTCTGCTTTCTTGTTGCCCTCGCCTACGGCTCGGGCTAGCATAATCGCCTATGTATGTGCTATTACAACACAGGTACATGGTACCTGCGAGAAGCCAAGAACAGTGTACACAAGTCGTCGTGCGCGTCACTGTACTACAGCTGCGGACAGCGGACGTCGAGGCTCAATGTTGTGTTGGAGCTTCTGGCGCAGATACTGAGCGAGCCCTGCTTCAATACTCTGAGGACTAAGGTGAGATAGCAAGAGGAGTGAGTGAGATGGAATATCTGTATATATGCATCTACCAAATTTCATCAAAATCGGTTGTCATTTCTGTATATATATATATACTAATATTATAAATGCGAAAGGTGCAAAGGGGCGGAGGCGCAGGGTCTTTGAACGGCGGTCTTGTACTGTATGTATACAAAATTTCATTAAAATCGGTCTAGCTGTTTAGCCGTGAAAGCGGCACAAACAAACTTTCACCCCCCATTATAGTCGTTTGGGGGTTGATTTTTTGAAAAAAAAGTAACCAGTGTTTAAACGGAGTTCTTGTACTGTATACATACCAAATTTCATTAAAATCGGTCCAGCGGTTCAGCCGCGAAAGCGGCACAGACAGACAGGCCGACTTTCATGTTTATATAATATCATGAGTCAATATCAGTTGGGATCGGAATACAATGAAATAAGAAAGGACACGTTTGCAACAGGAACAACTGGGCTACATCGTGTTCAGCGGAGTTCGGCGCTCCGGCGCCGCGCACGGGCTGCGCGTGCTCGTGCAGAGCCTGCGCCATCCGCGCGCGCTCGAGCACAGGGTCGAGCTCTTCCTCGACGGATGCGAGGTGATACGGACTGACATTTTGCGAATATGTCATTTTGCGAATATGTCATTTTGAGAATATGTCATTTTGCGAATATGTCATTTTGAGAATATGCCATTTTGCGAATATGTCATTTTGCGAACATGTCATTTTGCGAATATGTCATTTTGCGTAATTGGCTGAAATAATCACGATGACGTTGGAGAGAGACATCAAGAAATATGGCATTCTGCGACCACGACATTTTGCGAAAGTGACTGAAATTGTCACGGTGACATTGAGAGAGAGAGAGATATATATATATAAGTAATTATGACATTTTGAGAACATGACATTTGGCGAAAGTGACCCAATTACTCACAATGACATTGTGAGACATGAGTTTGACGTTCTGCGACAATGATATTTTTCAAAGGTTCCCTTGAAAGATGACATTATGCGAAAATCACATATTACTAAAGTTACACTGTGCAAAAAACACGTTCGTTACGTAAATATGAGTGAATTGTACTCAATAACATTTCGAATTCAAATATTTAATAAATACAAATAAACAAAAATATTAGGAAAAATCACACAGATTGAGCTGGCCCCAAAGTAAGTTCGAGACTTGTGTTATGGGATACTGACTCAACGATACTATATTCTATAACAAATACAAATCCACATTTATTATTTACAGTATAAATAAATTACTAATTTCCACACAGGAGTTATTAACCAACATGTCGGAGGAGGAGTTCCTGAAGCACAGAGCGGCTTTGGCCGCCCAGAGACTGGAAAAACCTAAACGCATGTCCAGTCGGGCGTCGCAGCTGTGGGGGGAAATATCCGCACAGGTAATCCTTACATATTATAGAGCGATTCTAGTCCAAGGCCAATTTATTTTAATATTTCGTGTGGCAACACTACCTCAACTGTCAGTCGCTGTCAATCCTTAACCTCCAAGCTTGTTTATTTTGTTGAAACACGTCTTAACGAAATGGCGAAACGAAAACTATTAAAACTTGTGTTCGACGGTTGTTATTCACCGTGATTAATTACTATTATAATATAAAAAGTGCTTCAGTAATTTACTTAAACGAAACAAAACGACTTTTGGATGAAATTGTGTCAAAATCAAATCAAAATCAAATCATTTATTCAGAAATTAGGCCTTCACAGGCACTTTTTCACGTCATATTCTAAATTAAATGATGTTTACCAAAGCTACAAACTACTAGCATTTCGGAACGACCACTGCTGAGAAGAAATGCCGAAAGAAACTCATTCAAACAGTGTTGGTCCCTATCATGCCAGAAGGGCTTACCATTTTTAAATATAAATTTATGTATAATTTTTCATCAGTAATATAACAATGTGTAAGCACACAATAAAGTACATGGTCAAAAGGTATACTGAAACATATTATCATATTATGTCAGTGAGCGGTAAGTAGATATAATAATTCTTGATCGTCGTTCTATTTTTAATAAGAAAATATGAGAAACTGTTATTAATTTCATAAGAATTGATCCTTATCTCTATCTGTTTAGTTACTTTTCCAATAACTAATTCGTTTAATTAAACACGAAGTGTCAAAATTGTTTTTCAGAGTATGTCTAGGGTTTTCATCTACGGGATTTTTAAATTTTCCGCTTTTTGCTTGGGACAAGACTCGCTTGACAGACTCTAAAACTAAGTTTTCCGCCGCGTCTGTCCGTCTGTCTCTCCGGCGATTAACTCAAAAATACTAGCGCACGGATTTTCGGACGAGGTTTTCACCAAATTACAGGATTACTGGTATCAAACGCATAAATATCTAAAGACTACTTGGGTACATCAAAACAAGCTTTGATATGTTTGATTTAAATAAATAAATAAATATATTAGGACAAATCACACAGATTGAGCTAGACCCAAATTATAGATATATTTATACAACATTTTATATATTATTCGAAAAAAGAAACAATAATGGTAAACCCTTCACACTGTTCAAATGAGTTTCTTTCGACATTTCTTCTCAGCACTGGTCGGTCCGAAATGCCAGTAGTTTGTAGCTTGCGAGGAAGGCAGTCGCAATATCGCCGCGCGCGAGCAAATTGTTATTTCTGCGTCGGGATTGATCATGTCATAATTACTATTTATTATAAATGATAAATAATAGTGGTTTATAGTAAATTTGTATTTTTGTTTGTATTAAATAAGCTCAAAAACTACTGGCCCGATTTTGATGAAATTTGGCACGAGCGAAACCGGGGCGAGCCGCTAGTATGTATATAAAAAGTAGAATTAAAAGAAGGCGCTGTCTCCTGTCGTCTGGCAACACTGGGTGTTCATCAACCAATCTTGACCTTTCTATATGGTATTGCAACATAAAATAAAAAATCTTTAAAAAAATCAAGTTTTCTTCTTTTTATATATTAAATATATTTTGTTTTCTCAGGTATATAACTTCGAAAGGGCTAGGGTCGAAGTGGAACAACTAAACACAGTGTCCAAAAGTGAACTGCTGGATTTCTTCATGGTGAGTTTTTACACGATTTCCCCAAAAAAAGAAAGTGTTATGTATTTAGGGTTCACGTTTTTATATAAACTCCGTTCTTACTTACAAGTCTTGTAAACCATCTTACTATCTCTTTCACTCCAACAAGTAACCCTGGATGTTTATCTATATATGTATATGTTGTAGAATATAGTATCGTTGAGTTAGTATCCCGTAACACAAGTTTCGAACTTACTTTCGGGCTAGCTCAATCTGAGTGATATGTATATATATATTTATTTATTAAACCCTACATAATAACTATAATAATTTAACCCTATATAGACCACCGCCACGTCCGTCTGTCAGTCCGTCCGCGGTCTAACTCAAAAACTATTAATACTATTCGTAATTGTGAGATACTTGTAGATATTGAACTATTAATGCGACCTACGGTGCTTGAAATAGGGCTCTAGGCAATTGAATTACAAGCTACCATGGTTAAAACATATAAACCCTAACTAATCAAATTCAAATTCAAAATCAAAATTCTTTAGGATGATATACATCACTTATTGACGTCAAAAAAATTACTTAAACTAAGTCTACTGCCGGCTTCCAAAGCGCAGGTGAAGAAGAAGCGGCGCAACAAACTTCACCGCAGCCTATTCTCCAAGGACGTCAATTAACAAATATAGGTCTTATACATATATTAAAAATTAGGAGGACGAATTTACATAATTATTAAAAATGTCAAAATTTGAATAAATAAATAAAATAACATTTGTATTTCCAATAAAATTATTGAAAATTATCACACAAAATATATATATATAAATAAAAAGCTAAATGTACAATATATAATATAATATTATAGAAGCCCTAACTAATATATTATTTAGGGTAATTAATATTATTTAGGGTAAATGCGAAAGTAAATTTGTTTATCTGTCCTTTTTTATCTATCTACTAAACCAATCTTCTTGAAATTTTGCATACATGTAGTTTGAAGTATGGAGAAGGACATAGGGTACCTTTCATCCTGTTCCCGCGGGTAATTACGCGGGCGAGGCCGCGGGCAAAAGCTAATTAATACATAAGCCACCTGTAATTTATAACAGAAACACATAAGTGCCAAGTCGCCGGAGCGCCGGAAACTTTCCGTGTACGTAATATCGACGGCCGAGGGCGGAGCCGGATACGAATCGGAACAGGCGGAAAATCCGGAACAGAGTGCGGAGAAACCGGACGATAATGATAAGCCAAAGGTTAGTTCGTGGTTCAATTCAATTCAAAATTATTTTATTTCTTTGTTAACACGAAGTTGATTAACTTTATGCTGAAATATTTTTTCTCACTCTATCGCACATTATTTTGCCATTGACAAAAAGAGACAAAACATAATGTAGCTTAATGTGTGTTTTAACTTTTTTATTAATAACAAGAAGTATCTGCGTGCAGTCTGTCAAGAAAGTGAAAAAAAGACATTATCAATCATGACCATTCCGTCAGGTATTGCAATTCGTTGGAAAAAAATTTAGTTCGTTAAAAATCCGTTTTATTAAATTTCTTGTCAGAATTCCTACTATTTTGCCTCCACTTACCACTGTCGTCGGCATCCCTAGTTGTCAGAATCTAGGACTTATTGAAAATTGAACCACGCTAAAGCTTTAATGTGGTAAAATGCTTGCCTCAGAACTGAGAGGTCTCCGGTTCGATCCCCGACCGGGTCATGATGGAAAATGATCTTTTTCTGATTGGCCCGGGTCTTGGATGTTTATCTATGTATATTTGTTATAAAATATAGTATCGTCGAGTTAGTATCCCATAACACAAGTCTCGAACTTACTTTGGGGCTAGCTCAATCTGTGTGATATGTTAAAAAAATAAAATTGTATATTTTTTTGTTTACAGCCCACAAAAATATGCGACTTGGTGGACTTCAAATCGCGTCGGCGGCTGTACCCGCATCCGGCGCCGTTCTCGAATATACCGAGGAAAGGGCAACACTGCAAACTCTAAGTTTGAATGGGGAAAACTACGCTTGGCGTGGTTTCGGACACGCTTGGCGCAGGAAAGGCTGTTAACTAAAATCTTACTAAAATATTAAACTCAAGCTTAGTTAACGATTTGCTTTGTCATGTACGTATGTAGTTGAACCTTGAACTACTGATATTTACCGGAAATTTAGATTTACCGGAATTAAACCGGTAGTTGCCATCTCGCCCCCTAGCCGCGGTCGAGTTAATACGCTCAAATTCATATTTAACGTCCCACGACGGGTGAGTTTCTTATATTATAAAATAATAATAAAATTAATTCCACACAAAAGCTACAATATTTGTTCTTACAATGTTACATATGCTTAGTAAGGCTATGGCAATGTTATATAGGTTAGTTAAAAAAATCTTACAATATTCAAGATTTTATTTGTACATTTAGATAAAATTGAGTTTAACGTATAAAACAGATTCTTCTTTTATAAATTACCTGGCCAGGTTTATACTACAAGCATTTTAAACCGATCACTGCCGAAATAAATCGTTATACAGTATTCCATTTAGAATAATCTAAAAGGTGTTCATATTCATTAACTATTAATATATCATTAACTATATATCATTAACTATTAATGAATTCTAAATATTCTCAAATGTGTATTAAAAGTACAAATTTATTAATAAAATTGAACCTTATTATCTGATAATAAGATTTAAAACAGCGCTTGGCAATAGCTTATATTATTTTTAGCGGCCATAGTGAATTGTAACTTGCCATTGAGTATTAAACCAACTGGAGAAGAGCCGCTGTAAGCGTTCTGTCAAAAGTACAAGACCAGTTATTATAATACGTATGTTCCTCACGTCACAACGGCGCCAGCCTCGGAGACACGGTGTTTTTGGACTGGTTTATGGCCCGGATCGGCCACCACCGTATCTTACTCCATTACAGCTTGAGAACAATCGCACGCATCGACATTTAATACTTTGTGTTCCAATTAATATACTAGTCCTCATATAGAAGAGTTTTTATTTCGTCAACATATCTAGAAGACCTGGGAGCTTGATATTCAATCAACTTATTGTGTGCGCAATTTTATCTACCGCTTGGCACTACTTTTATTCATTTATTAAGAACGACCATGCATCGACATGGCATATTTGACATTATGCGGTTACCTCGACCTCACTGAAATGACCTGTCGCGCTCGCGGCCTCTCCGGTTGATTTAACACTCAAAGTTGTGTGTATTTTATTGTCTAAAGCACAGACAACTTTCACAAATGTATTTATCCTTTAAATAGAAAAAAAAAAATACTTGAATGTACTATTTATGTAAAATTTTAATAAAATATCTACTTATTTTTATTATAAATAAGTAAATAATGAAATAAATTTTGGTTGTCTGTTGGTACATATATTTTGGAATGTGCAAGCACATAGCTTGGGTGTTACGTCAATATATAATAAAGACATTTGTGTTTGTTTGTATGTATTTTTATTAGTTGTACATTGTCAGTTGTAATAATATTTTATGTGTTTTATTTTGTCGAATCTCACTCTTGACCGATTGCCCAAAAATTGTAAGGTATTTCATATGATCGTAAGTATTATGTTTATATACCAATCTGAATCAGATATTGTTTACATAGAATCACTTCCTTCCGGACCAAAAATGCCAAGATTGTCGTGTGACGAGTTTGACATTTAGCGTTTGTTCTTGTTTCAGTTTCGCAGAGCCGTTAAGCATGAACTGACTCTGGGATTCTGTTCTATTTTTGTATGTTATTTTATTAAAAATACACGTTTGTCTAGTACAATTTGTTCTTCACATTTTTGTTTTCATTTTTGTCTGAACTGTCTGTGCACCTGCACTGTTTTTTTTTTTTAATTGTAAAGTAACTCATGACCTTAGAATTTATAAAATGTACTGTATATATTACAATTTGTTATGTGTACTTAAATAAATAAATAAATAAATATGACAACTATACTGCTACTACACAGCATAATAGCACTAGCTTAAATTACGGCCACTCCCTGCACCCCTCCGAAGACAAATTCAGTTACCACACAGTTACGGGACACGCAAGCCGCGCTTCATACATTCCCGAACGTACTGCTATTGTGCCGCCAACACTGGCGTCTTAACTGCTTAAAAATGAATTTTAGTAAACACATATAATAATATTGTAACTGGCTACATATATTTTTATTAAGATGTTTGATTGAATTTTATGAGTATTAAATGGTTTTTGTTTATTTTTATTTTATTCAAAATAAGGATAATAAAGTATAAATAAATCGTGTGATGTTTTTTATTTTTATTCGTGGTAAGTGAATTATTCATTTTGGCCAGTTCACTTGATGACCTCGGTGGCGCAGTGGTAAAGTGCTTGCCACTGGACCGAGAGGTCCCGGGTTCGATCCCCGGTCGGGTCATGATGGAAAATGATCTTTTTCTGATTGGTCGGGGTTTTGGATGTTTATCTATATATGTATTTGTTATAAAATATAGTATCGTTGAGTTAGTATCCCATAACACAAGTCTCGAACTTACTTTGGGGCTAGCTCAATCTGTGTGATTTGTCCTAATATATTTATTTTACTAAGATTAAAAAGAACTTTAGTCGACTTTTTTATTCACACTTTCTTGGCGTCACAGGCGTAATGTGACAAATTCGAGATTTTTTTTATTGGTTGTCACAAAATAATTTTGCTGAAAGTTGAAATTGATTTACGAACGAATGACTAATTTGAAAATTACAACGACAAAATTAATTTGTAACATTCTTATTTATTTGTCAAATACAATCTACTTAAATGTTTCTTTTTATTTCGATTCCGATTTAGAAAAGATCGTAAAAATAATGACAAAATCAAACTTTTAAGTCGAATGCTATCTATAGATATGACTGTTTCGTAGATCAAGAAAATGAATTTAATAATATATACTTAAATAAATGTTGCGTTTTCACAAATGAATCGAATCCTTACGCTAGGTACGGTTAGGTACTTCCCATTCATCTAAAAAAAAAAAGTTTTTATTGGGTAACAAATTTATACATTAAATACAAGCATTTTTTGCTTAAAAAGAGGCCCCTTTTTAAGCAAAAAATGCTTGTGACAGGAAGCTCCGCTCTTCTTATCGCTTGAAAGAAAAGAAAGAAAGAAAGAAATCATTTATTCGGCAAACACATAAAATCCAAACATACAAAAGAGTAACGAATATAGATCGAATACAATATGTAAGCCGAAATGGCGACCAGCTCAGCATGGTGCCGTGGTATCGAGACAAGGCGCTGATTTTCAGCGGGAACCAAGTACAAAAGTAGGTATGGTGGCAAAATAAACAAGTTAATATGTACGGAAACAGAAACACACAACAGCAAATATTAGGATTAAACATATACTGACTTAGGAAAAAATGTAAAAAAAAGGAATAAAGATAAATTACATGGATATATAAAGTATAAATATGAAACTAAAAATAATTCAATGTATTGCCCTCAATTTGCCGCAATAAAGTAAACTCTTTGATGCGTTTACGGAATATTGTAACAGATGAAAGTTACCAAAAAATATTGTTGTTGACTTAATTAGGTACAGAAAAGAAAAATAGCTTAAAGGTAGCTTAAAAGTTGAGCTAGTTACAAATGAAATACATTAAGGAATAAATATTAACTAATAAACGTCTCCAATTCTTCATAGATTTGTTATTCTATCTAATATCATTATGTGATACTGTTAAAAGATTGTTTCTTCTTTATATATTACTATATACTGAACTTAGGATACACATGTAACAATAAATAAATGAAATTTGAAAGAAAGAAAACATTTTTATTCACATTTTTTATTTAGCACCATGACATAGATAACCCTGGACAATTGGACATTGAAATTCAAAATCCTTTATTCAATTTAGGATGATATACATCACTTGTTGACGTCAAAAAAATGACTTAAACTAAGTCTACTGCCGGCTTCCAAAGCGCAGGTGAAGAAGAAGCGGCGCAACAAACTTCACCGCAGCCTTTTCTCCAAGGACGTCAATTAACAAATGTAGGTCTTATACATATATTAAAATTTGTATTTCCAATAAAATTATTAAAAATTGTATATATATATATATATAAATAAAAAGCTAAATGTACAAAACGTACGTAATAATGTCATAAATCAATTACATATGTAATGAGGATACTGCACCACGCTTGGGCCAGACATTATTGTCGTTCACATAATCATCAGACTTGCAATATGCCTTTTTACAAAGTACTTCTTTTATATAATTTCTAAATTTTTTGTCCGGCAAATCAAGAATCCATTTAGGCAGTTTGTGATAAAAACTGATACAGTTCCTAAGTAAGGCTCTATCAGTGTAATCACCAACTTTTTAAAATAAGTTTAAATTTTTCCGGACATGCATAATGTTGTCAAATATGTATTGAGAGCGTAAAGTTAAAATATTAATATCTTTAAAAAAATCTCTAAGGGAATCCCTTCTCCTCAAACCATATATAGCACATGTACCTAATAGTATAATTATTGTATGTACTAAAATGGTCGTGGTGATGTGAGCCACGACAGGTAAAACGGGTGGCACTCCGGGATTGCCGGCAGAAGCGAAAACTTGAATATTAACGTTGTGCATTTTTGACGTCTTACGAATTTTCGATCAGGGTCACGCGTGTCCTGACGCGAGTTTAACATTTTTCACCCATCACAAAAAGTGCACAACGCCGCTAAACCAGTTTTCACCTCAATAAAAATAAAATGTAGATAAAATAATAATAAAACATTTGAAATACAATGCAAAGCATAAATGGCCTAAAATGAACTCATAATGCTGCAAACTTTAATTCTTTTGGTTGTTTAAAATATTTAGGTAAATTCTTTTAGTTTAATTTTGAAGGATCTAAATCTAACGTTACAATTTGATAAGAAGTATGTGCTTGCAATACAGATAAAACACAAATTCACTCTTGTCACGACTTTTTTTCATACTATACGAATTTAAGTAGGTATAAAGCCGGTGAGGTCACGTTAAGGAAACTATTGGCAAAGATGCTAAGTATGACGCGTTACAAATATTAATGAAATATTTAACTACCTTTTATGTATTCTGAGTTAAGTAACTACTTACCTAACTACAGCATAGGCACTGCAAGGTTCTAATAAATTTACATCCTAATGTCAAAGTAATTACAAATTAAGTAGTTTAATTGCATTAGTCTTTAAATACTTGTATCAACCAATGTTAACCAGTGATCAAAATACTTATTTAAGTAGTATTCTAGTTTCGCAAAGCGGGATTTTCAAAACCGAATGAGTAAAAAAAGCGAGATTTTCGTGACAAAATAGAACACGCAAGTTATTAATACTTTGTTAAATCTTGTTTTTATATAGGTAAGTACATATTGCAAAAAAGCGGGACAGAGCTGCAGCTGTCCTCTTTTTTGGATTTAGTGACGTAGCAATATCGCTGAGAGATAAGTTTAGTAAAACGGATCAACCGGAGTTTTTGCAAAATTGAATCGCTCAGCGTTGGCTATTCACGATATCGAGTCGCGGTCTAGGTCACAACAAAGTTCAAAGATTCCACCATCTGTGTACCGGTTTACATCTCATCAGCTGACGTATCAGAGCGGCCATTATGTTTTTGTTTTTTTTTTAAATCAATTATTTAGTGACGATTTTCCAGCCAGTGCGTGATCACGCTACGTTCCGTTTAAATAAAAAAATATTATATTTGTCGTAACAATAATTCGAAATACGGATTTTTATAAAATTTCTGATCATATTAAGTAATTTATGTGAAAAAAAACTCAATGCTTTATAAGTCGAGATTGTATTATGTTTTTTGGTCATTTTAGATAATAATACTAAATCTATCAGTTGTTAAAATGATTTTCGTGTTTGTATTTTTGTTTTGCATTGTGAGTGGACAAGATGAAGGTAAGCCATTCCATTTTTAAATGCCGACGCAAAAAGAGGCGTGTCTGTCTGTGTATCTGTCTGTGTCATCGTTGCTCCCAAACGGATGAACCGATTTTCGTTAATTTTTTTTTGTGTCATAGATAATATTATCCCGAGTGTTCTTTGCCATGTTTCATGAAAATCTGTTCAACCGTTCAAAAGAGTATTGAAATTCGGGGGTTTTTTAATTTGTCTAACAAATAACTTGTAAGTTGTATGGTGATAACAAAAGATGCAAAAAGAGAACCACTCTATATCCGTGAACATAGCCTTGAAAGTTGATAAGTAACAATAGTATTCTCAGGGTTAACGTCAGGAAGGCGGCCAGTTGTAAACACACAGCCAAAATTCAATATTTTGAAGGTTAGTTTTTATGCCAAGCTCGCGCTTCGCGGCATCACAGCCCCGAAAAAAACTATAGATACGAATACTTGGGCCGTTTTTTAGCTTTCGATATAAATGCAAGAATTTGATGACAGTGGCGCTGGTGCGCTAGAAATACCACTGCGATCACAAATACGTATATTTGCCCGCGTTGGGAATCGAACCACGCACCTTCAGATAGCGGGCGTGAAAACTACGTTTACAGAGGTCGTCATCCAAATGTTTTCTTGGCTGTTTTAGGAGAAAAATGCATCAAAAACGGCGTGTCCGGGACTTGTTTGAACATACGCGAATGTCCATCCGCCATACAAGACATCAAAAATAGAAAACAACCTCAGGTAAGGCACTTTTTGCCAGCAATTCGCTATAAAATTAGCTGTTCGATACAAAATCTAATACTTAACATGAAGAAAATTTATGGAACACTTGAATTTTTATTATTCTATTCGACATTATTATGATCTAATAGTATTAAATGTCGTTAGAGTGTCGTCCCAAAATTTGATTGTTTGCTCGCTCTTATACGATTTTTATTCAATAATAGATGTTGCCCGGGGCATTTCAAGATAAAATATAGCCTATAGCAATCTCGTATAATGTACCTTTGTAAGGGTGAAAGAATTTTTGAAATCGGTTCGGTAATTTCTGGGATTATGCGCCTCAAACATACGAACTCACAAACGCTTACCTCTTTATAATAATAGTATACTTACTTAGATCAAAATTAACAGTCGAAAATACCTTTATTTTCACTCAATCTCTAGATCTGTGGCTTTTCCGGTTTCGACACCATAGTGTGCTGCGCGGGTGACTCTCAACCACGACCACCGGGTACCACTACAACCACTAGACCCCAAGTAACAACCACAAAACGGTAAGCAGCTACTGTGTTGTGGTTATCATGAAAAAAATTAACTAAACTAGATGAGCTCGTAGCTTCGCTCGCGTAGGAATTTCGGGATAAAAAGTACCCTGTGTGCTATTCCAGGTTACATTCTACCCGTGTATCAAATTTCATCGGGATTCGTTCAGTAGATTCAGTGTGTGATTAAGTAACAAATATCCTCGAGCCTGACAAGTTCGAAGTTATATCAACAATTTTTTCAAATTTTATTGTTGCATTGAATTGAACTCTTTCAATTGTGATTTTTTCATAAGTGTGTTAAACATTCTAAAAAAAATGTATAAAATTGCTGAAATTAACTTCGATTTGGTGAAATGAATTTGACGTCAATAAGTGATGTATATCATCCTATATTGAATAAAGAATTTTGATTTTGATTGTGTGAGAACCGGCCCCTGATCTGTAACACGACGTCCAAGGAAACATTCGTATTTATAATCTACTTCAGTTTGACCTGGATCCTAGGTGTTTATCCATATGTACGATAGTTACATATTATATGTTACACTAACACATTATGAATAAAAGTGTTTATCGTTTTTGAAGACCTTGACCTCGACCTCGGTGGCGCAGTGGTAAAGTGCTTGCCTCTGACTGAACCGGTCGGGTCATGATGTAAAATGATCTTTTTCTGATTGGCCCGGGTCTTGGATATATATGTATTTGTTATAAAATACAGGGTGTTACTTTGCATTCTTGCCATATTCACAGAGGTTGTTATATTACTGATTCTGAACACAAATCAATTAAAAAAACATGATCAAAAGTTAGGTATTTTTTTTAAGAATATTTTATTTAATCGACATTATGTTATGAACAACACTTATTATCGAAACATATGCACATCACTAGTCCGTCGGCAAACTTGAGTACATAAGTCGGCAAAAAAAGCTCCGCCCCTTTTCTTTGTGCGGCGTAAACGCCGACCGACGGCCAGCCATCCCCGCAACCCCGCAACGCACCACCACCCCGCCCCAGTCTATTCGCGACGCCGACGCACGGCGGATGTCAAGATTTCGCTCGCTCCGCTCGCTCTGCCCGGTCCGTGTTGTTTAAGTTGCGTATCACAATCAAATCAAGAAAATGACTGAAGCGTATACCAACCACGAGTTGGTGGAAATGGTGCGCTTGTATGCCATATGTGGTGACAGTTTGCGGCAAGCCGTGAATATGTTTGCGGAAATGTTTCCACATCAAAGGAGGCCGACCCGCCAGGTTATGCTTGCGGCCACACAGCGATTGAGAGACTTTCGTCAGTTTGACGTCCCAAGACACGCGCAAGCTCGAGGCAGTGTAGGGCTTACTGTAGAGTTGCAGGAATTAATTCTAGACTACTTCGAAGTAGAGCCCCGTGCCAGTACCCGTGAGGCAGGACGACACTTCCATGTGAGCCACGTGACAGTGTGGAGACTATTGAAAAGTGAACAGAAACACCCGTTTCACTTTAGAAAAGTACAAGATCTGCTCCCACAGGATAATAATGCACGAATCACATTTTGTCGCTGGCTGCTAGACAACCGAAACGCCAACATTTTGTGGACAGACGAAAGTTTGTTCACAAGAGTTGGTGTATTCAATATCCATAATGAGCACTGGTGGAGTTATCGGGACGAAAACCCCAGAAAGATAAAAAGACACTCTTTTCAACACCGATTTGGTTTAAATGTCTGGGCTGGCATAATAGACGGACATTAACTCGGACCTTATTTTATTGAGGGCCGTCTTACCGGCTCAACGTACCTGGAGTTGCTGGATCACGTTATAAACGAGATGCTGGATGACGTTCCTCTCGCTTCCCTGCAAAACTTTTATTACCAACAGGATGGTGCTCCTCCACATTTTGCAATCCAAGTGCGTGAATACTTGACCCGCAAGTTCGGTAATAACTGGATCGGGCGTGAAGGTCCAGTAAACTGGCCAGCATGGTCCCCAGACCTAACTCCATTAGATTATTATTTGTGGGGTGATGTTAAACGTTTGGTGTACACTGAAGAAATCAACAGTGTTGAAGTGTTACGCGAACGGATCGTTTCAGCATTCGATAAACTGAAACAGGATTTGTACGTTTTACGAAAACTAAAACGAAATTCTTTACGCCGTGCAAGACTGTGCATTCGTGAAAATGGTGAGCACTTCGAACAATTACTTAGAAAGACTTAGATTTTTTTTACTTAGATTAATTTAGTGTTGTAAATAGACGAATTAATTGTAAATAGGATGATTTCAGCTTTTTAACTACGCCAAAAATACCTAATTTATAAAAACAAAAATAAGTTTTAACTTTTTGATCTCTGAAGAAATGAGGGATAATGTAATAAAAAAATAAAACTAATTAATTAAAAATAGGTATTTCTGTCGGTCCTAAGCCCGTAAAGTAGGAAGGGAAATCTGAAATTATTCATTTACATGCGCTGTTTCGGGTGATTTCGGCCGTGCCAGACGGCCACGCCCACTAGATTTATTCCTATTGCGACTTATGAATGCACTCGAAAAAATTGGTTTATTCCTCAGTGTCCTGTAAATTTAAGTTTATTGATTACTCAGCCTGCGTTATTCTAGGATGTCTCAAATTAAACTAAACTGATTGGTATTGGTTAGTACTATTAGCTGTGTGAATATGGCAAGAATGCAAATTAACACCCTGTATAGTATCGTTGAGTTAGTATCCCATAACACAAGTCTCGAACTTACTTTGGGGCTAGCTCAATCTGTGTGATTTGTCCATCTATATATATATAAAACTCTTCCGTTACTGACTGACTGACAGACAAGGCACAGCCGAAACTACTGGGCGTAGAAAGCTGAAATTTGGTGTGTAGGTTCCTAGGACAGTGTAGGGGAGCACTGAGAAGAGATTTCCTGAAATTCTCACGGGAAACGGATTTTTACTCACATGCGAAGTTGTGGGAAAGAGCTAGTTTAATATATTTATTTATTTATCTGTCGATAAACTCAAAATCTATCGGACGGAATTTTGTACGGTTCTTACCAAAATTTCGTGTGATTCCTGGGTTTGTATGTTTATAAATTATTATTAGGTTTTACCCGAGCGAAGACGAGATTGGCCGCTAGTTTAAAATATTGGAATTGATGTATATATAGATTTTATTACAAACTACTAGCATTTCAGTACGACCACATTGTTAATTTCTTCACAGCAGTTAGAGATTAAATCTTGCCGCTCCGCCATAAGGAAAATATGTCCAATATTACCTTATAACTTCGTTTATATGTGTTCTTTTTCAATTAATATAATTATCACTATAAATACCGATACTAAGTATAGGTAAGTCGTTAAAATTAAGGAAAATGTTACAATTAAGTTTAAAATATCCATTTATCAGGAAATCATCTATCATCAATACTCAATACATATAATAAAATTGAAGAAAGGTCAATTTAATTCTTCATGGAATATACTTAGTTACTGATATAGATGACGAAAATATAGTTTTGGAAATTTTTGTCTATCTGTCTGAAAGCGCATCATTCGAAATCTACTGGACCTATTTCTTGATATGTCATTTGATTGACATTTCATCCCGGTAAATGGTCAGGTTCCCGTAGGATAATTGAAAAACTAATTATGAATCATAAATGCCTCAGAATCCCGGGTTAACATTTTATAGACATTTCGTCCCGGAAAATGAGGAGGGTCCTATAGGAAAATTGATACATTTCATCCCGGTAAATGGTCAGGTTCCCGTAGGATAATTGAAAAACTAATTATGAATCAAAAATGCCTTAGAATCCCAGGTTAACATCTTATAGACATTTCGTCCCGGAAAATGAGGAGGGTCCTGTGGGAAATTTAAAATAACAATCCACGGAGCCGATTTACTTTAAAATTTTGTAGAAAGGTGTAAACAGAATATAAACAAATTGTTTTTATCGATTAAAGTCTGATATAGATATAATGGGCGCAGTATGTATCAATATATCAGTATAAAACCCTTGACTGACTGACTGACTGACAGACAACATACATCCGAAATTGCTGGGCGGGAAGTTGAAATTTGGCAAGTAGATGAGTGTAGGTGAGCACTAAGAGAGATTTTTGGAAATTCTACTCCGAAGGGGGTGAAAGGGATGATCCCTTTCACCCCCTTCGGAGTAGAATTTTTAATATGTGAATATGAAAGTTGTATCTGTAAATATGAAAGTTCAAACCGTTGAAGTTAGTGACTTGAAAATTTGGATTTTGGTTGTTTACAACAAAGTAATGAATACGTGTTTCAGATTTTTCTGAAAATTAACCCTCAACCCCTTCATAAAGGGGGTGAAAGATTGTATGAGACTTAATTCAATTTTCAAGATAAAAATCTGAAAATTGGCACACTTACTTTTTGTAGCAAATAATAGTAAACACAAAAAAATACGTTTGTGGTTAATAAAAAACCGGGACGTAAAACGTTATGGAAAATGGGACGGCACGCGTTGCAGAAAGCGGGAGTGGGAGTAGGAGCGGAAAATGAGAAGGAGACACGTAGTGGGAAACAGGACGGGACACATTGTAAAAAACATGATGGCACAATATGTAGGAAACGGTGCGGGATATCTACTTTACATTACATAGCAGGAAATGGGATTGGACAAGTTTGCGGGACGAGACACGCAGCGGGAAACAGAAAATTGAAGTGAAGATGAGAAAAAAACCGAATTTGAATCGTATATGTTTTAAAGTTACTGAGATTTTCCTATGAAATTCACGCGGGCGAAGCCGCGGGCAAAAGCTAGTATATATAATAAAACTTTAACTGTGTACTGTGGGCTATGTCTGTACATAGAAGATATTAAAGGAAAATTATTACGGGAGGTCTTTATGGGACTAATAGGAGCTAAAACAATTTTTTATTAGAATTTCTGTCTGTGTGTATGTTTCTTAGGCGCATAGCGCAAAAACTACTGAATGGAATTCGATGCTGCTTTCACAACTGTGTATGGATGGTCGAACTTGCAATCTGGTATAGATTTCACCACCACAAAATCTCAGGGGGATTCAAATTTCACGAGCGTTTCGAACTCCGCCGCGGGCTGCGCTTTATTAGTAATATTAAATTGTACCGTACTCCGCCGCGGGCTGCGCTTTATTAGTAATATTAAATTGTACCGTACTCCGCCGCGGGCTGCGCTTTATTAGTAATATTAAATTGTACCGTACTCCGCCGCGGGCTGCGCTTTATTAGTAATATTAAATTGTACCGTACTCCGCCGCGGGCTGCGCTTTATTAGTAATATTAAATTGTACCGTACTCCGCCGCGGGCTGCGCTTTATTAGTAATATTAAATTGTACCGTACTCCGCCGCGGGCTGCGCTTTATTAGTAATATTAAATTGTACCGTACTCCGCCGCGGGCTGCGCTTTATTAGTAATATTAAATTGTACCGTACTCCGCCGCGGGCTGCGCTTTATTAGTAATATTAAATTGTACCGTACTCCGCCGCGGGCTGCGCTTTATTAGTAATATTAAATTGTACCGTACTCCGCCGCGGGCTGCGCTTTATTAGTAATATTAAATTGTACCGTACTCCGCCGCGGGCTGCGCTTTATTAGTAATATTAAATTGTACCGTACTCCGCCGCGGGCTGCGCTTTATTAGTGCTTATTAAATTGTACCGTACTCCGCCGCGGGCTGCGCTTTATTAGTGTTTATTAAATTGTACCGTACACAGTAATCAATTTAATCATCCTATTTTATAAAGTAAGCAAAGTACTGCTACAATGTTAATTTTAAAAAACTAGTTATTCGTCGCGAACTTAAACTTCGCGAACACGATATTTTTTTTACAAAATAATGAATATTTTAAAAATGACTGAACTGATTTTGATGCCCCACGAACCTAAAAAATCTATTGGCATATCCTACATACATTTTAAATTTCATCCAAATCGGACCAACGGTTCGAAAGTTATCGCGTTACAAACAAACATACATACATACAAAAAATGTATTTTTGCCCCAAGTAGAATGTTAGACTTCGTTGGTCTGATTTTGATGAAATTCAAAAGGTATGTAGTATCTGTCAATAGAATTTTTAAGTTCGTGGCTTGTCAAAATCGGTTTAGAAATTTTTGAAATATTCACAATTTTGTAAGAACTCATCAAAATGTATTGTGTTCGCGAGGTCCAAGTTCGCGGCGACAACAACTGGTTATTTAAATTGCAGAGTAGGTACGACAACAGAGTACACACCAACGGTGCCCGATTATGTGGACAATGCGGGTGGGACGAGTGCCGACGACTGTGAGCCAATATCACCAGCTCTGACTTCCAGGAGGACTGGCCGCAAGGCTTGGGATAGTGAGTATTGTATCTTCCAAAGCGCAGGTATAAGTATTGTTATATTTATACCTGCGCTTTGGAAGTCTGCAGTAGATAGTTTAAGTAATTTTATGACGTTATTAAGTGATGTATATCCTAAATTGAATAAATAATTTTTTAATTTGAATTTGAACTGGGCCCGTGTCCGATTGGACCTTAAAGAAGGCCACTGGCGTCATAGCATGTTTATAAATTTATTTTCTTCTTCTTCTTCTATGGGTGCCTCTCCAACTAGTGAAGGTCAGCGATTAGCATGGTAAAGTCCTTCTTGTCCTTAGCTCGACGGAACAGCTCAGCTGCGCTCGCTATAAATTTATTTTAATTAATAGTAATAACTAATACTTTTTTATAATTCACTGTTGCTTGTGCTCCACTGCATTACATTTTGCAGTGCCGAATTGTAACTCAAAATTCTTAATTTCAACTTAAGATAATATAATATATCGCAACAAAAATTTTAAGTCTACCGCCGGCTTAAGCGCAGGTGAAGAAGAAGCGGCGCAGCAAACTTCACCGCAGTCTTTTCTTCAAAGAGGTCAATTAACAAATGTAGGTCTTATATGTTCAACAGGACGGTGTCTCGGTCTCCCGAAAGTCCCACGGGGGCGAAGCCCCGGCGCGCAGCTAGTAAAAATATAAAATTGACATAACATAAAAAATCAAATTGAAATACTTAATTGTAAACAGAATATCAATGCATTTTTTTTTATATCTATGCTTATAGTCATCAAATATTTTCCTTAAATTCCATGACCCTCAGCCATGAGGAATACCACTGTAACAATACAATACAAAAATTCTTTATTGCACAAATTAATTTCATAGTATAAATAAGTACAAAATGTATAATCACACATAGCATTCACAATCCATACCGATTGTGCAAAAGGCGGCCTTATCGCTGTATAAGAAATTTCTTCGAGACAACCTTTTGGGAAATTGCTAGACGACGAAATACAGTGATGCGGGTCGGATTAAACAAACGGACAATTTCAAAAATAGACTTAAAATATAAATAAACTTAAAATTAATATCATAAACGTAACGATCATGATGTGATGATGAACAGAATGCATAGAATATCAAGAAAGGTTGGTGTACCCGTGCGAGCGGGGGGTGGCGCTGACTGGGGATATGTCTCGAGGCAACCATTGCATGCACAACGCCGACGAGCTCATTGTGGGTGGGGTTGACGCGGCGAAGGGCGAATTCCCCCATATGGTGAGGAAAATTATGTTTTTAACAAGCTTTTATTTAACTTTCAATATACATATTGAAAGTTAATATGTATCTCTCTATGTTAATATGTCATTTGTATTTAATTTAACTTTCAATATACATATTAAAAGTTAAATGAAATACTTATGACGACCTCGGTGGTGCAGTGGTAAAGTGCTTGCCTCTGAACCGAGAGGTCCCGGGTTCGATTCCCGGTCGGATCATGATGGAAAATGTTTTTTTTTCGGATTGGCCCGGGTCTTGGATGTTTATCTATATAAGTATTTGTTATAAAATATAGTATCGTTGAGTTAGTATCCCATAACACAAGTCTCGAACTTACTTTGGGGCTAGCTCAATCTGTGTGATTTGTCCTAATATATTTATTTATTATTATTATATTAAGGTACCTCTGTGGCCTAAGCCGGACTGCTACACTGGAGGTCCCGGGTTTGATCCCCGGTTAGGTCAAGATTTAGAATTACATTTTTCAGATTGACCCGGGTTTTGGTTGTTTATATCTATGTAGATATATGTTATAGAATATAGTATCGTTGAGTCAGTATCCCATAACACAAGTCTCGAACTTACTTTGGGGCTCAATGACTGGGTTATATATTTATTTATACTAGCTTTCGCCTGCGGGATGTTTTTACTTTTGAAAATGTAGCCTGTTTGGGGTTCTTTAACTACATGTACACCAAATTTCATCAAAATCGGTCCAGCTGTTAGGCTTTCAAAGCCATTTCATCATCATATCGAGTGTGTTATCGCTAACACTGGTGTCAGATTTTATTCAAGTCGCCTAAAGGCATCTGACATGACTTTTACTACTTGCCGCCATCTAGTCACATAACAGAATGATATACATAGCCTGATGGATCATCCAATGACCCCACCCGACGACCGTGCGAAGTGGAGACGCAAAACTAGGAAAACGGACCCTGGGCTCCGACGCTCAATGGCCGTGGAAGAAACAAGACGTATTTAGACAATATTGGAAGACGGTTTTTTAATTTGTCTAAGGAATAAACTTGTCATTTTTGTACAGGCATTGCTTGGTTTTGGCGCGGAATTGAAATATGTACAATGGCTGTGCGGAGGTGCTATTGTCAGTGAAAACTTCATACTGACAGCTGGTCACTGTATCTACACCAGGGATTCGTAAGTATACATAAGGAAGGCCCCATTGCTCCGTTGCGTTGACGCCCGTCGACGGACCAACGCAGAAATAAGATATGTTTCGACGCACGTCAATGTCAAAACATATAAATCAACGGAGCGGCAACGCGCCGCGTCGACACAAAGGAGCAATGGGGCCATGCTCTAAATTGTTACAACACCAGTAAGTCAACGTTGTTAGAAAAATATTAATGCTGACAGATTAACGGAGTGTCGCCAATTTGTTGTCAATGTAATGTGTGTCTACAGCGAACGATTTAAGGCTCAATTTTCAATGAATGTCACCTTGCCGAGGGGGAGCGGTGCGGTAGAAACCTAATCTTAACTAACATTATAAATGCGAAAGTAAGTTTGTTTGTTACCTGTTCACGCTCAATCTGTCAAATGTTTGAAAATCAGTGTTTGCTTCTTGAGCAAAATCCACACAGAGGTACTGCCTATTTGTATCACTGTGACACACGGTCGCAATCCGCATGGGATAAATTTGCCTTTTCTTAGATGTAGTTATAGATTTATCACTTTTTTACGTTTTATTGTGAACCTGTGTCTTTTTGGTACAAATAAATGCATTTGACAAGATGACCTCGGTGGCGCAGTGGTAAAGTGCTTGCCTCTGAACCGAGGGGTCCCGGATTCGATCCCCGGTCGGGGGTCATGATGGAAAAATGATCTTTTTCTGATTGGCCCGAGTGTTGGATGTTTATGTATATTTTATATATAGAACTTACTTTGGGGCTAGCTCAATCTGTGTGATTTGTCCTAATATATAAAAAAATGCATTTATCTATCTATCAATGTTTTATTTCCCAGTGGTCCGGTGTCGTACGCTATGGTCGGCATTCTCAAGCGTTATGATGAAGTGGACTCGACTAAAGTGCATAAAATCAAGAACATATTAAAACACCCAGAATACAAAGCTCCTGTTAAATATAACGACATTGCCCTTTTGGAGGTCGAGACTCCGTGAGTAATTTGTACGTCTTTTTCCAACAGCGGAGTAGACAGGACCTCCGGTATTGAAGTAAATAATAGCTTAGTACCTAATGCTCGAATCCCACTCGCGCCACACGAGTTTGTACACCAATCTGACTCATGTATAGTAGTTTTCATCGTCCACCACTTGCTTCCGGTGAAGGAGAACATCGTGAGGAAACCTGCACACTGGTTGATTCTTATTAACTTGTGTGTGAAATGGAGAAGGCAATGGCCAAAGCACTCCATTAATAATACCAAGAAAATTGTTATTTGTCCACATAACAACCACGACCCTCAGCCCTGAGGAATACGACTAAGAAGATGAAGAAAGACCCTGTAATTACACAGGTTCACTCGGCCTCAAACTTGAACACAACAATGCAAGCTGTTATCCTAGACCAACTAATATTAAATGCGAAAGTTTGTGAGGATGTAAAGTTTGTATGTTTGTGACTCTAACGCAAAATCTATTGGACGGATTGTTATGAAAGTTACACGGGTAGAACGTAACCTGGAATAACACATAGGGTACTTTTTATCCCAAAATTCAGAAGCGAAGCCTTCGGGTGCAGTCTAGTAAATAATAAATTTGACTTCACATCCCGCCTGTGATCGAATGGTCCCAAGTTCGAACCCTACTCGTGTAACACGAGTTTGTATACCAATCTGACTTCATGCGAATACATGGCACTAGACGCGGCTGGTTAGTAATAAAAGTCATGTTATATAACTTTAGGCGACTTGAATAAAATCTGACACAATTATTTGCAATTAAGTCACAGAAAAGAAGAATGTGACAGACAGAATCCATCCTTATTCCTAATTAATATTATAAATGCAAAAGTAAGTTTGTTACCTCTTCACGCTCTATCTACTCAACCAATCTTTTTGAAATTTTGCATACATATAGGTTGAAGTACTGAGAAGGACATAGGGTACTTTTTATCCTGTAAAAACAACCGTTTTTGTGGGAAAATCACGCGGGGATAATTGCGGGAAAAATTTAGCAGTAAATAAATGATATATTTAACAACTTGCAGTATCAAACTAGGCCCGTACACGGTACCAGCTTGTCTTCACGTGGGAGGATCAGTTAAGGATGACATCGCGTCAGCCACGGGATGGGGCACCACTCAGTATAAGGGGGATACAGCTGACATACTTCAGAAGGTACATTCCAACTAATATTATAAATGCGAAAGTAAGTTTGTTACCTCTTCACGCGTTATCTACTAGACCAATCTTATCGTAATTTCGCACATATATAATTAAGAGTACGGAGAAGGACATAGGGTACCTTTCATCCCGGAAAAAACTATTGTTCCCGTGGGATTTTCGGAAAACCTATGTTCTAAGTGGCGCCAAATATAAAAATACCAGATGGCGCTGTGTGTATTTTAAATGCGCTATGGATATTTTATTTCAACAATCCCAATCCCATTTTAATATGAAGAAAAAACTGTTCCCAAGGGCATTTAAGCAGGCGAAGCTACGGGTAAACATATACTTTATAGATAAAGCGATTTCCGACCTAATTGATTAAGTTTCCCTTGACGATATGTTTTTCAGGTGATCCTAACTAAATTCTCACTAGAAGAGTGCACGGCGAAGTTCCCACCAGCTCGGAACATGAAGCAGGGTTTCGACCAGCACACGCAGATGTGTTACGGAGACAGGACCAAATCTAAAGATACATGCCAGGTATTCTAGTCATTTCACTTAAAATATAAATTAATAACTCTAATTTAAAAGTAACGAGTATTATTTTAGAAGTGATTGTGCTGCGCCCAGACAAACTGTTTTATAAATTGAGTTGATTCAAATGTCATAGGTACTGTTTAATTTAATTGTTTCTTATGATAGTTAAATTAAACGGCGGTGGCGTAATTCTTAAGTTCTTTATTGCTTTCATTTATATTATATTCTTATTGTAACATTTTAAGTGCACAAATGAGCCTGAAAGGGCGTTGCAATTTAATTGTAGTAATATGAAAGCATTATAATATTTTATCCTTATTATTGTTAATTAATTCATATAATAAAATAATGTTTACGTCGCCCGCCTGTGGATCGAACAGGAGTGTAACAGACCGGCGTGATGACCATTAGGCCACGAGGTTGTACAATCGGCTGATTAAATATTGGCGTTATAAACAGAGGTCGTCAAGGACTAAATCTAATCATATTACACAAAAAAAATTACACACATTTACTTTTATTACTATTTATAATATTACAGCCATCGTGCTTTGCACTTGTGCTTCTAAGGTTTTATTATTATTTTATTTTGTGTCTTTTGTTCTTGCTCTTTATTTCATTTCATGGCATTCGCGGAAGAGCAGCGTCGTGGCTCACACCACGACCCCATGCTGAGCGAAGACCATTTTAGTACAATATTTTTATATCTACTATTATATGTCCAGTGTTATACTTATGTCATGTTTTTATTGTGCTAAATAAACGATTTTTCTTTCTTCTTTGTAATATTTTTTTTCTTAATTTAATCTTATGATTCATTCATTCATCTACAAGTATGATTCAAATCTGTTATCTGTTGCAGGGTGACAGCGGCGGACCACTACAAATAAAAAACACAAAAATACACTGCATGTACACGATAATAGGGGTGACGTCTTTCGGCAAGGCGTGTGGTTACATCGGGGAGCCGGGAATCTATACTAAAGTGGAGAAATATGCCCCTTGGATAGAAAGTGTGGTATGGCCTGATCAATAGAAGACATAACTTCTCAGACCGCTCCCCCAAGGCAAAATTACGTTCATTGAAAAATGAGCTTTAAAGCGACCGCTGTTGGTATGTTTTACATTGACAACATGAAGACTTTAAGCTAATAGTCCACATTTTTCTCTAAGTTTTATATAGGAATAGTACTCTTAATTTTTAATATATGTAAAAGATGATCCCCTGAGGGAATTTGTTGATAAAAAGTACAGAAATCCCCTGAGCAAGGGATTTATTGATTAAGCGTGTGTTGAATGTGGAAGTATTAGGTAGCTTATACTAGACTTTTGTACTCATTTTATAATAAAGATTATACATGCGTAATATTTTTGTGTTCAAATCCTAATTAATTCTTATCCCAACTAATATTACAATTAAGTTGGTTACCTCTTCACGCTTTACCTACTCAACCAATTGTCTTGAAATTTTGCACACGTTTAGTTTGCAATAAAAGGGCATAGGGTTTTCATCACGGTAAAGTGAGAAATCAACAAATCAACTCGGACGAAGCCGCGGACAAAAGCAGCATTTATATTATAAAACAGTCCGCCAGTCGCGGCTGTCTGTATAAACGTGAATGTATTGGTCCCGTTGTCACAGCACTGTTCCTTACTCCGGGCCACATCCGTGAATACAAATGAACATTAGTTGAGAGGGTTTACTGGATACGGGTACGGAGTTACGAAGTAAAAAATCATAATACAGATATAAATATTTTTTATTTTATTTTTATCGCTAACGTCTATGACATGATTCCAAGTTAAAATCTAAGTAAAATTTAAAAAATAAAAAAGCGACTTCAAGCATTACAGGAATTTCACACGAATTATTGCTACCCCACTGCTGTGTCCCGCTGCGCTGCGTCGACGCAGCGTTGCCGATGTGTTGTACATACGAAATTCAATTACACACAACACTGCGTTCATCCGATGACGGAGCGCAGCGCGACGGAACGGCGAGGCCGCGCTTTTGCCAGTACTTAATGTACATATGATTAATATGTTAGAGTTACCGTCTTATTCATAAAAAATTTAAACGTATATTAATTAAAATTATGTTTCTTTTTTTTTTTTTATGAAAGAAGGTCCGACCATAGACTAAGAAAACTATACTACGGACGAGGGAACCAAATGGGAAAAGATTTCTCTATAAGTACCAGTTAAACTGTTGTCCGTTGTCTCTATAGTTTCCAGTCCATTTCAGCTAATCTATACTATTATTATAAAGGGGTAAGCGTTTGTGAGTTTGTATGTTTGAGGCGGATAATCTCCGAAACTACCGGACCGATTTCAAACATTCTTTCCCCATTAGAAACGTACATTATCCAAGATTGCTATAGGCTATATTTTATCTCAAAATTCCCACGGGAGCGAAGCCCCGAACACACAAACAAATCTTTATAATACG
Source organism: Plodia interpunctella (assembly GCF_027563975.2). Taxonomy (NCBI): domain Eukaryota; kingdom Metazoa; phylum Arthropoda; class Insecta; order Lepidoptera; family Pyralidae; genus Plodia; species Plodia interpunctella. Next base: position 2,910,063 of record NC_071323.1, read on the forward strand.
CGGTAACACACCACGCGTGTTTCAGTTTACTGGCTCAATTCTAAAAACACGCGATGAGTGAGTTTGTCACAGACATCGTTTTGAACACTGAATTGAGGCTACTAAGTAAAAAACAAAATGATATTTTTAGCTTGTTCAGATTTTAATTATTTTTAAGTGTTTTCCAATTGAGTCCTATAATTATGGCTTGGACGTTCGAATATATCTTGGTTACAATGGACGAGCATAAAACTATCGGATTCAAGAATACATTTAACTAGCCTTAGTTACGTCTACAAAATATAAATAAATAATTATGTATTCCATAATAAATAACCATGTCATTCTTTAAAAAATTTAAGCACAGTTTAAAGTATGTTTTGTCTCGTTCTGTCAATGTAAAATATTGTAAAGTTCGACAGTGACAAAGCATAATTTAGCATAAAACCGCTTTGACTTTTTCATTAATAACAGGGCAAGACTTCATAATGAGGGCATTCGCCATTTTATACAGTTGACTGTTAGTACGACAGTGACTTTCGACCAGTGTGACACGTCAACTGATGAGCACATTTATCGTCTCAAGCACAAATCTTACGTGTGAAAGAGATGGAAAGATTCCCTTGCGGGTCGCCTATTCAAACAAAACTGTAGACCATCTCTGTTATTCATAAAATGCCAAATTTTGCGAAGTACAAGAGTTTAAACATTATTTAGCTTTAAGCGATCGACGGGTTAACTATTTTATGTTGTTGTATGTATAACTCACTGCATATTCTTGCATGAGCGAAATTGAAAAACAAGGTCTACAATGTTCTTTGTCTACGCATCAATGTCTCATCAACTATCGAAGTTTCGGTTTGAGATTTCACATTGTCATTCTTGACATTATATTAATAATGCTAGTATAAAAAACTGTTATTCTACCAGATACTAACTTAATGTACATATAATTTATGAATATTGCAGCGACCCTAACGTTCAGATTATGCAGCAGTTTTGAGTGACGCGCAACATTATATCGGAGTAAGGGTCGTCCTACAAATATTATTATATACTAGACGAGTTAAAATCATAGCACACTTCTACTACATCGCTCCCCCGCAAGATGACGTTCATTGAAAAGTAAGCTTTAAAACATCGTCTGAAGACACACTTTACATTACATTAAATTACAAGCAGACATGATTTTTCGTGAATCTCAAACTTACAATACATAGCGATATAATTACATAAATTTATTTGTTCAAACGTTAAGTTATATGCTAAGGAAGGTGATTTTTAAACACTAGAATTTATATTCCATATTTTTTTATCGAGTGTGTGTGTATATTAGCTAGATCTGTGTCTGGATAAAGGCATCGGTCATTACTATTACAGCTGCCATATGTAGTGGTAAGGTGTCACATACGTTAATGCAGGTAACAGTCAAGCAGTGTGCAGGTTTTCTCGTGTTTTCCTTCACCGGAAGCAAGTGGACATTTCGGTCACAGGCGAGCGTCTTAACTACTGGACCACAAAAATTCAAGTTAAATATGAATTTTATCTTAAGTTTCCAAAACATTGACGTTTTACAATAGTGTTTGAAATTCACCTTTTCAATTACTGAATGTACTTCTTTATTACTAATATTACTATAAAATCTACAGAGATTTCTCGCGTATTTACAATTTATATAAGCTATTAATAAACACGGTTACATATAAAACATCAAGAATCTCGTAGGACTAAAAAAGCTAACATCACGACAAACTTTCTTGAAGTGTCTGCTTTGAAGAAGAGACTGGGTGAAGTTTGTTGCGCTGCTTCTTCACCTGCGCTTTGGAGGTCCGCGATTGACTTAGTTTTTAGTAATTTTTGACGTCAATAAGTGATGTATATCATCCTAACATGAATAATGATTTTTTAATAACAACTATTGTTCTACGAATAACTTAACTAGTTATGTATAAAATAGTTTTTTTATTTTATTGTCCTCTCTTATCATTTGTTTGTCTATGTTTGTGCCTTTGTATTAAAACGGACAATGGGAGAAAAATCTGACCCATCAAACTGAATTGGGCCCGCATGTTGGGTCATAGCCCATACTCCATATCAATCCATAAAGTAGGCAACTGCCCCAGCAGTGGGGATATCAAAATGGCTGACGATTATGAAATAAAAACTGAATTAAAAATATATATATTTTTCTTGTTTATGATGTTAACCCTCTAATCCTATGAAATTGATCGTGTTCTATCATAACCTTGTTATGTATATTTAAAACCTATATATTCTAAGACGAGGTACGACCTCAATTACCCTTTTATGCGTCGTAGGTTGTAAATTTTACGTGTCAATTTATATTTCGAAAACGTGGCGTGCGCGTCGCGCGTTTCTAATTGAATTCGCAAACACGCCAGGCGTGTTTTATCGCAACTGGCGTGTTGGCAGTTTTTTAAAAGATTATACAATGGCGGCCTTAATTTGATTAAACACTGAAAGCTTGGATAACAAAAATTCTGTTCATTTTATATACTTCGTTATTCCATTAGTTAATTTTTTTTAATATACTGAAAGGAACATAGAAAAAGAAACGAATTTTCTACTTAAGTTCACTCATATTCACTGCAAAATAAACACGCCAAACGTATTATAACAATCAAACCTGACCGCAGCGAACACATACACGCAGATTTCCCGCGTACATGATACTTATCTTAATCAATATCATAGTATTAATTTAAAACACTCAAATGAGACGTATATATATATATATATATATATAATATTTTTTTATTTATTTTCGTTAATATGTTTTATGTATACAGTATATTATACATACGTTTTAAGATAGGTGCACAAATATTGCGTAACACGTGCGCGTGGGTTTCTTTCTGGACCGTAATCACGTGTTATAATTTCATCCAAAAACGCACACGTACATTGCACAGCGTCTGTGCAAGTCATTACATTAAAATCCTTAATTAATTATCCTATTTTAACGAAAAATAAATGAAATAAATACAAAATCTCATCAATTTAAACGATATATTGATCGGTTTTAAGTTTATAACAAACTTCTAGAGCACCGCTCCCCCCTCGCAAAATGACGAACATTGAAAAGTGGGCTTTATGTCGTTCCCTGTAGACACACTTTACATTGACAACTCGAGAGCTGACATCGAATTCATTGTCAATGCAAAGTGTATCCACAGAGGACGCTTAAAAAACTCTATTTTCAATGATCTTCATTTTAGTAGTTGACAGCGTTGCGATAGAAGTGTGCAATGAAAGTAGAGGTTAGAATATTTTTTGTTCAAAAGTAAGTTAAGTTATTTACACTTAACAATATCCACTAATAATCTTGATTATCTTCTCTGCCATTCAGATAATATGTATACCTATTACAGAAATTACATAAAGCATTTTATATTCGAAAACGACCAAAATAGTAGGAGGTACTATATTTTAAATATGTATATAACGGCGCGTTTTATATTAATCAATTGTTAAAATCAGTTATTGTTTAAATTTTGAAATTAAGTTGTTTATCTATTATGCGTATTGCGTATTTTGTACGAGCGCCATTTATTTGAATAATCGATTTTAATTTAAGAGCGGGTAACCCCGAATCGAGTTGTGGCTGTCATAGCGGGCGACCGTCATTCTGACATTGACAGCGGCCGTACGTAATTTTTCACTCACAAACCAATTTGCTCTTAAAATCCGTTGTTATCATTGTGATTTTTAATTATTTCCGCGAATTGCTATACTGTACAATTAAACCAATGTTTCCCATGTGATAAGGCTAACTCTATCGTAGGGGGTAACCCGTTCGTTATAGCGCTTACCCTGTTTGGCTTTCCCCTTAAATGCCTGCGGGGGTAGTTTTCATCACACCCCACTCCTGTGCAAATTTGCGTAGCTCCGTGTGTAAAGAGCCTAAAAGACACGAAATGACACATTGAATCGTGTAAATAATAACGCACCGCTGTACCGCACGCGCTTAGTAGGTATTTATTGTGCATTCCAATATATTCAAATTAAGACCGTATGGCCTGAGCTTAAAGCATAAATTAGACTGCTATCTGAACGGATAAACCCTTCATATGACTTACCTCAAAGAAAGGGTTTTGTAGTCGTTGATACAGCGCTTACCAAAGCAAATTGAACGGGTTACAGCACCGAACGACTTTCGAAATCAAACCCATGGAACCAATCCCGTGAAAGGGATAGCGGTCCCTGACTAAAAGTTAAAGGGCCTGGCGCAAAATGTGCATTTCGCAAAATTTGCACACTTGACGCAGAATGAACAATTCGCCAAAACGTACACTACTCGAAATGGACACTTCACAAAATGTGCACTGCTCAAAATGTACACTTAGCAAAATGTACACTAATGTCCGCTTCTCAATATGACAGCCTCGCACAATGTGCGTTTCGCTCAATTTGTGGGTGATAGAGAAGAATCTACAATTCATAGCATTTTCCCTTGATAGACTTTTACAATATTCGCGGGAAGAGAAGTAGCTGGCACATTCTATGTTTTTCCTTCACTCAGACCAGACCAGAACAGAATAACCAGATATTTTTTTAGTTTTATACATTTATATATTCATACAATACAATAATGTGCTAAGATATATTTTTTTAAATTATTAATTACCTACTTTCTGGAATAAAAAAAAAACACGTCTAGATTTTGATATAAGTACTTAAGTACTCAAACAAATGGGGGTTATAATTGGCTACTCAACTGAATAAAACATAAAATGTATGTAGTTATTCACATAACACGATAATTTAATGTCACATCAATTGATAGATACTATTATTATAAAGAGGTAAGCGTTTGTGAGTTTGTATGTTTGAGGCGGATAATCTCCGAAACTACCGAACCGATTTAAATTCTTTCTATATTAGAAAGGTACATTACCCAAGATTGATAGGCTATATTTTATATCAAAATTCCCACGGGAGCGAAGCCCCGGGCAACATCTAGTTGATAGATATATTAGTGTGACGATTATATAACAATGCAAATGTTATATTTAAATATTATAACTATATGAGGCGATACTCGATTTGTACCTGTAAGAGATGACTTAAAGTAATTATGTAATTAATTTATGACCATCATGAATATCAATGTGATATTAAATTATCGTGTTTGATTAATTTAAATTAGTAAATCTCGTAATCAATAAAGGGTGAATTTCATGACTGTTTGAACGCGGCGTGTAGCGTTACATTAGTGTCGCACATTTTTTTGAATAATCTTTTTTTTTAAATAAAACATTTATAAAATTAACATTGTACATTTATAAAATAGGATGATTAAATTGATTACTGTGTACGGTACAATTTAATAAACACTAATGAGAGCCCGCGGCGGAGTTCAGAACGCTCGTGAAATTCACCCTAAAACTGTTTATTGATTACGAGTTTTACTGTATTTTCGCTCTCATCGATGTATATTAGAAGTGTTTTTTGACTCCCAAATCCGTGACGTCACAATACATCACTGTCCCATAAGCTTCATATAAAATTTCGTTTTTTACATTAGTAAAAAGTATCAGATTCGACTTTGACGAATAGCCAATTATTAATTGCGTCATAACTTTATACAATTTACAGTCCGCTTCGAGACATCCCTATATTTCACTCGATACACTAAGAATAAACACTTTTTTTTTCACTAAATCACTATATATTTTGTCTGTTTGTCCAACACATAAACGCATGCCTAAACTGCTAGGTCACCCTGAAAAACAAAAACGAAAACAATTATTTTATACAATTTTTTATCTATTAGCGGCCCATCCCGGCTTCGCTCGGGTAAAAGGATAGTAAATTATACACCCAAACATTCCTACGGAATCACACTATCTATTGATGCGATTTTTTTACGCCAACTCTGGGCTTTTGGGCGTCACAGCTCCGAATGCAACACGCGAAGATGAGTGTTTGGTGTGATTATATCGTTCAGTATCCCATAACACAAGTGTCGAACTTACTTTGGGGGCTAACTCGATCTGTGTGATTTGTCCTAATATATTTATTTATATATATAGAATCGCCTCACCGCTACACGTCGGTGCCGCTTACAGTCGCGGCGCCCCCCCCAGGTCCACGCTGAGGACCGCGGCGGGGGCGGCGCGCCCTCAGCTGCGCCGGTGCCGCCCGCCGCGGCGGCGGCGCTCGCGCCGCGTCTGTGTGGACAGCGACATACAAACACGTGTGTTACAAAACAAAAATACGGGTAGCACTCCGCGAGTGCCGGCAGAAGTGAAAACTTGAATAATATTAACGTTGTGCATTTTTGACGTGTTACGAATTTTCGATCAGGGTCACGAGTGTCCTGACGCGAGTTTAACATTTTTCTACCCATAACAAAAAGTGCACAACGCCGCTAAACAAGTTTTCACTTCAAAAAATATTGATAATCTTTCCTTTGACACTGAATACAATAATACATATTACATGATGATATACATTATAAGACCCATATTTGACAATTGACGTGTTTGAAGAACTGTCTGCGATTTGTTTGCGCCGCTTCTTCTTCACCTGCGCTTTGGAAGCCGGCAGTAGACTTAGTTTAAGTAATTTTTTGAATCCGCAGCCTTTTCTCCAAGGACGTCAATTAACAAATATAGGTCTTATACATATATTAAAAATTAGGAGGACGAATTTACGTCATTATTAAAAATGACAAAATTTGAATTAATGAATAAAATTAAAAAGAGTTGTATTTGCAATAAAATTATTGAAAATTGTTACACACAAGAAAATATAAATAAAAAGCTAAATGTACAAAACGTACGTAATAATGTCATAAACCAATCTATTAAATCAAAACATTTAGAAATTAGGCCTTCACGGGCACTTTTTCACGTCATATTCTAAATAATATTATATTTACCAAAGCTACAAACTACTAGCATTTCGGAACGACCACTGCTGAGAAGAAATGCCGAAAGAAACTCATTCAAACAGTGAAAAAATGGTGAGCCCTTCTGGCATAATGGGGACCCCATTATGCCAGAAGGGCTTACCATTTTTTAAATATACATTTATGTATCAGTTTTAACCCCCGACGCAAAAAGACTCGTATTAAAGTTTAACGTGTCTGTCTGTGTCATCGTAGATCCCAAACGGATGAACCGATTTTCGTTTACTTTTTTTTGTGTCATAGAGAACTTTATCCCGAGTGCTCTCCCGAGAGTTCAGCCGTTCAAAAGTTGTAGAGAAATGAATATCGAAAGTCTTATTTTAATTCGTCTAACAAATAAACTCGTTTAATTATTATATTAATAATAATTAGAATAAACATGTTTGTAAACAAATCGACTCACAGATCCTCCCATGTCGGCGTCCGCCCAACGCTCGTACGCGCGTTCACGTTTAAGCCATTCCTGGTATTTGTACCACCATTCTTCCCACTTCACATAATCTCCGAGGGTGAGTCCTGGAGTGAGTTCACATACTTTAAATAAATAAATAGATATTAGGACAAATCACACAGATTGAGCTAGCCCCAAAGTAAGTTCGAGACTTGTGTTATGGGATACTAACTCAACGATACTATATTTTATAATAAATACATATATAGATAAACATCCAGGATTCGGGCCAATCAGAAAAAGATCATTTTCCATCATGACCCGACCGGGGATCGAACCCGGGACCTCTCGGTACAGTGGCAAGAACCTTACCACTGCGCCACCGAGGTCGTCAAACTTATAATAATAATATTGTAAGAAAGGTTATGGATTTGAAATTGAACTAAATAGGGGCAGGCCGAAGAATGTCACACAGATTCATTCAATACACTCCATAAATGTATTGACAAAAATCTAGACAAATTCAAATTCAAATCATTTATTCAGAAATGTCATTATTAAAAATGACAAATTTTGAATGAATAAATAAAATAACAAAAGTTGTATTTCCAATAAAATTATTGAAAATCAAGTCACACAAGAAAAATATATATAAATAAAAAGCTAAATGTACAAAACGTACGTAATAATGTAATAAATCAATGTATTAAATCAAAATCAAATCATTTATTCAGAAATTAGGCCTTCACAGGCGCTTTTTCACGTCAATTTTTATATTTATAGTTATTTCTCACAAGCCACAAACTACTGGCATTTCGGAACGACCACTGCCGAGAAGAAATGCCGAAGGAAACTCATTTGAACAGTGTAGGTCCCTACTATATGATGTCTGTCAGTCTGTCACTCAGTAACGCAAGAGTTTTAATATATATGGATAGAGTTCAAAGAAATATTAAAGGAATATCGTTTTGGTACTAAGTGTTATTATTCATTGGAATAGATTTGACAAAAACGTTGTGGTTATTTTAATGTTTTGGAAAAATTTTCAAATTAACAAACGCTGAGCAAAAAAGCTGCCACGTCACGCAAAAACTACTCGATGGATTTTGATGCGGCTTTCACAGCTGTATAGCGGATGGTCTGACTTAAAATCTGCTGTTGCCTATACCTCATCGCGATACGTTGCTTAGAACCCGACATATAGAAAATAATAATCCCAACTAATATTATAAATGCGAAAGTAAGTTTGTTGCCTCTTCACGCTCTATCTACTCAAGCAATCTTCGCAAGGCGCAAGGAATCATTTCCAAAATCAATCATTCATAAAACTGACATCACCACAGTACAGATTAACTATTATAAAGTCAGACAGTAAAACTTATTCTTATTGTCTTTGTCAAAATTTGAAAAATTGTAATAACAGCGCTAACAAACGAAACACCCAAATGCGAAAGTAAGTTTGTTGTTTAACTGTTTAGACTTTACTTGCTCAACCGATCTTCTTGAAATTTTGCACACATGTAGCTTGAAGTATGGAGAAGGACATAGGGTACCTTTCATATCGGAAAATTAACGAGGGCGAAGCCGCGGACAAAAGCCAAGTAAATCATATATTTTAATCTAATACATGCCTCTGAGATAACCCCTCTTCTTGTAATAATCATAACGCACTCTGACGTCATCCCATGACGGAAGGCCGCTGGGCGCCACAGCCAACAGCTCCTCTGGATAGCTGCCCAAAGGCTCTGGATCCGCGCCGCTACAATACACATACAATTATTACAAGCTTTTATTTAACTATGTATGTATGTGTATATGTCTATTCGAATCTAATCCAAAGATGAAAAAGCGCCTCCCTCACGCCTGAAGCCAGATCTGCCGCGTGGTCTTCTTCATCTCTGTCGATTCACTCATGGTAAGCACCTTTTCACTGTCCAACACCAAGATCCATCGCCTCAATCATGGTAAGCACCTAAGTCAGTGTCCCACATAAAGATGGGTGACCGCATACTCACGAATAAAGCTCTGCAGCGGCCAGATCTGCCGCGTGGGCTTCTTTATCACTATCGACTCACTCATGGTAAGCACCTGTTACACTGTCCAACACCAAGATGGGTGACCGCATACTCACACGTAAGGCTCTGCAGCGGCCATCTCTGCCGCGTGGGCTTCCTCGTCCCTCTCTATCCTCACGTGGAGAGTCGCCTCTCTTCTAGTAATGCGCATATTCTCGAGTCGAGCCGAACGATCGGCCGACCATTGGGCCATTTTGCCAAATCGCTCCGATAGGGTTAGTCTGCGCAAGAGTAAATAAAACATTAAAGTGAGATTTTCGAAATGCGACAGTGGACACTTGATCGTATGGAGACAATTTTCGTTGGGGTCAAGCAAAAACTTAGTGTCCACAAAAATGATGGGTGACCGACCTCCATAATCGCTCCAAGGCTACTAATAGCAAGACCACCCACTGTAACTTCTATAAGATACAATTTTCGTCAAAGTCAAGCAAAAACCAACGTCCACAACAAAGATGGGTGACCGACATTCATAACGGCATTTAATACTATGTTAGGTTGTCCAGCCGAAAGACGGGGGTGACTAAGCACTTTCCAGCAAGGTGAAGCAAAAACCCAGTGTCCACAACAAAGATGGGTGACCGACCTCTGCGGCGGCTCGTCGCTGGCCGTGGTCTCACTGTCGTCGCTGTCGGCGAGCGCGGCGGCGATAGCGGCGGGCGACACGCCGCGCGCGGGCGGCGAGCGCGGGGCGCGCTGCGCGGGCGCGGGGGCGGGGGCGGGGGAGGGGGAGGGGGCGGCGGCGGCCGGGCGGCGCTCGCCCTCGCGCTTGATGTGCGCCGCGGGCAGGGGCGCGCGGGGGGGGTGCGCCGACAGCTGGGAGCGCTGCCATTCCAACACCTGCACGGCGAAAACAAACATTTTTTTAATGCCTGGCTCCAAAATGTCGTCGAACAGTTCGCCAAACTTTCGCAGAATACCGTGAACATTGCGCAGTTAGTATGAATGCTTTAATTTACCGCAATGAAAAACCAGCGATGTATACGGAATTCACCAAAGTTTGGCGAACTGTTCGGCGACAGTGTAGAGCCGGCATAAGGTTTACCGTGGACGAAGTGCGGGTTTGCTATTCACTTCTCATCATCGAATCGATTCGAAGTGAGACGCAGTGAACCAATCACATTGCGCCTTGTGACGTAACGACAACCACACTGTAATGTGATTGGTTCGCTGCGTCTCACTTCGAATCAATTCGATGGTGAGAAGTGAAACCCCGCACTTCGCCCTCTGGTCAATAAACGTTAATTAATTTTACATAGAAAAAAGATAGTGACAGACTATAACGAATGTAAGCCCGTAACGAAGTCTAAGGGACGCGAACACATGAGTGATCTTATTTTCAATCGATTATACGAAACCTGCCTACACAGATAAAAAAAAGACCATCAAATATTCACAATCGGAGCATTACCATATTTTCAAAAATAGAAACAAGTTTTTTGCCAGTGTGTTATTTTATTTAAAAAAAAAGAATAATCGCTGACGACGAAATAGGGAGTATTATTGCACATTTATCCCGTCAGAGTACAGCACTGTATGTTAGATACACAAAAGCTTTGAAGCCTTTTGGTTTGTCAATTAAAACGTTTAGAGTACTTTATTAATCCTTTCATTATGTAAGCATTCGTTTGTGAAAATATACAACACTGTAGCATATTCGGATGCCGAAATATTGGGAGAAATCGTTTTCCATAAGATAAAAAAACGCCTCACGCTGGTATATATATATATATATCAAATCAACAAATCACACAGATTGAGTTAGCCCCAAAGTAAGTCCGAGACTTGTGTTATGGGATACTAACTCAACGATACTATATTTTATAACAAATACATATATAGATAAACATCCAAGACCCGGGCCAATCGGAAAAAGATCATTTTCCATCATGACCTCTCGGTTCAGAGGCAAGCACTTTACCACTGCGCCACCGAGGTCGTCAATATATATATATAAACTAACCTTCTCCTCCCGACTCCTCTTGCTGGCCTCCCTCGCTTTGAGGAGTTCTCTAGTCGGTTGGACCGCACGCGCAGGCGCCGGTCGTTTACGATTCGGTGATTTTGATTTGGGCCTGGAGACATACACATTAAATAATAAAACAAAGTCTCTTCCCGCTGTCCGTCCCTATGTATGCTTACATCTTTAAAACTACGCAACGGATTTTGATGCGGCTTTTTTGACTAGATAGAATGATTCGAGGGGAAGGTTTATCCTAAATGATATCATAGATGCAAAAGTAAGTTTGTTACCTATTCACGCTCTATCTACTCATATGTATTTAACATGCATAATGTTGCACCCGTGCGAAGTCAGGGCGGGGCGCTGGTAATATTTATTTATAAATGCGAAAGTCTCTTTTCCACTTTCACGGCTAAACGGCTGGACCAATTTTGATTAAATTTGGTCTACATGTAGTTAAGAAAAAGACAATCAAACAAAGGCTACAATTTTTTCAAAAATTAACCCTTGGCGGTTGTGGAAAGGGGTGAAAGTATGTATGAAAAACATATTTGTTCCGCTTTCACAAAGAGAAATTCACGAGAGTAAACCAGCTGTTAAAAACTAATCCGTCTTCCTAGGAACGTAGCTACATACATAATAATTTTCTTACCTGGGTGGGGGGGGTTTAGCCCCCTTGGGGGGGACAGGGGGCGCTCCAGGTTTCTTGTTCTTAGCTGAGCACACAGAACATGATTCGTCCGAGCAACTGCTCACTGAGGACCCTGATCCGGACGACTGTAAACAAAATGTTTATGGTTTAGTCAATGCAGGCCCCGTGCACATACAAAATAGGCTGATACGGTACCTATGGTATATCCTCTATGCGAAGTTTTAGGTTTGAATTTGTGTACCGATTATCCATATTAATAGTGACTGAGTGACTGACAGACAACGGACAGCCGAAACTGCTGGGCGTAGAAAGCTGAAATTTGGTGTGTAGATACCTAGGACAGTGTAGGGGAGCACAAAGAAGGGATTTCCTGAAATTCCCACGGGATACGGATTTTTGCTCACATATTAAGTTGTGGGCAATAGCTAGTTTGTTATAAAGAGAAAAGATTTGTATTTCTGTTTGTAATTAATAAACACGAAAAAATTGTGGGACGATTTTGTTGAAATTTGACACAGTAACCTTTTAGAGTGACATAGACTAAATTTTTTATGGTTTTACGCGAGCGAAGCCGGGGCGGACCTCTAGTACGGTATATTTGTAACACTATGGATTCATACGATTCTATGTTTTTAGAATAAACTAACAAACATTTATTATCTAAATTATTTCCTTAAGTCTTACTTATTTTATTATAAAACACAAATCAAATTCAAAAAAATTCAAAAAATTCAAATTCAAATCATTTATTCACAAATTAGACCTTCACAGGCACTTTTTCTGCTGATTATAATATATATATATATCGATGTGCAACACAATTAACTTACATGAAAATACTCGTATATGAGAAACGAGATGACCAGTTCCCCCCCAAGCTTTGATTGCAGTCAGAGATATCTTATTGCATTCAATGTGTGACAAAAAAAAATATGCTCGTCGAGTTCAGTAAACCATTGAGGAGTTCCCTCGTCGGGAGCCGAACCCGAGTGCACCATTAGGTCACGCACAACATAATAATGAATGGATGACAATCATCTAAACTGAACGCGTGTGCAAAATTTCAGCTCAATCGGTTGAAGATATTTGCTTCAAAATTGAGTTGCAAGATACCACCTGAACAAACATACAGATTATATACTTCTACTATTATTATAAAGAGGTAAGGGTTTGTGAGTTTGTATGTTTTAGGCGGGGCAATCTCCGAAACTATCGAACCGATTTCAAAAATTCTTTCACCATTACATAGTTACATTATCCAAGATTGCTATAGGCTATATTTTATCTCAAAATTCCCACGGGAGCGAAGCCCCGGGCGACATATAGTATATAATAAAAATGAAGTTTAGTAGTTACCTGTCGCGGGGGAGGTGAGGGGGGCCTCGCGCGGCGCGGGGAGGGGCGCGCGGGGCGCCGGCGCGGGGGGGGGCTGCGTCTGCGACACAAACATGTTTATTGAATCTATGGCGCTAATAAATGCACATTTCTAAGCGAAAAATAAATAACAGCTGCAGACGATTTTGTTGTGTGGCGTCCATTCGTGATACATGTATACCTGATAGGGCTCCGCCTGGGGCTCCGCCGCGGCGAACGGGATTTACGCGGCGAGCGGCGAGCGAGCGGTGTTCGCGAACGTCGGGCGACCGGCGTTCGCGAACGCCGCGGCGGCGGCGATCTGTTGGCAAACAAATCCGTGATTATTGTATACTTTTGTTACACTACCAAGATGATGTCATGGTTGGAATCATTACTGATCATTGTGCACTAAATAAACACCATTTCACAGCCCGGACGCAAAAAGAGGGGTGATACAAGTTTAATGTGTCTCGTCTGTGTTGAAGTGAGTGTATATCATCCTAAATTGAATAAAGAATCTTGAATTTGAACATAGTCACTTTCACTCATTTTCGCAACTCCCAAATTCATTCACAGCTCACAGATTTACTAAGAAGTTTCTCATGAAATCGGTTAAACGGCAAACGCTTCCGAGCATGTTATTTAATTGTGTTTCTAAATGTGTCCACATACCTCGCAAATTGCTACAATTTGTCATTTTTTTTTGCCACAAGCTGGACGTTTAAGAGTTCCCTCAACTTAATTTTTAGTATGAATGTGATTCATTTTAGATTCCAAAATTGAACTTAGTTGCATTTGAATCATTCCGTAAAAGTTGATGGTATGCCTGCTGGCCAACCATCAACTTTTCTGTTCGTTCCTATCATAATTATGCATTGAGCGACGTGTGAAATTTTAACAATATTCAACAAGTGGTAAGTGAGATTAAACTTTGTTTTTTAAACCTATTTTTTGTTGACGCTTCAGTCGATTGGTCCGACTACGCCAGTCTCATGGGGAAATTCCATTTTATTTGGTATTATGTCTGTCTTTGCATCATCACCCCTCATCAGAATGAATAAATACATCTGGCCTCCCGAGACAAGAGATTCAAGTTAATTACACACAAATCATCGTGACAGGTGAAACTAAATAAAAGCTTGTAAAAATTGGTTCCACAAGCTCAATACAGCCACAGACAATAGGGCATATTACGCAAAGCTCAGCGCAGATGGCGCTACTGGCACAACTAAGGTACACAAACATTGCCAATGGAGGCAAAAAGTGCCAATTTTCTATATTGTTGCAGATTTACGATCAAGAATACCTTCTACGCAATTGTGCTGTGAGTTTAAAAGGAAGGATTTAGTGGATTTCGTCCTGAAAATAATAACACTATTTTAGGTCAATTATTTGGTCAATTGTGGTCATAAACTGATATAAACTTGATTTTGACTGAAGATCTTGCCTGTATGAAGTCCATATTTTTAATAAGTCTTCATGTGTGAAGCTTCTTTCGACCGTTCACTAGCTCGAAAATTTTACAGCGTGAGGCGTATCCCATAGTTTTCGAAGTTTTTATATCTTATGGAAAACGATTTTTCCCAATATTTCGGCATCCGAATATGCTACATTGTTGTATATTTTCACAAACGAATGCTTACATAATGAGAGGATTAATAAAGTACTCTAAAATAAACGTTTTAATCGACACAGCAAAAGGCTTCAAAGCTTTTGTGTATCTAACATACAGTGCTGTACTCTGGCGGGATAAATGTGCAGTAATACTCCCTATGTCGTCGTCAGCGATTAGAATTTTTTTTGGGGCTAGCTCAATCTGTGTGATTTGTCCTAATATTTATTTATTATTTATCTACAGTTTTCTATTAAAAATCTCTTCTCACCGAGTTCGAGAGCGTCTTCCGGCGACAGGCGATCGCTTCGGCGAGCCACCGCCCTCAAGATATAACTGTTTGTAGCCCGTGTGACGCCATCTTGAAGAAGACAATACTTTATTGTAAAAAATATAAATGGGTGAATCGCAGAGCGTATCGCAATCGCACAGCGCGGCTGCGGCCGCGCTGTCATTATGATCCGTCAATTTTCTTGCGCAAGGAATCATTTCCAAAATCAATCATTCATAAAACTGACATTACCACAGTACAGATTAACTATTATAAAGTCAGACAGTAAAACTTATTCTTGTCTTTGTCAAAATTTTAAAAATTGTAATAACAGCACTACCGCAGCGGTCGAAACGCTCTGAGAAACACCCAAATGCGAAAGTATGTGAAGGATGTCTGTTAGAGAATGCTTTTAGCGTTAAGTCGCAGAGCGTTGCGACGGCTGCGGCCGCGCTGTCATTACGATCCGTCAATTTTCTCGAGGAAAGAATCATTTCCAAAATCAATCATTTATTCAATTGACATTACCACAGCACTGATTAATTATTTTAAAGTCAGAGAGTGAAACTAATATTTGTCATTGTTGAAATTTCAAAAATTGTAACGACTGCGCGGCCGCAGCGGTCGAAACGCTCTGCGAAACACCCGCTGGTTTTTCATTGAGGCAATTAAAAGCTCTCATACACAATACACAATGTTCATGCATTCACGGAATTCAGCGAATGATAAGATGTGTAAGCTTTAACGGAGAGAATGAGAAAGCATCAATATTTCTCAGCAAATCACCTGTTTGGATCTCTCTCCTCCACTTCGAGAAGCTTCCTGTCCCAGCTGCCGGGGGACGCCTGCCTGGCCCTCTTCATCACGTTGTCGATCTCCTTGCGACGCCCGGCGGGATTCGAGGGGTCTGCTGACAGAGATTAATGTGAACCTACGCTTTGAATAACTGGAAAGTGCAGCTCTATGGCGGACGAGTGACTCGTCTGCCTCAGCCTCGCGTATCGAAACTCTTTTTGCTTCGTAGCTGTGCTCTAGAATAGGACCATTATTAGGACACCTATTTACAACATGAAAGATAGGACATATCCTCACGTGGAAGTCATACGAGGCGATTACAGGACACAGCCTATTCAGCTGTCAGGCAATAACTGAATTACCAAAGAACATTTAAGCGAAGAAGAGTGAATATTTGGGAAGACACTAGGCAAATACCCATCTCTGATATTGTGTGAATCATCCAGAACAAGATCTCACCATTGATCCGGGAATGCTGCGGATTCCTGTCCATGTGCAGCCGGTTCTTGGAGGCTGTCTCCGCTGCGCGGGAGACCGACCCGTTGCGGCGGGACGACATCCTGGTTATAGATAGTTTCCAATGTAATTCATTATACTGTATATATCACTGGATACGCCCATTTAATAGCTAAAGACATTAATAATTTGCCGACTTAATAGTATCTATCGAAACAGTTGTAACCAATCTGACACACAAATAGGTTCTAATCAACGACCACTTGTTTCCGTTGAAGGAACTTTATGAGGAAACCGGTGCTGGTTGATAATATATAATTTAGCATGTGAAATGGAGAAGGCAATAGTGAAAAACTCTATTAATGTTGCCTACAAAGTAATGTTTTATTCCACTTAATGATCATGACCCACAGCTATGATGAGCCGTAAGGATAACAATAACCAACAGATATGAATGTTTGTCAACAATTGTTGATCACAGATCTGTTAATATTTTACTAGTATTTATGTACAGTCAACTGCAAATCAATGTTGTCCTACATGGACCTCTGTGTAGTGGTATAAGCTAACTTGCAATTTTGGGTGTTGATGTGCTGTTGACTGTACTAGATTAAACAAATAAATCCAATTCTCTTTGTGTTAACAATACTGACTTCCACTTAAACATGTTCAGAAATCAATATTCTTAGTAGATTTTTTGATTATGCTAATAATACATGTACCTACTATTTACAACATAAATTTAAGTCAATAAACCAAAAGCTTACTCATCAGATTTCGTCCTACAAGTAAGTTCTATTTTTAGACCTATTGCAAGATGGCTGCTTACCTATCGATTTTTCATCACCTGACTCAATACACAAAAAGGCTTACCTTCGGCGCTCCGCTCACGGTATAGCAGGAGCTAGGGCTCCAAAGACGCGCGCGAGACGCGGGGCGAGTCCCCGGGCGCCGGCGACGGTGCCGCGCGATGGGGCTGA
The DNA here is from genome assembly GCF_027563975.2 of Plodia interpunctella. NCBI lineage: Eukaryota > Metazoa > Arthropoda > Insecta > Lepidoptera > Pyralidae > Plodia > Plodia interpunctella. The sequence continues at coordinate 2,927,530 of NC_071323.1, forward strand.
CGCGTAGCCCGCTGCGCCGCTGCAAAGAACGGACACCTTAATACGAAAGCGGCGCGCGGGCTCATCAAATCACGACACGAAATGCCTAACGATGGCACGCGAACGACTATGAGGCCCACGCGAGGCAAGCATGCAGCCTGCGGGCTTACGCGGCGATGCCTTTACGGTACAGGCCAAACGCGATTCTTTCTCGTCACCTCCATACATCCAAGATTTCTTCTTCCCAGATCCATGGCTGCCTGTGAGATAGCTGAACATCAAAATACTAAATCCACCTTAATTAACCACAAAACAATGTTACGAACCAGCAATAATAAACACCAAAACTTTTCACTGAAATCACAGGTAATCCGATGATTGCTCGATTTATCCGTGACACACCTTGCTCGATGCATCAGCCATTTTGTTGTCTCCTAACTCCTTTCCTTTCTTCAATCTTTCACTGCCTTTCACTATAGAGAGGGGAGGGCATGCGTCAAGAGCCTGATTAGTGGAATTACGGCTCACTAATTGTGATTGGGTATTGAAAATTACATTCCTACTTTTGATTGGTCTATTATTTGGCGTTTAGTTAATACTCCAGTTTGCAATTTACAAAAATTTGCTAATAATCTTGGAAATAAAACATTTTCTTGAACGAGTGTTTGTCTCCTATTATAGGTGTATTTTATATTATTTATTTATTATAATATATGTACATGTACATATTATATTACTCATATCTAAAAAGAAGAAACCAAAGAATAAAGAGAAAGAAACAAAACAAACTGTGACTCATGCAAATGTCTTCAAATGTCACTTTGGAGTTGCCACTTTATAACTATTAATTCTATTCCAGTAGTTTTCCAAGGGTAATTTAAACCACAGGGCAATTTTCACAGCAAAAACACAAGTAAAATAAATATTTTTATTAGATAGTATTTTCATGTATTGTTATGATGTGTATTTTCGTATTTACATTTTTAATACAGCAGAATATTCCCGACACGTATATCCAACTATTAAGAAATACATTATACTTTATAATAGCTTTTGCCTGCGGCTTCGCCCTTTCGCCCTTCGCCCTAAGAAAAATTGTCAAGAGTATGTTTAGCAATTTTCAGCTTTTTATCTTGAATATTCTTAAATTACCCCACAAAAGAGGGGTGAAAAAATTGTGTGGAACTCCACACAATTTTTTACCCCTCTTTTGTGGGGTTAAGGGTTAATTTTCAGAAAAATCTGAAACGTGTATTCATTAATTTATTATAAACAACTAAAATGCAAATTTTCAAGTCACTAACTTCAACAGTGTAAAACTTTCATATAAAAGTTTTTCACCCCTTTCGGGGTGGAATTTCCAAAAATCCTCTCTTAGTGCTCATTTACACTCCCAAGGGATCCTACATGCCAAATGTCAGCTTCCTACGCCCAGTAGTTTCGGCTGTACGTTGTCTGTCATCAGTCACTCAGTAACGCAAGAGTTATATATATATAGAAGATAGATTACAACAGTACTATTTTATTAAAACTTCAAAAATGTCAAATGCAGAGGGCGTTCGATGTTAAACGTGGGGTGAAACATGGCAACTCTGTTTCCGCCCTGCCTTGGGGAAATCTTTAAGAAATTAGGTAAGTATCTCAAGGGAAATGGTGCGCATTGACGTCGGCGATGGCAAGAGTATGTCGAACCGCCATCGTTATGCCCTTTGTTTCCACGAACTGCTAAGTATGCTGCAAGATCTAAGCTCGGCAAGCCTTGACGGTGGACTTGAGATGAACCGGTCAAAAAACAAATTTATGCAAAACAGCATAAAGCACAATATCAAGCCGCATACTAAGTGTTCGCAGTGGGAAAGGTAGACTTACATACCAAAACCTAGGTCATTAACGTGGCGCCAAGACTGCAAGACTCAAATGGGTTTTTTTTTTAGTAGGTAATATTAATTTTAATAAAACTTTTTAAATTTATGAGATGAATGACAATGAAAACTTATATTAATGGCGTAACATTATTTAACCAATTTCTCTCTCTCATGTTTGCCGCCGGCGCCGGGCCTAGATCACCATAACTTCGGTTCCCGAAGAGCGCATGCCTCTAGGTAGACCACGAACAGAATAGCGTGACGATCTAGACAAATTTCAAAATAGTTGGCAAAAAACGACTAACCTAAAAACTTATGGAAGACTAAAAGGAGAGACCTTTAACAGTGGGATAAAAAAATCTAGTTAAAAAAGTGTAAGCAAAATAATTCCCAGACATTATTATAAGATCCCTTGTTATATACCATACATCTTTGCTACACGGCACTATTTATTTACCTTCAGTATTTACCAATAAGTCCTAAGCTAATATCAAAATCAAGTTAATGATTATGTGAAAAATTTATCAAGAAATAACCTAAAAGTTTTACAAACTTCAATACATTATTTTTTTTACGTTAATATATATAATTTTCGATATTTCCTTTCTTCTTCTCAGGTACGTGTTTTGATTTTTATCTTGAGTACTAAATTGTATGGTAGTAATTTTATTGATACACGTAACACAAAAATAACAGAAGAAAATATTCAGTGCAGTAACAACGTCGTAAGGGAATGGTTGTGTTATACTGCACTATAGTTTTATAAGTATGTAGGTAGATAGTTTGTGTAGATTTTTATTTTAATTATAATAAAAATATATAATACACCTTATTTACCGTGTCCAAATAATTCTAAGTGTAATTACTTTAATGCTACTATTAATGTGTAGGTAGTATAAAAATAAAAAATCCTTTTTATAAGTCTTTCCTATGTGAAACAACTTCTGAAAATACATCGAAACGAAGGTAAGTCAGTCTTTTTTGTGTTTTTGGTCAGTCAGTCAGTCTTATGTCAATGTTATACCCGGCTTACATACCTACTACCTATCAGATGCTGACAACTTTTATTTACCGCAATGAAAGAAAACCCATTGAGCCAGAGCCGGCATTGCTGACGTTAAAGGTTTTCTTAATTAAAACTTAACTATTTTTGAGATCTGAGGATTAACATTTTCCTTCTATCACACCGTATCTTTTTTAGGATTCCGTAGGTAGGTACTTCAAAAGGACCACTTTGGACTAGGTCCAAGTGAACCGATATAGGGTCTCTTCGTTGTCCATTTGACAAAAACTCAAAAACCTTTTTCTCAAGAACATGTTTGGTATCAAGTTGAAATGTATACTTATCAAATACTCGAAAAATTTAATCGCGATTACATGTTTATAACCATTTACCTGTGTAAATACCTACTCGAGATAAAAAAAAATGGCGATTAAGGTGATAGGTACATAACTGCACTCTAGCGCCACCATCGCATTTTTACCAATTTCTTTTGTTTATTAGCGAAAAATAAAAAACATCCTTTTTCCATTACACAATATAGTCACAATCTACTAAACCGAAAGCGGTGGCCACCAGAATCTTCATAGTAGGTGGGGGATGAAAATTTCTATGAAAATCATGTTTGTTTTCAAATTCACGCGGGCGTAGACGGGGGCAAAAACTAGTTACATATAAATGAAAAAAATCCGAATATGTAAAAGCTAATTACACAGAACTGCGAGATTTACTAGCGTTGATTTATTTTTTCATTCTGGTAATCTCAAACGGTGTGACTGCATTCCAATCCATTCCAAAATTTTCTTATGCAATTATAGATTTTAAAGACTGCGCAATAAGTGTCATTGTGTCTTGCAGTTGTCATAATTTTATTACCGGATTAGAATTGTCATTTCAATAAACTTTTTTTTTTCTTGTTTTTACAGATCTTGTCTATTACTGATATTATTGGTAAGTGCGTTTAATTTTCTCTTCAGGTGTACAGATTCTCCTTAGAGGAGTACTGCAAAGAAGACATTAAAACTAGTGTTGGCAATTTTAAACAGGTTTATTGCCTAACCTTTACAATTTAAGTGTCATATCGCACTGCAACGCCACCGATAGTTAATATAATTCACACTGTCCTTGGAGCGATAAAAGTCAGCCGATAAAAGAAGTTCTCGATAATAGGACGTCTTGCACAGCAGAAGAAACCCCTGTACACGGGGTAACACATAAAATAATACAATTCCTCTAAATAGCTAATAGAATCAGCAATTAGTTATTTATTTTTACAAGGAAGAAAGCAATTCGAAATGGAGTCGGAACTGAAAATCCTAGGAATGTAATGCCATGAAGTTAGCCACCTTCCGTCAAGTTCCGTCATTCATTCAATAGCTTCATTCGGTCGCTGTGAGAGCATTAGCAGAACGTAGCAACTAGCATTTACCAAGAAAGTGGATAAAGAATAATAAAATTATTATTAATTTTAGGGAAGTATTGGTAACGAACCGTTACATACCCCCCCTTTTTAGATTAGGATTTTACTTACAAAATCCACTTACTGTAATAAGTACTAGGTTAATTTGAATACTTTTACGTACCATATGCCTAAGTTTTGACCTGACATGTCTTCAAGTTCATAAACAAGTTTGGATTTTTTTTCCTATAATTCGGCATTTTAAGAATTTTGGAGCGAACTTTCTTGAAAAACGTTTATCCTTATCACTTTGATAAAACGTTCGCTTCCAAATAAAATCACCTACATTAAATTAATGTTTCTGCGTCTTAAATTATATGTGGTACTATTCCTAGAGTGTGATTTTATTAGAGACAACTGAACTTTGTCATATATCTTGTGTAAAACGCCTAAATTTTCCACATAACCATCTCTAGGAGTGAATACAATTTCATTTTCTATATCAGTATCAACGTAATGAGAGCCACAGCTGACAAGTTCTCTTCCGTAAACTAGAAAAGAAGGTGAAAATCCAGTCACTTCATTAACAGCGCTATTCAGTGCAAATTATATCTTAGGAATGTTAATATCCCAGACCCTATGATCATTATCAAAGAAGGTAGATATACGAGTAGAAGGTAGATTTTAGGGAAGTATTGGTAACGAACCGTTACAGGGGATATGTACACATAGTTTTTATTTTTGTTGATCAATTTTTACACAAAGCAGCACAATGGAATGGAATGGAAACAAAAAGCAGCCAGTATTTTTGAAAAATATGTCTTCTGAACCTGACCCGAAATTCAAACCACGCGCTTATGGTTTTACGAGGGATTTTGGGACACGTTTAGAATAACCGTTTGTGAGATGTTTGAGGCGGGTAAATCTCCGAAACTACCGAACCGATTTCAAAAATTCTATCACCATTAGAAAGCTACATTATCCAAGATTGTTATAGTCTATATTTTATCTCAAAATTCCCACGGGAGCGAAGCCCCGGGCAACATCTAGTGACACTATAAATAAAAATTATCGTATTACTACGAAGACTTTGCATACCTAGGTATTCTATATTGAGGTAGGTGCGATCAGCTGCACGTCGCTGTATTATCGATGGTTTGATCATCGATAATTTCAATCGAATAAGGCCATACCTATGCGATAGGCCTCTCGACAGTTATTGATAGATGTTCTGGAGCAATAAAATTGATAAAGTACAATGTTATCGATAATATCGAACGGCAATAATGCACTAGTGCAGTGTAATTATGTGAATATGATGGAATGTACATGAATAGGATAATATTTGAGGAATTAAACATATACTGACTGAGGGAAAAATATATATATATATATATACGGCTAATTGCCCTCAATTAGCCGCAATAAACTCTTCTTATGCGTTTACGGAATATTGTAACAGATGACAAATTACGAAGAGGGGGAGGTGAATTGTTCCAGATTTTAGCTGCGGCACACTTGAAACTTCCTTTAAAAGATACGCTATCGGTATTATCAAGTGATATCTAATATTACTGATCAATTTTTGTCAAACTATCGACAGTGTATCGAAATGCTATTAGATAGTTGACTATCGAACAGTTAACACTAATGTCCAATTACCAAGCGTGGAATTGTATACCCCGTGGGCGAAGTGCGGGTTAACATTTAACTTGAAAGAAAGAAGAATGAAAGAAAAAACGTTTATTTGCTCAAACATATTAGTACATACAGCACAGTACAAATAAAAACAAATGTAATGCTTGAGACAAAACGTTCTCCGCTCAGCATTAGTCGTGGTGTGAGCCGCGGCGCTAGTCTTCCGCAGATGCCATAAATAAAACAAACAAAAAAAAAAGTTTAAAATAAAATAAAAATAAAGTAAAACTTAATATTAATACTACAGGAAACTTACGAATATTGGTATATATTGAATTAAGTATGTTCTCTATTGCAATAAGTATGTATGCAGTTATAAATGTATATAATGTATGTATCGGTATAAGTATATAATATATATTTATGTACTGCTTTATCAGTGTTCAGGCTGCGTTATTAAGACTTTTGGATATGCAATATATGCTCTTTAACTTTGTTGTTCTGAAGGTTTTAATATTTCACTTCTCACTATCGAATCGATTCGGAACACAGACACAGCGAACCAATCACATTGCGCCATTGTGACGCAACGACAACCACACTGCAATGCCATTGGTGCGCTGCGTCACAAATAGAATCGATTCGAAGTGAAAATGCAATCGCGCACTTCGCCCTCTGTAATAGGGGTGAGTTTGCAATGAATTTGGGTAGGTTGATGTGCTGTCGAATGTACGTCCCGTCCTCAATACTTATCACAAGTCGTTCCATGCCTACGTTACACACAATGTATATATATATATTTATTATTTATTTTCAATTAAGTATCGCATAAAAAAAATCTTATCTGATGTTTTATTAAAAGCAAAATTTATGGTACATTGACACCAAGATAATATATTTAATTGTAAACATGGATTTATTTAAAGTTCCCAATAAAATAATTATGATGATAACTTATAAAATGTCAATTGCTAAATCATACGTAAAATTTCAATTGTTTTTTTTTTTTGTGTTATGCCTCCACCGTTCGCCAAAACGATGATTTTGCCAAAATTGTACGTAAAATGCGCTTACGTAAATGTCAACGTCAAATTTTGACGTTTCAAACGGAAACATTTTTGATTTTCAAGTAATTTAATTTTGAACTTGTAATGCGACTTTGCTATTTACATCTCACCATCGATTCGTTTCGAAGTGAGACGCAGTTAACCAATCACAGCACGCCATTGTGACGCAACGACAACCACAACGCAATTTGATTGGTTCGCTGCGTCTCACTTCGAAACCATTTGATAGTGAGAAGTTAAATGCAAACCTCTATATCAAAAAACACAAGTTATATTTTAAACCACAAGAATTTATGCATATTCACTTAGCTTCGAGGACTCGTCATTGCCTCCTGTCATGGATGTCAAAGGACTCATAGCCTTGATAGCTTATAGGTGACAACAGCATTCTCAAAGAGGGTTAACGTCAAGCACCCGCTTGGAAAATTATTAAAAAAAATAAAATTTTATAAATAAATAAAAAGCTTTATTTCATGACCAAGTCTCATAAATTGATTAGTAACTATTATCTAAAGTGTGCTTACTTTTTGTACGTGTAGTGTTAGTAAACATAAATTAAAAATTCAAATACAAACTGTGCCTTAGGGGCCCGTGGCAGTGTGACAAGTAGCGGTGGTGGTTAAGACGCCCGCCTGTGGTTCGAAAGGTCCCAGGTTCGAATCCTACTCGTGCCACACGAGTTTGTATACCAATCTGACTCATGTGTGATAGTTTTCATCGACCACCACTTGCTTACGGTTAAGGGGAACATCGTGAACTTGCACACCGGTTGACAGTTTAGTTCACTAGTGTGTATGCGACTATCTGCCACTAGATGGCGGTAAGTAGTCGTAAAAGTCATGTCAGCAGCGTTGAAAATTACACGTAAATATCATAAATGCTGTAGTCTCTCCCTAACAATACTGTGTTTTTCAAACAATCATGACCATTCTAATTTGATGTTGCAATGGCAAAAAAAAAATACAGTGTTTACCTTATATTGCTTTATCTTTATGCTCCGGCAATAGCGACCAATTTGCAATTAATTTGGATAGGCTGATGTGCTGTTGACTGTACGTACGTAAATCCCTATAACGTGATTAAGGAACACATGAAAACATGCACGTTTCAAACGGGATCTAAAAACGTGACTACCTACTTGTACATAATCTGTAGCTGTCAAATGTTTCGAATTGTCAATCGGCGATTCAAAATTGGAATTCGAAATTTAAAAAGCGATCACGCTGTCTGCTCGTGGTTGACGCCATGTCGACGCGTGTGCGATGTGTGCAATCGACTATACATATATATTCAATTCTAAATATACGATTTTATCTCTCTGTGTACCTAACACAAGTTACGTTTCGTCTCGTTAAATATATTTTTTTGAAGGAAATAGGAATTGGAGGCGTGGTGTAGATGCGAAAGTAAAAATGGCACAGGAAATATTTTTGGCGCGAAGATTGTATAAAAAAATATTGGTGAAAAAATCTATGTGATGAAAGATTTAGTTGACATATTGGTACAGAATATTCAAGGCTCTTAAATATCAAAGTAGCTCAAAATTCCTTGGGCGAGAATCTTTGATCGCCGTTTGCGTTTTCTCGGAGATTCGATTTATTATTTTGGTAAACAATCATACTTGAAAATATTATTTTATTAAATTGTCGCGATTGTGCGCTAGGTCAAGGGCTATCGTGCGGATTGGATGAAAATAAAATTGTTTATGGTCAGTCAATTAAAAAAATGTAGGTTAATATGAAACATTATGAGATATATTATAAAAATCATTCGAATTATTTTTTTCAATATTTTTACCGGCCAGTAACAATTTACGAATATTACGATAAAAAGCGGTCAAGTGCGAGTCGGACTCGCCCATTAAGGGTTCCGTAGCAGCAAGTAACATAACATAAAAGTTCTCTATCGATTTTTATATATTTGCGTTGATTGAGTGAAAGGTAAATTGAGGTTTACGATTTATGACTTATAAAAAAAAAAGTGGTTCGGTGGAAGTTTACATAGGTAGTACAATGTACTTCATATATTTTTTGGAGTTTTATCATTCTCCTATTTTAGAAGTTTAAGGGGGGGAAAGGTACACACACATTTTACCACTTTGGAAAAGTCTCTCGCGGAAACTGTTAAATTTAGAAAAAAATAATAATATTAGGAACCTTCTCTTTAAAGACCTATCCATAGAAACCCCCCCCCCCCACACGTATTGGTTTAATAAAAAAATGTTGAGATTTATTATTTATTTTTGTGTAAAATCTCGGTTCAATCTGTGAATAAATGAATACATCAACTTACCAAGATTCACACGTCTAGTTCTTATAGTTTCGGAAATAAGTGGCTGTGACATACGGACGGACAGACAGACAGACATGAATCTATAAGGGTTCCGTTTTTTCCATTTGGCTACGGAACCCTAATAAAAGATCAACACACGAGGAATAACGGCATACATTACAAATTAATTTTGTCTTGCTCAGCTAGATGGAATTGAGTGTTTTTTTTAACGGTCGGTCTTTTATTCTTCAAAGCTGTCAAAAAACTCCAGACAGTCGAATTGACATTACGCCGCCATAATATCAATATTAACAATTCCAGGAATAGTATATACACAATATGCATACAAGGATATTTGACGATATTATTTGAGCAAACACATGTTGACAATTTTGTTTGTCATTATAGTTAGGATTGGACCGAGATTTCATATTATTTTCTGACACTTCGTAATTGTTTTGCTAATTCGTTTCTGCAGGCTTACTCTCGTAATCAATCTCAGTTCAGTGTCAATGCAATTCGAATCAAAATTTTGTTTGTTACTCTTGAAGTCATTACTATTGCGATTGTATTGTCATTGGGATTGTGTCGTAATTGTCGATTCCACTGTACGTCAACATGACATCAACCTGTCAGAACGAATGAATGAACGAAAACTTTAATAAAAATTATAAAATTTAAAATTTTTTTAATGAAAACTATTTATATTCAGAGGTACTTTTAACAACATTCGCTGCAATAACTATAGATACTATATCATTATAAAGAGGTAAGCGTTTGTTTGTGCTACGAAACTATCGAACCGATTTCAAAAATTCTTTCACCATTAAAAAGGTACATTATCAAAGATTCCTAAACACTATATTTTATCTGAAAATTCTCACGGGAGCGATGCGGCCGAGGTCTTTACAAGGATAAAAATCAACAAGGTGCGCCCCGAGGCTTTGTTTTTGTGAGAAATTTGGGATGAATAACGTACGCTAAGTGCTATTCCGGCATATATTCTATCTGTGTACCAAATGTCATTGAAATCGATAGATTTTTCGTGATTGAGTGCCAAACATTCTTCTTGTTCATAGTCGTATTGTCATGGCCGAGGGTAGTGGTCATTACGTGGAATGAAACACACACACAACAACTTTCTTGGCATTTTTAATGGAGTGGTTCGCCATTGCCTTCTCCATTTCACACACTCAAGTGAATAAGAATCAACCAGTGTGCAGGTTTCCTCGCGATGTTCTCCTTCACAGGAAGCAAGTGGTGGTCGATGAAAACTACTATACATGAGTCAGATTGGTATACGAACTCATGTGGCACGAGTAGGATTCGAACCTGGGACCTTTCGATCCACAGGCGGGCGTCTTAACCATTACACCACCACCGCTTCTTTCTTACACAACTCAAACATAATAACACGTGTAGAATATAACCTGGAATAACACATAGGGTACTTTTTATTAAGTAAATTAGTACAAAATTCCCACGGGAGCGAAGCCCCGGGGCGCAGCCAGTTGTTGTCGCCACTGACGTCGCTGCCGGTTGTTTTACCGACAACACGTGACACATCGATTTGAAGAGTGTTGGTTGCTGGTGGAGGTTGTTAATGCTTGAAAAAATTGGATGCATTCTGATCGGTCGGGGTTGGTAATATTGAACTGGTAAAATCTCTGTATTTCTTACAATCAATTCAGTGTGATTAAAATTCAAATTTAAAAAATTTTGTGCAGATTTTTATATTTTGTGCATTACCCTTAATCAATTTATTGAGACAATTATTTATAATGAATAAAGATATATATGTATATTCTGTATATTACATAGTAAAGGAATAACATTAAGTGTAATGGTTTATTGTGGGATATAAGTAAAATGGCTATTTTATGTGTATGTGTTTCATTTGGTAATATTAAGCGTTCTATCATAGTTGAACTTTTCCTGTCGCCTTCTCAAATGCGATTATAAATAAATATATCCGACATTGACCTTAATAAATTGTTATCTTTAAATAAGTTTCATTGAAGGAACGCAAACCTTGACACACATACGAAACGTAAACATACATACGGAAAGACAAAAATACAAGCCTACAGGAGTTTCTTTTCATGTTGATTTGAAAGAAAGATAATCTATTTATTTTATATATATATATATATTATCTTTCTTTCAAATCAACATGAAAAGAAACTCCTGTTATATATATATATGCATCAATTCTCATTCTAGGGCGAGTTGCAAAATCTCTACTTTCTCTCATTTTCGCGTGCTTCGAAGCGTGGTGGCTGTGACGTCGCGAATCCCTTGATAAATCTTAAAATTATAAGATTCGGCTTTTTAACAGCCGGCCATACGACATCAGAGGGAAGAATGGTCCTATTTTAGGGCGGCACCGCACGCCATCCTCCTTTTCCAAGGCACCAGTAGTGCATACATTGAAATGGATTGTTATAGTAGCAAATAAAGACTTAAACATACCGCTGCGACCTCTTGGCTAGCAACATTGAATGTTTATCAACCAATCATGACCAATATATGACCGACCTCGGTGGCGCAGTGGTAAAGTTCTTGCCACTGAACCGAGAGGTCTCGGCTTCGATCCCCGGTCGGGTCATGATGGAAAATGACCTTTTTCTGATTGACCCGGGTCTTGGATGTTCATCTATATATGTATTTGTTATAAAATATAGTATCGTTGAGTTAGTATCCCATGACACAAGTCTCGAACTTACTTTGGGGCCAGCTCAATCTGTGTGATTTGTCCTAATATATTTATTATTATTTATATCTTGTATTGCAATGGCTAAAAAAGTTATTCATTAAAAAAAAAAACCGTTTATACACAATCACAATTACTCTATCCTATCTTATCCAAACTAATATTCCGAACAAACGAAGCTACCAAGGAAGGTCTACAAATCAACTTAAGGCAAAAACAAATTTCTCTTTTAAATTTCATCAAAGTCGGACCAACGGTTCGAAAGTTATCGCGTTACAAACATCTGGATCTGTCGTGGGGCAACAAAATCGGTTAAGCCGTTTTTGATATATATATTCACAATTATTCAGTAAAAACTCATTATTATATTTATAAATGCAAAAACCTTCTGTTCACTACAAACACCAATCTTCTTGAACTTTTGGATCACGAAAAATAAATGTTAATAAATGAAATTTCGCGCGGGCGAAGCCGCGGGCGAAAGCTAGTTACATATTAAAGTCTAATGTGGATATGATGTGTCTAAATATAGGATTCAAAGCGCCAGGAGGGCTGCGGTCATATCACCTTGGCTGCTGTGACTGTCACGAAGCGTCTGTTGTGGTCTTCTATGCCAGATCGTGTGTCAATAACTACTGTTTACTTTTATATTACAACTAGCTTTTGTTCGCGCCTTCGCCCGCGTGTTTTTCATAGTAAAATCTCGGTCATTCTTTAAGAATTGTGATGATCATAGTGTGTTTACCAATTTTCAGCTTTTTGTTTTGAAATTTTCATTAAATTCCTTACGATCTTTCACCCCCTTTTTGAAGGGGTTGAGGGTAAATTTTCAGAAAAATCTGAAACACGCATTCGTTAATTTGTCGTAAACAACCAAAATCCAAATTTTCAAGTCACTAACTTCAACGGTGTAAAACTTTCATATAAAAGTTTTTCACCTCTCACCCCCTTCGGGGTAGAATTTCCGAGGATCCTCTCTTAGTGCTCATCTACACTCCCCAGGGAACCTACATGCCAAATTTCAGCCTCCTACGCCCAGTAGTTTTGGCTGTTCGTTGTCTGTCAGTCATTCAGTCACTCAGTAACGGAAGAGTTTTATATTATTGATTAACGATTGATTTCGTAGTCGAGATTTGAATCCGTTGTGTCTACAGCGCTGGGCGAGCGAGACATGCCATGGTTTGGGGAGAAGTTCTCTTGAAAATGAGCATTAGATACATAGTAAATTCGAAAGTATGTTTGTTTGTTACCTTCTCACGCTCAATCTACTGTACCAATCTTTTTGAAATTATGCATACATGTAGTTTGAAGTATAGAGAAGGACATAGGGTACTTTTTATCCCGGAAAAATAACTGTTCCCGTCGGAAATTACGTCGGCAAAAAGCTAGTATTTACTAATATATATTTACTAGCCGCGCCCTGGGCCTTCGCTCCCATGGGAATATCGGGATAAAAAGTACCTTCGTTTAACTTAACACTTAAAAATCTGAAAGTGTTAGTTTTCTCATCTGCACTCGAATAATAAAGCAGCTAACTACTATTTAAATTGTGTATTTTCAACGTGACCCTAATTACCAAAAACAGGACGGGACGTAAATTGTTTTTACAAGATTTTATTCAGTTTCACTTGTCCCGTTTTGAGTGATCAAATTTTACAAGTTCTCCCACTTCCAGTTGAGCTACAGAGTTGAAATTTCCCACGTCGCTTCAGTATCAATGACAATGCATTATTATGATAAGCATGACTTGATGGTGCAGCCCAGATCGGCACCAAATGGGGGAACTCCTCAACCGTTTACAGCACGACATGGGCTTTTTGTCAGGCGTTAAATGTCATAATATCAATAAAAGCTTGTGTCACAAAAGACATTTTTGTAAAAAAAACTTGTTAATTTTTAATATCGATGGTACGGAACCCTTATTCTCCTTATTCGTATGTCTGTAAAATAGCACAATCAGCCTATATATTAGATATCAGGGGATGAAAACAGTAATCTATTGTGGGTTTATGTCATTCCAGATAACAAATGATTATTGATTGATTGCCTATTGTTTGGAATTTTTTTGACGGCCTCCGTGGCCTAATGGTCATCACTTCACACTGGAGGTCCCGGGTTCGAGCCCCGGTCAGGTCAACATGGAAAATGATCTTTTTCAGATTGATCCGGGTCTTGGATGTTTATCTATATATACGTTCAATGTATTCAACTAATCTTCTTAAAATTTTGCACTCATATAGTTTAAAGTACGGAGAAGGACATACGATAACTTTCATCCCGGAAAAATAACTGCTCCCGTAGGAAGTCACGCGGGCGAAGCCGCGGGCAAAAGCTAGTATTAATATTATATAATTACCTACATAATATTATAAATTCTCTCTTTTTTACAGATAATGTACTGAACTGAAGAATAAACACTAAAGAAGAACATTTTAAGGTAATTTAAAGGTCTTATAGTATACTTTTTAAATAATTTGAGTATGCTTGACGTCAATCCAGCCCATTGATCGGATTCGGGTCAATCCAGCCCGTTGATACAGTCCTTCAAAAACGAATTTACTACTCTAAAGTCTTTATTAAACTATGCCTTCAAAATAAACAAACTATCTGAAATATTAATAAAATACTACACCTACCCCCAACACAGATTGTTATTCGCTAGCGGCCAGTCTCGGCTTCGCTCGGTAAAAACATAATAAATTATACCATCATCAGGAATCACTCTATATATTGGTGAAAACCGCATGAAAATCCGTGCAGTAGTTTTTGAGTTTATGGCGAACAGACAGACGGACTTTGTTTTATAATATGTAAGTAAGTATAAATTAGGGTAGTGTAAATATCCTTGTCTTTGTTGAAATTTTAAGGTGGGTGATCGTAATGAACAAAAATTCACCCATTCATTCATACACCAACCCGTAAACTAGTTGGGTACGCGCCGGATAGTTTGGGAAGAAACCGCAAACAAATATTGGACGTAAATCCATCTCTGATTTTGTCTGATGCCCAGCTAAGACGAGGTCAAGGACACCAAATTCATAAAACGCCCATTTATCAATTTATGAACTTTTAACAAAATATCCGCAAGTTGTTTCGACAATTGACGACTTCGGTGGCGCAGTGGTAAAGTTCTTACCACTGAACCGAGAAGTCCCGGGTTCGATCCCCGGTCGGGTCATGATGGAAAATGATCTTTTTCTGATTGGCCCGGGTCTTGGATGTTTATTTATATATGTATTTGTTATAAAATATAGTATCGTTCAGTTAGTATCATAACACAAGTCTCGAACTTACTTTGGGGCTAGCTCAATCTGTGTGATTTGTCCCAATATATTTATTTATTTATAATTAAGATTAAGCCGACACGCCATCATCACATTTTATCCGTACTAATATTATAAATGCGAAAGTCTATTTGGCTATCTGTTTCGCTTTCACGGCTAAATCTTTGGACCGATTATGATGAAATTTAGTATGCTTGTAGTTAAAGACCACCGTTCAAATATAGGCTACCTTTTTTTCAAGAATCAACCCCCAAATTACTATGAAGGGGGTGAAAGTTTAGTGTATGAAAATCATGACTTGCGTTCGCAGAGAAGTCACGCGGGCGTAGCCGCGGGAAAAAGCTAGTTATTTCTAAAGAACGTCATTAGTAAATAAAGAGTTGTTCGTTGGGACCTGATCCTGGGCTCACCATCATTTCATGCTTATAAAAATAATGCATTGTCATGGAAACTGAAGCGACAAGTTTAGGACAAATGGAAGTAGGAGAAATCTAACTTGCAAGATTTGATTACGTATCTATATATTTAGTTCACTAAGCTTTATTAAAGTTATGGCTTAGTAAACTGAATATAGACTAACTTATATTGCGATAGTTAGTGTAAGGTGTGTAAGGTTAAGCTGTACACGACTCAGTGTAGGTTATCAGTTATTAGAACGATAAGTGATGCGGGGTCGTAATGTTATCATAGCCATACCGTGACCGCGTGAATCATACGCGCCAGACGGCGTTAAGCTATCGCCATCGCGACCATGATGGTGTATGATGGGTTTGCGAGCGAAAATCTATACTTCTATACTATTATTATAAAGAGGTAAGCGTTTGTGAGTTTGTATGTTTGAGGTGGGTAATCTCCGAAACTACCGAACCGATTGCCAAAATTCTTTCACCATTAGAAAGGTGCGTTATCCAAGATTGCTATAGGCTATTTTGTCTCAAAATTCCCAAAAAAATTTGAATTTTGAGACAAAAATAACATCTAGTCTTTTATATATCTTCTTGAAATTTTGCACACCGAAGAGCGTGAAGAGGTAACAAACAAATTTACTTTCGCATTTATAATATTAATTAGGATTAATTATCAAACTTAAGACTTGAATGTGGTACACATAGAAAATCATTACAAAGTTGATTGATAGTTAAAAGGCTCTAAAAACAAGCTAATTAAATATTTTCATAATCGGTACATGCAACGAACGACTTGCCTACTTACAGCATGGCCCGAAAGTGTTGCCATAATGAAATATTTTTACTAAGGCCAAAGTTAATCATAATATGCAAACGTAATTTGCGGAAATTCTCATTCTCATTTAACCTTTTGTTTGAACTAATCAACATTTATTGCCAAAAAACTCTTCACATTTATCGCTTTGTTTGACCGAATGAAAATTTATTGCCAAAAAATTTTTGCCAACAAAACAATCACAAGCAAGAAAACAAAAATATTGTTTTTGTATAGATATTTTATGTTATGTTGAATTCGTTTGAGTTTGTAGAGTGACAAAACAGAGATGGAATATAATACAATGGTTACCTTTTAAATATTTTTCAATTTGAAAACAAAACACTAATGAGTGCGGCAATTTTTTTTTGTATATAAAAATACTCGTGCGTAATCGCAATAATTATATTTTTAAATAGTTTTGAACGCGACTGCTTTGTAAGAATACGAGATTGAATCTCAAAATTATCACTGATCTCAATTCATCAAGCCCAGACAAGAAAAATTTTAATTTTTTTATTATACACCAGCTTTTGCCCGCTTTAATTTTCCAGGATGAAATGTACCCTATGTGCTTCTCCATACTTCAAACTACATGTATGCCAAATTTCAAGAAGATTGGTTGAGTAGATAGAGCGTAAAGTGGTAACAAACAAACTTTCGCATTTATACGGTTTAAATAATATTAGGATTTGTGTGTAAATGGAAAATCTATATAATCCCTATACCATCGGTTTAAAATTCATGGGCAGTAATTTTATTGTGCGATTTCGGGCCAAGATTTTTCGGGCCACATCGTAAATATCGAAGAAATAGTGAAAAAAAATCTCAAACACACGGTTGGTAGCGTAAACTGGAATCACGCTAGCGTACAAAAAACGACACGAAAAGTAAGATAATTACTGTGAAAATTATGAAAAAAATAAATATGACACGTGATTTAAATGAGAATAATTTAAAAATTTTAGTTATACTAACTGCGCCCCGTGGCTTCGCTCCCGTGGGAATTTTTAGATAAATATAGCCTATAGCAATCTTGGATAATGTACCTTTTTAATTGTGAAAGAATTTTTGAAATCGGTTCGGTAGTTTTGGAGATTACCCGCCTCAAACATACAAACTCACAAACGCTTACCTCTTTATAATAATACTTATATAGTATAGATAAAAAGAAGGCCCCTTGTCGCGTCTGTTTGTCTGTCTATCTGTACGCAATAAACTCAAAAATAGATGGATTTATATACGATTTTCACCAATAGATAGTGTGAGTCGTGACGAAGTTTTACGTATATAATTTATTATGTTTTACCCGAGCGAAGCCGGAACGAGTCGCTAGTGAGAAATAAAAATACAAAAATCGTCTATCTGATGGCGCAATGGTAAAGAGCTTGCTTCTGAACCGAGAAGTCCCGGGTTCGATCCCCGGTCGGGTCATGATGGAAAATGATCTTTTTCTGATTGGCCCGCGTCTTGGATGTTTATCTATATATGTATTTGTTATAAAATATAGTATCGTTGAGTTAGTATCTCATAACACAAGTCTCGAACTTACTTTGGGGCTAGCTCAATCTGTGTGATTTGTACTAATATATTTATAATTTTATCATTACTAGCAACTCGTCCCAGCTTCGCTCGGGTAAAAACACTAATTTCCATCAAGATATGATGCACTAATGCTAATAATATGGTCTCATACTAGGAGTAGGCAAAATTTTAAATCGGATTATTCTTTACAAGTCCAAATTTATGGAGCCGTGGGAACAGGAAGTGAAAAAAGTGAACATATGAAACGGTGGTGGTGTAATGGTTAAGACGCCCGCCTGTGCATGAAAGGTCCCAGGTTCGAATCCTACTCGTGCCACACGAGTTTGTATACCAATCTGACTCATGTATAGTAGTTTTCATAGACCACCACTTGCTTCCGGTGAAGGAGAACATCGTGAGGAAACCTGCACACTGGTTGATTATTATTAACTTGTGTGTGAAATGGAGAAGGCAATGGCCATCCACTCCATTAATAATGCCAAGAAAGTTGTTGTGTGTGTTTCATTCCACGTAATGACCACGACCCTCAGCCATGAGGAATACGACTATGAAGAAGGGAACAAGAACATAATTAGTGTAGAATAAAATCAATTATGTCAAAAAATGGATTTATTCAAATGTTTATATACAAAAATAATTTAACACACATAACAAAAGCGGTCAAAACATTAACAAGTCGTTCCGTACCTATATACCGGCAAAATTTCAAATCCGCATTTTTTTTTTACAAAAAAAAAAACTAAAAAAAGATTTAACAAACAAAATCAAAATACAATTATTTTCGATTTATACTTCAGGATTCGAACCATCAACAGTAAGAACGTGAATTCAATGGTGTTCACCGCTGAGCTGTCTACTCGTGTCTTTAGTTGACGAAATTTTGAATGGGATTATTCGTTATTTCTTTTCACCCTCATTTAACTACCGTAAAGGTCGAATTTTTAGAAATCCTGAAACACGGGTTTCATTATTTTTGTTGCATAGCCAAGCCAAATTTGTGCCAAGTTTCAAGTTGATCAGTAAAGATTTTCGTTATTTTTCATACAAACTTTACCCCCAATTTTAACCCCTTTAGGGGTTGAATTTCGAAAATTCCTTTCTTATCTGAGTACTACGTAATAACCTACTAGCTACTGCCCAAATTTCGCGTTTATAATTGTTCTTTATATATAAATATATATATATATATAAAGATTATATCCTTGACAATGATAAGCGAGCAATCACCTCTTCGAGATATGATGAATTAATTATTTTGTATACCATTTTAAAATTGGGAAAGTATCATTATAATCTTATCCTACGAAATCGTAATCCTATCTAATATTATAAATGCGAAAGTAAGTTTGTTTGTTTGTTCAAAATTATACATAAATGTATATTTAAAAACGGTAAGCCCTTCTGGCATGATGGGGACCAACACTGTTTGAATGAGTTTCTTTCGGCATTTCTTCTCAGCAGTGGTCGTTCCGAAATGCTAGTAGTTTGTAGCTTTGGTAAACATCATTTAATTTAGAATATGACGTGAAAAAGTGCCTGTGAAGGCCTAATTTCTGAATAAATGATTTGATTTAGATTTAGATTTTGATTTTGTTACCTCTTCACGCTCTATCTACTCCACCAATCTTCATGAAATTTTGCATACACGTAGTTTGAAGTATGGAGAAGGACATAGGGTACCTTTCATCCCTGAAAAATAACTGTTCCCGTGGGAAATTTACACAGGCGAAGCCGCGGGTAAAGCTAGTAACATTATAATCTAACTGCGCCCTAGGGCTTCGCTCCCGTGGGAATTTCGGGATAAAAGTACCTTACTTGTTATTCCAGGTTATTTTCTAGCCGTGTACCAAATTTCATAACAATCGGTCCAGTAGATAATGCGTGATTGAGTCCCAGCTTTGAGCGTAGTAGTGAGCATCGCGTGCCATCCCAAAAATATTGTTGCGCGCTGTTTAATAATAGAGATAATTTTTTTTTGATAACAATTCATGTATTTCGATTGTGATAAACACGTCTAGACGGTCTATGTAAAAATTAATGATAAAGTCTTGACTTTGACCTTGTTATTATTACGAGAAATAATTTTTATTTTATGGGTAAGCTCTCTTAAATATTTATTTCTTGATTTATTTTAAGTTTTTTTGTTTATTTGTTGTTGTGACGGTAACAGAAATCCTATTAATTGACCGAGCGAGCGATGCGAGCGTGGTCTTCAATTCAACTTGGGGCAAACATACATTTTTTGTATGTATGCATGTAATGCGATAACTTTCAAAACTTTCAAAGGAATTTTTAAGTCCGTTGAGCAACAAAATCGGTTAAGCCGTTATTGAAATATTCACAATTTTGTAAAAAATATTGTGTTCGCGTGGTCTAAGTTCGCGGCGAACAACTAGTATTATAAATGCGAAGGTTTGTGAAGATATGGTTTGCGAGGTATGTGTGTATGTTTGTTACTTTTTCACGCAAAATCTACTGGACGGATTGTTATGAAATTTGGTACACGGGTAGAATATAACCTGGAATAACACACTTTTTATCACACACAAGGTACTTTTTATCCCGAAATTTCCGCGGGAGCGAAGCCCCGGGACGCGGCGGTACATTAAACGTATGAAAATTTCAACTGTCTTAACTATCACGGTTTATGAGATACAACCTGATGACGTACGAACGGACAGCGTGGTCTTATATAAGGTCCCGTTTTAGCCCTAACAATTTTATATGTTAGACAAATTAAAAAAAAAGCCTCCGACTTTCAATATTCATTTCGCTACAACTTTTGAACGGCTGAACCGATTTTGATTATACACGCATCTAAGGACCACCGCATAAAAAATAGTTATCAAATAAAAAAAAAGCGCATCCAAACCGGTTCACCCATTGATGAGCTACGGTGCCATACAGACAGACAGACACACTTAGCGGTCAAACGTTTAACACCCCTCTTTTTGCGTCGGGGGTTAAAAACCATCACTATTAAGCCCCAGGGCAGTGGCTTTGCCCCCAAATGGACGATAGTGCTACTATACTAGACCTCGCCTTCATCTCATCAATAAATAATCACACAAATATGATAATTAACATGATAATAAATGTTCCAAGTAATTAGTTTTATAAATAAACATAAAGTTAAATCAGACAACACGTGTTGACAGTGTGGTTTACATAAGATTATGTATGATATATATATAAAAGTATATCTTTTATATATAATATAATCTTATGTTCTAGAATACATAGGTCGATGTGAAAACACGTTGTAATCTGCTGTAAAGATTGCTACTGTTATTCGTAAGAAAGTTGAAAAAAATATGTTTCGATATGAAAAAATATGTCACTACCGCTAATTATAAATTTTAAATTTAAACGGAAAAAGCTTTGTCGTGGTCATTACGTGAAATGAAACACACACACAACAACTTTCTTGGCATTATTAATGGAGTGGTTTGCCATTGTCTTCTCAATTTCACACACAAGTTGATAATAATCAACCAGTGTGCAAGTTTCCTCACGATGTTCTCCTTCACCGGAAGTAACTGGTGGTCGATGAAAACTACTTACTATACATGAGTCAGATTGGTATACAAACTCGTGTGGCACGAGTAGGATTCGAACCTGAGACCTTTCGATCCACAAGCGGGCGTCTTAACCATTAGGTACACCACAGCTTTTTTCCCTATGAAATATTAGTTTTTTTTAGGGTTATAGACAGGTGCGCAATGACGCAGTGGTTACCACGCTCGGCCTGTGATAGTGGAGGTTAAGACACTCTAACCATGGTCGGTCATTGGATGGGTGACCAGAATTATCTTGAGCTTCTCCGCGCTTCGGAAGCCACATAAAGCCGTTGGTCCCGGTTGTATTTGGGTGAATTTCACAAGCGTTTGAACGCGGTGTGTACCACTTTCATTATTAGTGTCCGAATTTTTTTTTTTTGAATATTTTTTTTTTAAAATTAAACATTTATAAAATTAACATTGTACCAGTACTTTGTTTATTTATAAAATAGAATAATTAAATTGATTACTGTGTACGGTGCAATTTAATAAACACCAATGGGAGCCCGCCGCGGCGGAGTTTAGAACGCTCGTGAAATTCACTTATTTGCAGTAGTTAACACGCGCCAATCCGCAATGGGCCCGCGTGGTGGGTCATGGCCCAAACTCATTATCTGTAAGGAACAGACGACAGTGACAAGGGTGTGTTCGTAATAACCAATATAATAATAAACAAAATCCGTTTGTTTACAACATAATTACACACGTCATTTATAAATAGTATAGTATAAATAAATTATCAGCTGATTCAGATATAATGCGTGATTTGGCTCCCATCGCGTTTTCACGTCGCATACTCTGCTGTGACGCCGTGAAGCCTCGAACCAGGTTAAAAATATAAAATTGTACAATATTTCACATTCGGCTGTGATTTTTCTATCCACCGCCAAACCTTCATTGGAGATGCTATTGTTTCCTGTCACCAACCGATGCCATGTAAGTCTCATACGACGATATAGAGTGGTGCTATTTTAGGGCGGAACCACACCACCAGCCATTGGCTCTCCCAATTTTACTACGTCACCGTCCCATCTCTCGGCCGGCCAGTTGCTTAACCCGCGTTATCGCGGATTCCCACGCTTAAAGACAATGTTTTCGGGTGAAATTCTTTACAGTCCACACGTAATCGTAAAATATACACACACGCGCCGATCACGCTAAAGTCGAATGCAATGGCTACTGTGACCAAAATATGTTTTTCAGCGCGGACATTCAGAAAAATTTTCTATGATATAAAATAATATGTCGACGAATAAAATATTAGTTTTATGTCCATCATAAGGATACATTTTTTTTGTCCATTAAGTGAAGTCAATACGAGACATTACTTTAGTTTTGTCCATTTTAAATTCATCACTTTTATTTAATAAATAATTTAGAGGCAAGCACATTACCAGTTCGCCACCGAGGTCGTCAAATGTATTTAAAAGTCGTGTCAGATGCCTTTAGGCCTGTTGAATAAAATCTGATACCAGTGCTAGTAATATCATACTCGAAAAAAACCATTATTACTTTTATTTATTAGTTATACATTGACTGCAAGTAAAATTTCCTAAAAATTAAACCTGTTTCGCTGAATAAAAATCGAAGCTTCGTTATTTTATTGTATTCAAATCATTTTTAGAAGTGAAGATTTGCGAATGAAGGGCATTCACAAATCTTCATTGCTAGTTTTTTTTTTCATATTGCCGATAGTTTTCCAAATTACAATCAAATAATAATAATCACCAATTACTCAGAATATTGTGAAACACATGCCAATGTCGAAATGATGAGCTGACATGTCAATCTCACAGTAATAAATAAATATATATATGTATTAGGACAAATCACACAGATTGAGCTAGCCCCAAAGTAAGTTCTAGACTTGTGCTATGTGATACTAACTCAACGATACTATATTTTATAACAAATACATATATAGATAAACATCCAAGACCCAGGCTAATCAGAAAATGATCATTCTCCATCATGACCCGGCCGGGGATCGAACCCGGGACCCCTCGGTTCAGAGGCAAGCACTTTACCACTGTACCACCGAGGTCGACTAAGTCATAGCGCGTTTCACATTGACATGTGTTACCGCCATGCCTGTTGCCGGTGGTGGCCATTTTATTTTCGTATGTAATGTATGTGGGAATGGTATGTATCCGAACGTATGATGAAAAAATGAAAGAGTTCAGTATGTATATTCGAACGCTGAGAGTGAGAGGACGGATGTTAGAGCGAGAGAGAAGACGTATGGCGACGAGGAGATTACTTTTAGATTATTTTAACTAAGACGTTACGATTAGGTCTTGCGAAAAATAAGCTGTATCTAAACGATTTCTGTGGTGAAAATACCAGATTTCAAGAGTTCAATTGTTTGACTGTTCCCCGATCCCACGTGTATACGTGTGATTTGTTCGTATATATATTTTTTTATCACTTTAAATAAGCTCATGCCTCTAGTCTAAAAATAAGCAATGTGAACATAATAATGAAGCGATATATTTAATTATTGCCATTTTATCATTGGATAGGTACTGGTGTCAACTGTGCTATCGCAGTAATGGCAACTCTTCCGCATAATATAATTATATAGTTTTAATGTCCTCACCGCTGGGCACTGGCCGTCCTAATTATCCGTTATAATATAAGGACGGCCAGTGCTCAGCATCTTTTATTTCAAACAATATATTGGCTCATACAAAGTATTGATAAACAGTGAAACTGCCACTACCACGACATACTCGCTGTATTCCCCGGCATAACAAGACTGACGCCAAAGTCAGCCCTGCCGAACTTACCTACGGCTACAAATTACGACTGCCAGGCGATTTTTTAAATTTAAATGCTGCAGTTAGTAACATTAATATTTAGGTTTGAACACATTATCTTCGACTACATTCAGTCCAAATTCAAATCATTTATTCAGAAATTAGACCTTCACAGGCACTTTTTCTCGTCAATATTTATAGTTATTTCTCACAAGCTACAAACTAGTGGCATTTCGGAACGACCACTACTGAGAAGAAATGCCGAAAGAAACTCATTTGAACAGTGTTGTATATATATATATATATCGATGTGAAACACAATTAACTTACATGAAAATATATGAGAAACGAGATGACCAGTTCCCTCTGGCAGCACCCGTTCACATATCGATCTGGCATGATAGGGACCAACACTGTTCATATATATATATATATAAATATATATATCGATGTGAAACACAATGAGACAACGAGATGACCAGTTCCCTCTGGCAGCACCCGTTCACGAGTTGACGCATGGGACAGCCATCGCGTAGCTCAACCATAATAGAGGGAACCTCAGGACCCGGCCCACGACATAGCAGCGGTTGATATGTTATATTACTGATAAAAAAATATACATAAATCTATATTTAAAAATGGTAAGCCCTTCTGGCATAATAGGGACCAACACTGTTTGAACGAGTTTCTTTCGGCATTTCTTCTCAGCAGTGGTCGTTCCGAAATGCTAGTAGTTTGTAGCTTTGGTAAACATCATTTAATTTAGAATATGACGTGAAAAAGTGCCTGTGAAGGCCTAATTTCTGAATAAATGATTTGATTTCGATATTGATTTCAATCTATGTATGCAAAATTTCAAGAAGTCTGGTTGAGTAGATAGAGCGTGAAGAGGCAACAAACCAAGTTACTTTCACATGTATAATATTAGGATTATAAATATTGATGGAACATAAATATAGCTTGAAATATTTGACATCAAGTCAAATCGGATTCATTTTCCAAATGTCAAAACCAAATATTTATATGGGGCATGTGTGTTGAAGTGACGTCACAAATGTTTGAGTCAAAAAGTTAACTAAGTTATACTTTAACGAGGCTCAAAAAAAAAGTAGGAATAAAATTGATCAATGTCATCAAATGTCATTTTAACATTTGATTATCGCGTTTCATTATGTGAATGCATTTATACATATTTTAACTACCCTATTGATTTAAATGGATTGATATGTCACATGTCACATATGCTTACTAACTCTCTAATAAAAATACGTTTGCGTAAGACGTAAAGAGATGAATTGATTCAGCCGAACTGGCATGGTCTCGATAGCTTAGTGGTCAAGAGCACTGTCCCAGATAGGCAGGGGCGCGGGTTCAATTCCAGAATCTTCCAGATTCCAGAATTTTTTCATCTCATTATTATTTTAAAAAATATCCTATTGATTATTGGTCAACTAATCGGAATACACAATGACGACCTCGGTGGCGCAGTGGTAAAGTGCTTGCCTCTAAACCGTGAGGTCCCGGGTTCGATCCCCGGTCGGGTCATGATGGAAAAAGATCTTTTTCTGATTGGCCCGGGTCTTGGATGTTTATCTATATAATGTATTTGTTATAAAATATAGTATCGTTGAGTTAGTATACCATAACACAAGTCTCGAACTTACTTTGGGGCTAGCTCAATCTGTGTGATTTGTCCTAATATTTATTATACACAATGCACCCACAGGTTCAAAGCTAGGATGATCAACAATTCGAATTCGTTTGGGCCTCATTTCTCGACATGTGATCAGAATGCCACACTGTTTACGTGGCTGTCACGTGTATTTGCATATCAATCTGTTTGTATACAATGCACTGAGTTATCAGATAATTAAATGTTTGCATACAGCTTACTTAGTGGTTGACTTGGATTGATAATCATTTACTAAGTTCACTACTAATTACGTTTATCCTTAACTAATTGTGGTGGGACCTAAGAATCCCATTGAAAGTACACATAAGTTGCTTGTTATTATTGTGAGTTGTAGACGTGATATTACAACAATAAGTCCTATTATTCGTCTGGTAATCGTTAAAGAAATATCCGAAGCATATTGGTCGTTTAGAAAAAGGCTAGGATATTCGAGTTAGAGAGTTGTACACTCGATTAAAATGAGAAAATAAAACTCTTTCTCAGGAATGTTTCCACGTTAAAATTAAAAAGAACCTCGCCCTATATAAAACTACGTTAAAAGCTCAATAAAATTTCCGCGAACTCTATTAAAACTTAAACACAGCATTCTAAAATTACCGCCATTGACCCAAATTCCCGATGTCAATAAACTTTGTGTCCCATTTTTAAATGCGATCATTGTCACCCTAACTTTTCGTTGGCGCGGCGCCCGCGCATCTATATAAACGCTGAGCGCCAGCGGCTGCGTTTAGTTTCGCTCGAATCGTGATACTGATAACACGTATTGCTCCACAGATGTGCGCAGCGATCGACATGCTCGCATCGGAACAGCTGTTTTACGGACACAGTCCTCCGGCCGGCTTCCTGACCGATTATTCGGTACCAGTTAGAAGACCACAGAAGCTCACATCGCGTGGCTACTCGGCACCATGTTTCACCAACTTAAAACCACTGCAGTTGATGTTGAACACCGCCCCTAGATCGTGTCTGAGAATGCCGACGGAGAAGAAAAAGAAGAAAGTTGTTTTTGCTGACGACAGAGGATTCGCATTGGAACAAGTCAAGTTTATGACCGAGCCGTCGCATGTGCCACCTTATTGGGTATTAAAAATCGAGAGTCCGCCTCAGGAGCGGAAACAAACACGGATTGTGGACGTGTGGGAGACGAGGTTCGTCCAACCCGCGTCAGATTATGTCGAGTTCCGAAGAAGGATAACAGAGGAATGTGTATCATTGGAGAATGTTATAGTGAAACAAGACGAATGCGCTGTAGACGGGACGGTAAAAGTGAAAAATTTGGACTACGGCAAGGAAGTTTTCATACGAATCACATCGGACGGTTGGGCGACTTCGGAAGACGCTTATGGTGAGTTTATCGAGTCTGGTCCAGCGTCGAAGAATGGCGTTTCGCTATACGACACTTTTGGGTTTAGATTACAATTGCCTATACATTCGAGGCGCTTGGATTTCTGCGTTTGCTTCTGCTGCAAAGGGAGTGAGTTTTGGGATAACAACAAAGGGAAGAATTACACGATAGAAAAGTCTTCGGTGCGGAATGTACCGGCGGTGTCTTGTGCTCGAATAAAATATGGAAACTCATGGACAGCGAGATCGGACGGTAGCGGCATAACACCATACTGGTGAGTGAGCGAATTGAAAAAAAAAATCTGGTTTCAAATTTGGAACAGTGTAGTGCCATAGTGATGTGCCTTTTCAAGGATTTGGTCATGTAAGTTTTTCGAACGATACTTTTTGTGATAGTGGTATTATTTGTGGACCTGTCAATGAATTTTAATATAAATCGTGAATCTTAAGTCGAAATGTTTATGCCAAATTTTGAATAGATGCAAGAATTGTTTTCAATTCAGTTTTAATGTTAGCAATTTACTTTTTGTAATGTGATTGTGAATGAAATAATCGAAAACGCTACGATAATAATCTACTTCTATCATTGTACAATACTTGCAATTTATACATAATTACAGTATTGCAGGTAGGTAGATTAAAAAAAAAACCGAATTTAGCAGACTATAAAACAGAAATCATTTTCGCTTCCTGTACTCTGATCTCGGGAAATAAATTCTTATGAATTTTGCGAAGTTACAATAACATTACATGAATGTAACACATACATGTTTTGACGTATAGAATTAAGAGAATTAAGGTGATTACTAACCACCAATCGGGCTGAAAACGTAGCTGTATCGCAGCTAAACCTCGATCGTCTGATTTTTTTTTTTTTACCATTTTGGTCAACATCATAATTTCCAGCCTACTCAACTCGACCCTAGCCTATATTTTTTAATGTTCGGCGTTAGCCTCTCTGTTTTCGCGCCATTTTTTTCAGTCCTGTGTCAGTGCGGTCTCGTGCATCGCTTTCCCGGGCCCCAAACATTGTCTTTTGACCTGGAAGGTGAAATATAATAACAGATTCCTGGCTCCAAACTGTACAGGAACCGTTTGCTGTTGTCATAATTAATTCTCAAAGAGAAATTTGTAACCAAAATGGCGGGCGTTGAAGGCTGAATTGCTATGTACCCGAAGTTTAACAGCGCGATTGGCGGGCTGTACGGCAGAATCAAAAATGGCCGAAATATTTTTATATATCTGATTCAAGCCGATTTATAAATTCAATAGGCTACGTGATTTCTTTCTTCTTCATAGTCGTATTCCTCATGGCTGAGGGTCGTGGTTATTACGCGGAATGAAACACACACAACAACTTTCTTGGCATTATTAATGGAGTGGTTTGCCATTGCATTTTCCATTTCACACACAAGTTAATAAGAATCAACCTGTGTGCAGGTTTCCTCACGATGTTTTCCTTCACCGGAAGCAAGTGGTGGGCGATGAAAACTACTATACATGAGTCAGATTGGTATAAAAACTCATGTGGCACGAGTAGGATTCGAACCTGGGACCTTTCGATCCACTGGCTCTTAACCATTACACCACCACCGCTTCACGTAAGAATAACCAAGTGACAAAAAAACAAAAAATAATAACTACATTAATTAAAAATTCATAATTTCATAATTATTATAAAGTACTTTACTTTATAATAATTATGAAATTATGAATACTTTACTTTATAATAATTATGAAATTATGAATTTCCCGTTTAATATAGTAATCACCTTAATTTTTTTTAGCATGACGTGTCAAATTGATGTTACAAATTAAAAAAAAAAAACAAATAATAGAATATAACAAACAATTTAAAACATTCGTTAAAATAATGCAAATTTTTGATGCACAATTCAGAAATTGTACGAAAATGAAACATAAATTGTGGAATAAATACAAGAAATTACTATAAAACGGCGGACTTATTCCATGTTAGGATCAGTTATTCATAAAAAAAAAATATAGTAAGTTTTACTTTTATCGGACAGAGATTTGTGCAAAAATATAGGAGACGCCTTTGTCCAACAGTGGGACACTTTTATAGGCTAATTAATATAGCTTATTTTGTGTTATCTTATCCAATTTTAAAAATTAATGAGCAATTTAATTATACATTAGAATACTACAATCATTTTAAAATAATTGATGAATTTAATTACACAATTGCACCACCTATACCTAGAAGACGACTTAGCTAATGTGCGAAACCGGAGCGGGTCATTAGTATTACTAAAACTTGTAAGGGAAGGGACAGTTTTAGGGAAGGGACATTCTGGGGAAGGAACATTTTGGATCTCAACGAATATAATTAATAATAAAAAAAAAGTCAAATTGTATATTCTCTTATTTTGCTTTACAATAACTTTAATATAATATTTAACGACAAAATTACAATATTTCAATAAATTCTAACTTTTTTCCGAGTACCTAAGGTTTAATAATTTAAATTAAATTAAAAAAACTAATGAACTGAACGAATCCTGCTAATATTATAAACGCGAAAGTTTGTGAGGATGTATGTGTGTATGTTTGTTACTCTATCACGCAAAATCTGCTGGACGGATTGTTATGAAGTTTGCTACACGGGTAGAATATAACCTGGAATAACACATAGAGTACTTTTTATCCCGAAATTCCCGCGGGAGCAAAGCTCAGTGACGTGGATAATATTATTGTTATTATGAATTATGAATAGAAGGCGTGGCGTTGATTCATCTGATGCAATTTCCGTATACTATGTTCTAATTGTGTATTTTTATAAACCTGTCTCTGCTCTATTTGTCATTTTGCCAAAATATCTGGACGTTTTGAGCCAAGGGCGCAAAATGTACGACGTCAAAGTGACGTCGGAATTGGGGAATTATTTAAAGATTATTGACCTTTTTTACACAAATGTTCAGAAATTGATATATGGTTTTTGTTGATTGTATTAATTTATACGATACTATATTTTATAACATATACATATATAGATAAACATCCAAGACCCGGGCCAATCAGAAAAAGATCATTTTCAATCATGACCCGACCGGGGATCGAACCCGAGACCTCTCGGTCCAGTGGCAAGCACATTACCAATGCGCCACCGAGGTCGTCCAAGCAAGAGGATCAAGCGCTTGTTGTTGCGCCAACAATCGGCATTCAAATATTCAACAGTCCATGCGTGTAGTAATAATTACAAAATCTTGTGAGCTTTATAAAACCAAATTTAAATAAAATGATAAATTTAGGTATCTCAATACTTAAACTTTAGATATCATAGGCCGTCCCGGCTTCGCTCGGGTAAAATCGTGTTACTCCTGAAGGTCTCTATATAGAATAGAAGTTGCGCCCCGCTCCCTTGGGAATTTCGTGATAAAAAGTACCCTATGTGTTATTCCAGGTTATATTCTACCCGTGTACCGAATTTCATAACAATCGGTCCAGCAGATTTTGCGTGAAAGAGTAACAAAGACGTGATAAAAAGTACCCTATGTGTTATTCCAGGTTATATTCTACCCGTGTACCAAATTTCATAACAATCGGTCCAGCAGATTTTGCGTGAAAGAGTAACAAAGAAGATTTCCTCACGAACTTTCGCATTTATAATAATAACAGGAAAGTATCGTTGAGTTAGTACCCCATAACATAAATAAATAAATAAATGAGGACAAACCACAAACAGCAGACTTGTGTTATGGGATACTAACTCAACGATACTATATTTTATAACAAATACATATATAGATAAACATCCAAGACCCGGTTATGTGACCCAACAGAAGTCTCAAACTTACTTTTTGGGGTTAACTCCGTGTGATTTGTCCCTATATATTTATCCCTTCGCTTTGAATATTGTTATTACCATTCATTCATTAATAAAAAAAAACATTTTGTATGAAAGTAAGGTGAGCAGACATAAGAGCTTTTTATATTTTCAATCTGATTTGAAAATATAAAGACTGAATGTATGTCATTGCAAAACCAATGCTTATGATGTACATATGCATTAAAATTTCATTCAGATCTCAGAGCGTTTCGAGCCGCGCTGTCATTACAATTTTTCGACTTTTAACAAAGGCAAGAATTAGTTTTGCCATAATACTAATTTAAAAATAATTAATCTGTACTGTGTTCATGTAAATTTTATGAATGATCGATTTTGGAAATTATTTGCCCAAGAAAATTGACGGATCGTAATGACAGCGCGGCCGCAGCCGTCGCAACGCTCCGAGAACCAACATACCGCGTCTGTCTGTTCGCGATTAACTCGAAAACTTAATGCGCTGATTTTCATGTGGTCTTCACAAATTATAAAAATTTAGGCAGCCAAGTGCGAATCTGTCTCACTTAGGGTTCCGTACAAAACTTTAGTTATGTTATTATCTATTCCCCTGCTTGCTTCTGAGAACCAATTATGTTGACGAGCGCCGCTAGATGGCGCTGGTTTTACGTTAAAAACGCGCAAGTTCAAATGAAAATCACGTTTGCTGTATCAGAGCCATCTTAAATATTTGTTTTTTTTTTATTATTATTATTTGTCGTAATTTGTTGTAATATATAATCTGTGAAACTTTCAACTGTCTATGACATATTCTAAAGTGCGAGTGGGAGTGACAAAACAATTTTTAACTTAAACACGGCTTTAATTGTTATACGAATAGCGGGTTAATTTTTATTGTATAACTTAGCTTTTACTCGCGTGATTTTCCCTTCAGTGAAATATTTAATTTAATTTCCCCCATACAAACTTTGAACCCCCTTTTTACACCCTTAGAGGATGAATTCTAAAAAATCCTTTTTTAGTGCACCCGTAGACCACATAAGGCACCTACGTGCTAAATTTGACGTTTTTAGACCCAGCGGTTTGGGCTGTACGTCGATATGTCTGTCAGTAATTCAGTGTCTTCTTTTATTTATATAAATTTTACATTACATTTTGTTTCCAGAATTTGTGCATCAAAACAAATTGAATGTGTCAAACGAATAATTTATCTGTGATTTTGACATCTACAGATACGTATTCAAGCTAAATTGAGATTTACGTCATAAATTTTAGTGTCTAATGTAGCTTGGCGTCGTCTGTCGCCAATGCCCCCCGAACGGATTGAACTATTTTCTGTTGAATAATATTCAAAATAAACGAAAATAAAATTGTATGATACGACAATAACAGTGGCGGCGGTTCTAGAGTGAGAATTGTGACAAGAAGCCCCGGGCGATTTTGTTTAGGGGCCCTATTATAAGTACCTGCATCTCTTACAGCCGTCACTAAATGATAATTGACAATTTTATGGAATCTTCACATGTAATCTACGGTATATTAACAAAGATTTTAAATTTTGAATATCGAATTCATATATATATATATATATTTATATCGAATATTCTGCCTGTTAGATTATGTGTGCAAGAATTCAAAGAGTCGTTTGCACTAGTAAATTTTGACGTTAACTTTGACCTGTGCCGCCGTCGTTTAGAAATGATGTATTTTTCGTTTTGCTGCGCAAGTTAAAGTTAACGTCAAAGATAACTGGTGTATGTTATGCAAATACTGGTCGTTTAAAAACATCACGCTATTTAGTAGTGCCAATAATTCTAGTCAATATTAATAGATCTTGTGCTGATAAAGTCTTTTGAAGTTAAAGTTAAAACGAAATGGTTCTAAATCATACATATGTATAATATTGAATGGAACTTTTTCACAGTGTGCTGTCAAATCAAAGCGTTCCATTGTCATATCCAGCGATGCGCCAATGAGAAATTCATCGATTTCGGTATTTTACTAGGATATATAGATGAATATTCACTGTAGTTAAGATTTCGACTGTTATCATATTGAATTATTTTTATTGTGTTATAGCAAAATTCAAAACAATCTTACTTAGTTCCTTCTTCGTCCTTGTCCGACTCTTGCTCCCTCAGTTCCTTCAGTTTGGCAAGCATACGAATCCTCTCCAACTCAGTCGGCCTTACGAAACCTGTTAAACATAAAAACAAGTACTTAAATCAATTTCATCAAATACTCCTTTACAATAACTCATGTCTGAAAACATAAGAAATATGCACCTACACATAATGGATAAAAATATAACACAAATAATAATATAATAAAAATATACAATAAAATGGAACACAAAAAGTTACGCGTTGGGACAAAAAAGACTGAGATTATAACAGTCCCTGTGCTAATTTATATTCTAATACCATGTTTATTAATTTTATTATATACTGCTAAACGCCGAAGTGTGGTTACAACTAGGTTTAACCGGCTATGATTTGGTAGCACGTAGGTGAAGTCTACCTTTTCATCTGTTTTCCAACTGTCGTAGAACCTAACTGTAGCCGGAATGGTAACGGATAAACCTAGATTTAGCCGCACTTCGGGATTTGGCCGTAACATATTCATATATTTGTCGTTCTAAGTGATGTTTTAAATGACCAAATGAAATTAATTGCTCAATTATTCACAGCGCAACAGTCATAACAAATATTGTAAAATCATAGCAATATTCTTTAAATAATTTGTCTGTTTTTTATCGATCACGCAACAATTATAAATGTCGTTTCGAGTGAGTTCTTTTATTTTAATATTTTTAAAATGAAATATTAACAAATAACAATGTAAATGTGTATATTTGACTGTTGATATTAAAGAGTTTATATTTTAATAATTTCCAGACATGCATACTACATTTTTGTAACTAAAAATGTTAAGTTATGTTATTGTTAATTTCAATATGTTACGGCTAAAACCCGAAGTGTAAACATCCAGCTTTAGCGGCCGACCTATATGCAGCCGGTCTTCGTTGGCACCTAGGTGTAATGTGTTTATCTCCGGCTAGGTGCGAATGGACTGGTCTAGTCAAACGTAAAACAAGTTTTAGCCAATTGAAACCAGCAACACCTAGATCTACCCGGTAATAACTAGTTGTAGCCTCACTTCGGAGTTTAGCCGTAACATTTAATGTATTCCATTAAAAGATATGATGAATGTTAGTAATTTATATGGAAATGAACGAATTATTATGTATAATTTATATTTTAAGGTTTATTAAGTTTTAATTATAAATGATTTTTTAACGAATGAACTGATTATGATAAATTGTGAATGAATGACGATGCCCTCGTCCTTTATATCTAAAATCTAAAATAAATAAATTGAATGAAAATAATTATTTTTATTTCCCTTTTCAACCCTCAATAGTTTATTAATTTAAATAAAACTGATGATTATTATATTTCTTCTTTTAGAGTATATTATTCGCTAACACTGGTGCCAGTTAAACAAGTCGCCTAAAGGCATCTGACATGATTTTTCCGACTAGTTTTCAGTTTACTGTCTAGTTGTTACTTTAGCGTCTAATGGTAAGTAATCGTATATACACGAATAAACTGTCAAACAGTATTTCTCTACTCCAGGTTTCCTCACGATGTTTTCCTTCACCGGAAGCAAGTGGTGGTCGATGAAAACTACCATATATATGAGCCAGATTGATATACAATCTCATGTGGCGCGAATAGGATTCGAACCTGGGACCTTTCGATCACAGGCGGGCATATTAATTGGATGGATATTCTAGATTTTTTATTAATCTATACAATTATTATAAAGAGGTAAGCGTTTGTGAGTTTGTATGTTTGAGGCGCAATTACGAAACTACCGAACCGATTTCAAAAATTCTTTCACCATTAGAAAGGTGCATTATCCCAAGATTGCTATAGGCTATATTTTATCTCAAAATTCCCGCGGGAGCGAAGCCCCGGCAACATCTATTTTATAATACTATCGATGTTCTACATCACAGATGGATTTTAGACAGGTGTGTTACATCTA
Source organism: Plodia interpunctella (assembly GCF_027563975.2). Taxonomy (NCBI): domain Eukaryota; kingdom Metazoa; phylum Arthropoda; class Insecta; order Lepidoptera; family Pyralidae; genus Plodia; species Plodia interpunctella. The sequence continues at coordinate 2,962,726 of NC_071323.1, forward strand.
GCCGCCTATATTTTTCTCCTTGATATATATGACATACATACAAGTATGTATGTATGTATGTATGTATGTGCAGCTCCTCGACTCCTTCCGTTGTCGTGATCTCATTAACATTATCAAGGTTTTGACCTCAAACTGTTGAGTGTAAGTAAGTTAGTGGACAGCCACCACATTTAAAGGTTATATTCTATTATATATATTGTTTATGGTTATCTCATAGAGTGACATTGTTGTTGTGAAAAATGGTTAAAATTTGTAAGACGTTAAAATGTAGCTGATAGAAATAGAAGAGAAATAAAATGATTTAATATAAAGGAACTTTAATTAATTGAGGCATTCAGATCTACAAAGCCAATACAAACTATCACACAAGTGTAAGACTTGGGCGTAATAAAACAACCTATGGGTTAAATTTAAAGATTTACTAGTTGTACGCCGCGAACTTAGACCACGCGAACACAATAAATTTTCACAAAATTGTGAATATTTCAAAAACGACTTTGACGCCCTACGATCTTAAAAATTATATTGACATATATAAGAAAGATATATATATAAGAAAGTTATCGCATACAAACAAACATTTTAATACCTACATTTAATAATAAACTCATGTTTTATGATTTTTTTTTTCATGAACTGACTTATAGGAAAGTAGCCAAAACTTGAATTTCATTGTTCAACTTCTTGAATATGTTCTTATTTACTAATATAGTCTCATTTACCGAGATGTGATAAAGCAACACTTATCTTCCGTACGAAAAGTTTTAAATATTGCATTCTCTGGTGCCACTAACTAGGCTTGCCGCACACACTGGTCAAGTTTTTATGAGGAGAATTCAAAGATAGCGATAGTCAACGAACCCATTTCGAGATTCATATGCGACTATTCGAAAATGTAGAGTTAAATCTCCCATTCGAAAGTATGGCGGGACAATCGTCCAGAGATAATGCGGTAGCCAAGCTTAATCCCAGAGATTGTTTTAATGGATTTAAAGTGTTGTGTGTACATGTTTATGTCATGTCCATAAAATGCTCTGGTATTAATGCATGACGACATCAAGTTTTGCATCAAGCTGATTTGTAGACCTCGCTCGATTCGCTAAAGATTACAATGATTTTAAAGATAACAAGTGCTTATTATACCTTCATACCAAAAATTTTCAACATTGTTACAGAACAGTCCTAACTGCCAGGAATTTTGGTGTTTTATAACCATAGCATTTGTGCAAAGTTTCAAGTAGATCAGTAAAGATTTTAGTTATTTTTCATACAAACTTTTTTACCCCTTAAGAAGATTAAGATTTCTTTCTTATCTGAGCAATAAGTAATAACCTAAAGCTACTGCCCAAATATATATATATATATATATATATATATAAGTAGTTTGAAGTATGGAAAAGGACATAGGATCAACTATTCCCGTGAAAAAAAGTTACGGTTATAAGAATTAAAACAATTCTCACAGTAAAATAAATTTATTTCATCATAAAACATGTCGGACGAGGAATATAATTTGTATAGGTACATATTTAACATGTTTTAACACAAATCATTAACTATTTATAAATAAAACATTTATTAATTGTTATTACATTAAATATGTATTTCGCTATAAATTACATTATTCTTTAACTTTGGTCTTATTAATCAAAGATAAACTATGAATTTTCCTTGAAAACATATTATCCATGAACACAATTAAAACAGAAAGTTTTTTAGATACTGCAACCGCTTCACATACTTTAAATAAATAAATATTAGGACAAATCGCACAGATTGAGCTAGCCCCAAAGTAAGTTCTAGACTTGTGTTATGGGATACTAACTCAACGATACCATATTTTATAACAAATACATATATAGATAAACATCCAAGACCCGGTCACCCAATCAGAAAAAGATCGTTTTCCATCATGACCCGACCGGGGATCGAACCCTGGACCTTTCGGTTCAGTGGCATGAACTTTACCACTGAGCCACCGAGGTCGTCTTTTTCGTTCATCTTACAGAGTTGAAATGTTGCTTATTATATTGTTACAATTTATTATTACGATAATCATAACCTGATGATTCACCATGAATCGGCTCCCGTAGTGGGAAGTCTTCAACGGTGAATTGCAAAGACATTTTCTTGTCACGCGTCGAATTAAACTATTGACAAAAATGACGCTTTTGTAATATTATTATTTGCTGTTAATTTGTAAGTATGACATGCAACAGAACCTTTAATTAAACCTTTTATATATTTATACAATCAAATTAAGTAAAACTATATTTACACATTTAAATAAGTGTAATATTTCAGTGAATATTAAAGCTACAACGTACCTATGTACAAAAAATATTTACGAAAGTTAGGCAAAGAATAAAACTATTTGGTTTTGGAAATATTTTTTGAATTGCTAAGGTTTTGATGTTTTAATATTATATTTGACAAAAAAAACCGCATAATATACGAGTAGGTATATAATAATTATCAAAATTGTATACAGACTTATATATTACAGTGGCTTTTTAAAATAAATATATTAGGACAAATCACACGAAGTAAGTTCGAGACTTGTGTTATGGGATACTGACTCAACGATACTATATTCTATAACATATACATATATAGATAAACGTCCAAGACCCTGGCCAATCAGAAAAAGATCATTTTCCATCATAACCCGACCGGGGATCGAACCTGGGACCTCTCGGTTCAGAGGCAAGAACTTTACCACTGCGCCACCGAGGTCGGAGGTAAATAATTATTTCCAGTTTATTATTTTATGATAATTTACTTTTCAATTTTAGGAAAAACACACAATTACGTAACAACAAAATCAAACGGAAAATAAAAGTAAACTAATTGATTTTTTAAAACTTAAATCCAGGAAGCGTTTTTATTCTCAAAAAAGTTTTTTTTTTAATGTACCTACCTCTACAAAGTTACGTAAAATCAATTAGATAAACTGTGTTTAGTTTCTTATTCTTTCAACTCTCTCTCTTTTGAGCGTATAACGTGTTCCCGGTTGTTTACTCCGCCGTAGAGCGTCGGAGCCCAGGATCCACTTATCTGCTTTATCGTCTCCATTTTTTTCTTCAACATTTCTACGTGAATGAATACAAGTGATCATGTTTTATATTAAGGTTAAAGTTTACCTGAATGTAAATATTTGAAATTCAACAAAAATCTTGCATAATTTCAGCCAAACTGCTCGTGTTTGTAACATGCGGTCACCCATCTGGAGGCACGCGCGGTAATTGCTTTACCCGTGAAATTGTTATCGTCTTGGGTTATCTGTTATTTGGGTTATATATTTTAATGTAAGATACAATTATTATTGGTTAATTAACGAAAAATGTATCTTTTACAATATTATAGTAAAAATTAATTGGCTATTGGCTATAGGTACTTACGTGACTGGATAAAGAAATAAATACATAAACATATTTAAATAACCAGACACAATAATTAAATGTCACTTTAATAATTAAAGAACAAAAAAAAAAGTAAATTACGTAATTGATAAAAAGTGAACAATTTGAACTTTAAATTGATCAGATTTATTAATCACGTAATTAATAAAGTTGTGATGTGTTGATGCGCTGTGACGTCACGATTTTTGGTGTCAAAATGTATTCCTCATATAATTACATTAATGAGAACAAAAAAAAGTAAATTACGCGATTAATTACGTAACTTATAAAACTGAATCTTAATTGATCAGTTTTATAAATTACTAGCTGCGCCCCGAGGCTTCACTCCCGTGGGAATTTCGGGATAAAACAGTTCCCCATGTGTTATTCCAGGTTATGTTCTACCCGTGTTACTACTACATTTCATAACAATCGGTCCAGTGGATTTTGCGCGAAAGAGTAACAAACATACACACATACATCCTCGCAAACTTTCGCATTTGTAGGATATAATTTACTATTTTATTGTTCTCATTAGAGTTATATAATTAGGAATCGCTGTCATTATGAGCTCCATATATTCTTTTTGTTTTTGACATTAGAGAAAAAAGTAATTGATTCGAAACAATTTTGAAAGTTGCAAATCTAAAAAAAATTTAAAGTAGGTAGCAAATTGTTACGTCAAAACATATATCGTACGTATTTTTCATAATAGAATTAACACGTTTTTACTAACGATATTGTAAATGGAAAAATGCGTGATGGTATAAAGAGCACCACAGATTATTTTAGACAATGTGAACAAATAAATATATACAGGGTTACTGCTATCTAACGCATAACCTTCCAAAGGCGCATAAGGTACATAGAGACTGACATCTTTTGTTCCACGACTTTTGTCTACAATAAAAGTCATTTTTTTAGTTTTAATGTCGTTTCTATAAAACGTTAACTCCATGTTAGATTCCGCTACATAACGCTACTGTACTGCCTCGTGTTGCTCGGCTATTGCATACAGTGAACATGTGTAGAATCGCAGGTCAGATTGTATTTTTTAATAAGAAAAAAAAACTACGAATCACGAAAAGTCGTAGAATAAAAGTTGCTTGTTTTGATGTACCCGAGTTAGTCTTCAGGATGTTTTGCGTTTGATGCCAGTAACCCTGTACAAATTGATTTTTTGTTGTTTTTAACTGATAAATTTATATAAGACCTAAGTCAGACGAAATAAATAAATATTGATTGATGAAATTAATTAGATAAAGGTGTGATTCAGACCAATAAAGACATTTAATTGTATAAAACTTTCAATATTATATAAATTCTATTATAGCACACACAAAACTATTCCTTAAATTACAGTCACTTGACGTATATAATACTATGTTTCTTTTAAAGCGATTTTTTTCCTTTGTTTTTAATGAAGTGACGACCTCGGTGGCGCAGTGGTAAGGTTCTTGCCACTGAACCGAGAGGTCCCGGGTTCGATCCCCGGTCGGGTCATGATGGAAAACGATCTTTTTCTGATTGGACCGGGTCTTAGATGTTTATCTATATATGTATTTGTTATAAAATATAGTATCGTTGAGTCAGTATCCCATAACACAAGTCTCGAACTTACTTTGGGGCCAGCTCAATCTGTGTGATTTGTCCATTATTCATTATTTAATATATGAATATATAATGAAGTTACTATTATAACAAATACATATATAGATAAACATCCAAGGCCGGGGCCAATCAGAAAAAGATCATTTTCCATCATGACCCGACCGGGGATAGATCCCGGGACCTCTCGGTTCGGAGGCAAGCACTTTACCATTGCGCCACCGAGGTCGTCTCGAAAGAAAGGCATTTACCTATACAAATTGCAAATTAATTATATAATTTAAATAATATTTCGTAATATAATTTAAATAATAGTTCAAATGTTTTGAATTCCAAGTGTTTATTTAATAAAAGATTTAAACATGTGCATTTATAATAATTATCTTATTTAAATAATATATAATTATTTGGTAATTTATTTATACAAATGACCTTTTTTCAAATCAATTTATATAAAGACTTGAAATTCAAAACAATTTATATTAATGGCCAGCCACATAAAAAAATCCTGTACTTAAAAATTATAGAATACTACCTATTGCCCGCGGCTTCGCTCGCGTGAATTTCGTGCAAATGCGGAACAGACATGATTTTCATACAAAATTTCACCACCGATTATAGTCATTTGGGGGGGTGAATGGGGTCTTTTCAATAAAATTGGTCCAGCGGTTTAGCCGCGAAAGCCGAACAGACAGACAGACAGACAGACAGACATACTTATTTATAATAATAAATTTTCTATGCAATGTCAGCACAGTACGTCAAATGACAAAAATAATTTAATTTAATGACCTTTTAAACATATGCAACAGTTGTGATTAATATTAAGATCATATAGTTCATAAACAATTGATTAAATGACACAGATAAACATATACATTCCATTTTGCATGATTTCAGTTTAAATTATGTACTAGGTAAGTATATAAACTATTATATTCTATATTTTATACAAGCAATTTTTCTATAATTATATAATATATAAATATATGTATGCATTGGATTGGAATTTTCAAAAAATCTCACAGTTTTGGTTTTGTCAGATATATAGATATATATAGTCTCTGATAGTTAAAATTTATTTTTAAAAGCGTCAGTATATGAAAATTCGTCTACATGCCCAAAACCAATTGAAAATTTAAATATTAAATATTTAACTATTATAATATTTGAACTTTCGTCAATAGATATGTGCATAGAATATTATTTGTTCAAATTTATTATAGCTTTTATTTATATATACGAAAATTTCCAATCGCATAATACCGATTATATTAATGTTCAAGTGTTCTACTTTATATTTATATTATTTACGAAAATCTCACTATTTGTTCAGCCACAAGTGACTAGTAATTATATAATTGTATTATACATAATATTATACGATATATTTTTTAAGTAATTTATATATATAAAACTGCTGAATTCATAATATGTGTTTAACAAAAAATAATTTATTGACTTCTATATATTTTATGGGTAAATTGATAACAGAAGGTCTACCACGAAACATACAAATACGTAGCACTTTACAAACGTCCACATGCTGTCTCTTTTTACCATATCGTGTAAAAAAGAGAGAACGTGTGGACGCATTGGCGCGCTACGTGTTTTATGTTTCGTGGTATCCCCCCAACAAACAAGTTTGTTTTCAAAATGATTACATATTTTTATGGTACTTACATTTATTTATATTATATTAAATAAAAATATGTCACTTATAAAATATTTATTGGTATAATAGTGTTAAATTGCACTCACCCATACACTAAATAATACAATACGTTCACTAGGCAATTAGTGCCTCTTTTCCTCAAACTAATTGATAGGTACAAAACTTTTTATATTTAAATGTTACAAAACGATTATTCAATAATGTAATAATTTTTTTTTAATCTTTTTGATAGCTCCTCGATCGGAATTTTTATTTTTCCGATATCTGTGTGTGTAGTGGAATTTTGCTACTCACATATATCACCTTCGAGTCGCGTGTGACGACGCAGCTAACCAATCGCAGCGCGCCATTGTGACGCGACGACAACCATACCCGCAATGTGATTGGTTCGCTGCGTCTACACTTCGAGTTCTCAGTTGAATTTAATGTTACCGCATAAAATTATTTATTGCACTCAATCATTATCATTATCATTTCCATCGACTGAGTCCGCATCAGCGTTTCCTATATTAGAATTTTTATCGAAGTCATTATCGTCCTGTAAATCCTCGACGTCATCCAAACTCGCTTGTCCCGCTTTGCGATCTTTATCACTTTCTGTGTCTAAATTGGGTTTAGCACTTCTAAATTTATCCCCGTGTTCTTCTAAACTCTCATCGATAATTTCTAATCGCGATTTAGAAAAGAATTTGTGTAACGATTCAATTTTGTCCATCGCCCTTTCACTTCTATCCGATGTAGTTGTTAATGTCGTGTCATCAGTCATGCAAGCAGAGTCTATCCTTTTAGATATATCCGATATTGAATCGGAAATTTCTGTCGTAGATGTCGACCTATCGATTCTGGCTACTTTGGGTTTTATAATCATACTTGGAGGCAAATCTGGTATGGATCTTAGATCTATCAGACTAATTGAAGATCGTTTTAAACTCTGACTTATATCAAACTCGTCTGAAGAATCATCATCGTCTTCTTCGAATTGATCTTGTAGTTTCCTTTCTATATAATTTATTAGTTCTTCAGCGCATTGTCTAATATAGTACAGTTTATTCTCTTCAGATAACTTTCTAGATGATGGCTCGTCTTCTTCGATAATGTCAGACAGTTCTACACTATATGGCAAATATTGTATATATTGCAATATAGGAGGTTTTGTATACGAATTGAAATTCTCTATGTCTTCCTGATCAGACATAGTATCGTCCTCAGGCCTAAAGATTTCGTAAATTTTCATAATGGCCTCGTTAAATATGCTTTCCAAATCTTGTTTGACGTTACTCAAATCGACAACAGTTTCAGAAATTCGTCTGCTACCTGGTGATTTTTCTGATCTTAAATCGTCACCCCTGTCGATAACTGTGTCTTGTGTTTGAGTTAAAGTGGAATCAGATTTAGTTTTGCTCATATCACTGAACGTTTCCAATTTACTGATCGTCACGTCGGATTTGGACTTCTCAGACAAAGATGGCGTCATCGACGTGGATTTCGGCGGCTCCTTCAACTCTTTATGTCCGTAATTTTCCATATATTTCAATAGCATTTCAACTAAAGTTTCGTTCCCTTCTTCGTTTGGCGTTTCGTCTATATAAGACAGGTCTTTCACATTAATATTAGATTCAGACAAGCTGATCCCTTTGTTAATTGGTTCGATATTTATTTCTATAATTGGTTTTTCTATCCATTTTCTATCTTCCGGCCCAAATAGGAATTCCATTAAAGTGATTTTTTTGTCTTCCTTGTTAGTAACTTCTTCTTCTTTATCCATACATCCAGTGGAAGCTAGAAACTCGATTAAAGTTTCCATTTTTTGCTCCAATTCAGTATTAACTTTAGCTGGTACGTAAGTATCTAATTGATTGTCAGTCGGGCTGGCTTCGCTTTTGAAACAGCTGCCTCCGCTCCCTTTGCGTTCGTCTTTCTGACTTTTAACAATTGTGAAGAAGAAATCTATCAAATTAGCTATTCTTCTTTCATTATCATCTTCTTCGTCGTCACTTAAGTCTGATTCCTCTTTGACTAAGGGACATCTTTTGGGCGTGTCGTCAAATCTTTTCAGTACAGTTTCTTGGACAACTTGAAGTAAATCTCTGGCAAGTCTTATAGGAGATTTTGTATCTGGATGTACGGGCTCGTAGTTACCTGAAAGGGAATTTCGTATTTAGCTAGGCTGTTAAACATTTTGTGTCTTTCAACTTGGGGCAAGAATACGTATGTAATGTGTATGTATGTATATATACATGTGTGTGTGTGTGTGTGTGTGTGTGTGTGTGTGTGTGTGTGTGTGTGTGTGGGTGTAGATGTGCGTTCGTATGTATGTATGTATGTATGTATGTATGTATGTATGTATGTATGTATGTATATATACATGTGTGTGTGTGTGTGGGTGTGGATGTGCGTGCGTATGTATGTATGTATGTATTTAAAATTTAAAAGGTATGTAGGATATGCCGATAGAATTTTTAAGTTCGCGGGGCAACAAAATAGGTTAAACCGTTTCTGAAATATTTTGTAAAAACTCATCAAAAATGTATTGTGTGTAATTTATCTAGTAAAATTAATGAACAATATACTAAAACTTCGATTGTTTCTCAAATTATACAGATTGAGGTGACCGTAGGTGGCGACCAATCTCACTCCAGGTTGGGCCATCGTTGCTTTACCTGCGGGCGCAGAGCGGCGGCGCTCGCGATCAATCCTTATGAAGTCCCACAGAGAACCAAGTTCTGAAGAAAGGGACGCGCGGTGAGTCGCCAGTCGGGAGCCCAGCCGACGGAATACCTGGGATAGAAAAATACAATTTTCTTTTTAAAATTCAACCCAATGCCGGTTTTTGAGTAGTAACAAATAATAATGACATGAAAAAATTCTGAATTCTGGAGCGGGAATTGAACCCGCGCCCCTGTCTATCCGGGACAGTGCTCTTGCCCACTGAGCTGTCGAGACCGTGCCAGTGCGGCCGAATCAATTCATCTCTTCACGTCGACGTACAGTATTGTCATTAGAAACTACTCTCTAGGTACTCTTAACTAATCAACATACCCCACTGTTTTAAATGTACTGTATGTTATGTGTGACATGTATAAACAAATCAATTGTCGGTTGACTGAAAGCGATGGGATACTTTCTTACATGGGATAAGTCCGCCGGTATACAAGGTATCATTCTTGGGGACAAAAATACATTTTTTGTATGTATGTATTTATGTTTGTAACGCGAAAATATTTCAGAAGTAAGCGCGGGCGGAGCCGCTGGCAAAACAAATTTGTTAATTTTTGAAGTGAAAACTTGTTTAGCGGCGTTGCGCACTTTATGCGATTGGTAAAAAATTCGTAGCATCAAAAATGCACAACGTTAATAATCAAGTTTTTCGTTTCTTCTTGACCGATCGAGCAAAGCGAGCGAGTTTTACAAATCAACTTGGGACAAAAATATATTTTTTTATATGTTTGTAACGCGATAACTTTCGAACCGTTGCTCTGATTGTGATCGAAATTCATAATACATATCTGTCAATAGAATCGTCAAGTTCGCAAGGCAACAAAACAGTTTGAGTGGTTATTTGAAATATTTACAATTTTGTAAAAAAAAAATCTCATCAAAAACATATTCACGAGGTCTAAATTCGCGGCGAACAACTATTATGTACAATAGTACAATAGTACTATCAGCTTGATTATTAACTTGTGTGTGAAATGGAGAAGGCAATGGCGAACCACTCCATTAATAATGCCAAGTTGTGTGTGTTTCATTCCACGTAACGACCACGACCCTCAGCCATGAGGAATACGACTATGAAGAGAGAAGGGACTATCAGGTACATCACCTGCCATACTCAGGAGCGCCACGCCCTCAGTTTCCGCAAGGAGACCCGCTTGAAGCGCGCGACCTGCGCCGCCAGCGCCTCCGCCCCCAGCGAACCCCCCGTCTCGCCCTCTGAGTGCACCTGGAGTTTTTAATAATAATAAATATATAGGGACAAATCACACAGATTTTTAATAATAATAAATAAATATATTAGGACAAATCACACAGATTGAGCTAGCCCCAAAGTAAGTTCGAGACTTGTGTTATGGGATACTAACTCGACCAGTCTCAACCATAATCAACCAGTGTGCAGGTTTCCTCACGATGTTCTCCTTATGAACTAAAACTACTATATATGAATCAGATTTGTATACAAACTCATGTGGCACGAGTAGGATTCGCACCTGGGATCTTTCGATCCACAGGCGGGCGTCTTAACCATAACACCACAACCGCTTCACAACAATATTACTTAGCTACATATTCCTAATATAATTTAACTTAAAAAATAGAGTAATATAAATAAACATACCTCTCTGGTACCGGTTCGTCTCTGCATAAAAGATCTCATGTCCTTATCAGAGTGTCCTTTAGCACGAGCTATACCTTTGCCTAAAGGCGTTGACGAGGTACGTCTGAAATTTTAATAGCAAGCTGTATAAAATAGGAGATATTTATATATTAAACATATTAAAAGGCTTCGCTTTGGTAAAAACATTATAAATTATACACGTAAGCAGAGGAGTTTTATTATAAATGCTAAAGTAAGTTTGTTTGTTACCACTTCACGCTCTATCTACTCAACCAATCTTCTTGAAATTTTGCATACATGTAGCTTATAGTATGGAGAAGGACATAAGGTACTTTTCATCCCGGAAAACTAGCGCGAGCGAAGCCGCGGGCTAAAGACTCGAGAGGCAAGAGAGCTCAGCAATCGACGGAGGGAGGCAAACGGGTGAACCTCGCTCGCGTAGCTTTCTAGCACCGGGAATTTCCATTGCGTTTCAGCGCGGGAATGCTGCCTGGGTGATGGGCACCTTGCTTTGGGGGGCGTTTTATATATATTTTGTGTTTCAATTGTTAACAAGATGTGTAAGTACACGTCTTGGTAACAATTGAAACACAAAAAACATATAAAAATATATTTATATAAATACTATTATGAAGCAATATTATAGATACTGGGAACTTTACTGTTAAAACTAATTTTTATTATTGCATTTTACAATATAAGAATAAAAGTATTTACAACATAAACTTAAACTAAATAATAAATTAATTGTATAAATATATATAATAACCCTTCCTTAGCAGTCGGGTATAAATTATGATACAGAATTCAAATTCAAATTCAAATGAAATTCAAATCATTTATTCAGAAATTAGACCTTCTCAGGCACTTTTTTCTCGTCAATGTTTATATTTATAGTTATTTCTCACAAGCTACAAACTACTGGCATTTCGGAACGACCACTGCTGAGAAGAAATGCCGAAAGAAACTCATTTGAACAGTGTTGGTCCCTATCATGCCAGATCGGCTTACCATTATTGTTTCTTACAATGTTGTTTTTTTCTTATAATATATAAAAGTATAGAATAAACACAGCTAACCTGCAATGTGCTGGGTCGCTGTAGGAAGCCTGCACTGGCGGTTTTCCTTCAGAAACTGGAGTCTCTGAGCTGGAGCCTCCAAGGGGGAATCCGGTGCCTCCTGTATTATAAGTTAATGAATTACTAAATCTACTTACCAATATCGAAACTTACATTTGGTCGCTACGTCGACCTTCAATGCTTAACCGGAGGATATATGGCCACAGTCGCAAAGACCGTACAGCCAAAACAGTACGACTCAAATTACTTTATTCAATTTAGAAATCATATACATCACTTATTGACCTCAAAAAAAAATTCGCTGAGCTGACCTTTTTGAATTGCTCAAATAAATCTTTGAAATTCATTTAAAAATGGCCAGAGCGGTATATTGATCAAGGTGCCTGAAGGGCCTATTGAGAGTAGCGTCCTGGTGACGCCGGGCGGTGCCGAGTGAACGCTGAAGATATCCTATTATCACGCACTCGATTCCTGCGAATGCATTTTCTGCTATTCGAAACACCCTGGGCCCTGCGATTACCTCGTGAGTTTTCATCCCACTTCTGATACTTTTTGAGACATCAGAAGTGGGATAAGCAACGGGTTCGTTTGAATGTGTGAGAACGAATCTGACAAACATTGGGTAGTGTAAATTTTATGGCTTCTAGGTCTACGTTCCTTTCGTAGCATGAATTAGTAAGTCAAAACTTCTATATAGAAGACACTAGACTACTAGATATTAGGGATCGTCCATTAATCACGTGATGTTTTCTAGCATTTCAAACAAGTGATTTACTGACGATCGCTTATTGACCTTTTAAAAACACAAATCAGCCATCAACTTTTACAATTCAATTCAATTCGTTTATTTCGTGAACACAGGTTACATAATAGGTATAATACATTGGAATGAGCTTCTCTATGTCCCGCCATAAGGCATACGAAATTTTTGTCATAGGTTTTTTTTACAACTGAAGTTACATAATATTTATACTGTAATTTATTCTAGAAAGTGTCTACATAATTTATCTAATTGTCAGGTAGGTGTACATTAAAAGATCAAATACTTAATTAAATTAATTGAAATTGTCATTTAGATATAGAACATTTGACATTTAGATATACAGAACGATTCCAATGCAACACAGTTCAATTTAGGCACCTAAAATGAATCGCATTCGTACTAAAAATTAAGTTGATGGTACGAATTTGCGATGCAGTTCAGTTTAGGACGTAAAGTTGATCGCGTTGAGAGACGATGGTAAGCTCCCAGATCGTTACTGATTGATGAATGTTATTATAATTTAAACCGATTTTCTTAAAGATAAACTCAGATAAAAATTAAATTAATCTAAACAGTAGATAGGTATCGATATAATAATCATAATGTTAATTTTATTCAGCTACTTTTGTATAATTGTTGCGGCCAAAGCCTGGCAACACAAGGAAGGGAGGCGCCGCGACGGACTTCCGTCGCTCGCCATCTTATACGCACACCTTGTACGCACCGTTGTCCAAAGAATAAATTCTAATCTACAAACTCAGCGCCTTATAAATACAGTTCGATCACAATCTATATTCAGGCCTCTGCGCCAACAATAATTTTGTTTAATTTTGTTTTGTGGGATGATAGCATGCTCTCCATTTAAATTTGCATACCCATAGCCGGTGTAACGTGTGGGATTAAGTTTTATTTTAACACCACATTGTGAACATGTATTATGCATGTTATGTAAACTCATGTTTTTTTCCAGATAAATTATCTTTGTATTTAAACAAATGTGGTATAAATATAACACCATCGCCGATCCACTCGGTCATTTTGACGTGACAACGTCTTAAATTAGGTTGCGGCTGGGAGTCACTTATGAAAAAGTGTAACGCCCGGTAACGTTACGATGAGTCACCGAACGAGAGAGAGGCCCGCCGAATGCCTTGCGTCTCTCTCCCACTCAACTATGATCGGTCTGCCGCGCGCGTAAAAAGACGTTGTCACGTAAAATCTTCGCCCGTAAAACCGACTTTACAGGCAACCATTTTTTTTTAATAGCATTGAAAAACCAGCAATGTATACCGAATTCGTGTATTGGCAAACTATTTGTACAGTTGGGAGCTGGCACAATATTGATTACCCGTGATGGCGCCCCGAGTCATGCTGAGTCCCCGTTGTATCCGCGCGATGGCAGCTCTGTGCCGAGGGACCGGCGCTGAAATTCCTTTTTCTTGAAGAACGAAACGACCTAAAGTCTTCCAGCCGGCCTGTTTACAAAATTTTTTTCATGAACTTGATGAAAACTAGCGTTGCCGTTAACTATCTATATAATTTACGGTCGATAGTTGAATAATAGTTGATTGAAGCGGTGGTGGTGTAATGGTTAAGACGCCCGTCTGTGGATCGAAAAGTCTCAGGTTCGTATCCTACTCGTGCCACACGAGTTTGTACACCAATCTGACTCATGTATAGTAGTTTTCATCGACCACCACTTGCTTCCGGTGAAGGAGAACATCGCGAGGAAACCTGCACACTGGCGGACAGTTTAGTTCTCTAGTGTGTATGCGACTACCTGCCACTAGATGGCGGTATGTAGTCGTAATGACAATTGCAAAGAATGCCAACTTCTCCAAATGCCAACTTCGCATAATGTGACAACTAAAAATTAACACAACAATGCAATGAATTGTGTATTGTGTTAACATATTGAGCCTACCTGAGCTGTGTAAACCACTTCATCGTCAGCTAATGCCCGCTGTTGAGGACCAGCGCCGGCACGACCGCCCCATTCCAATTCTTCCACCAGCACAAATCTGATCGAAACAGATGATTTTATGAGGTTACTAGCTTTTGCCCGTGGCTTCGCCCGCGTTAATTCTCCCGGATGAGTGGTACCCTCCTTCTCCACACTTCGTACTATATATATATATATTTCAAGAAGATTGGTTGAGTGAGATCCGCGGAAATTTCAAACGGGAACAGTTATTTTTCCGGGATGAAAGGTACTTTAAAGGTACTTACTAAGTGTGTTTTTACTTCTCCGTATTTCAAACTATATGTATGCAAAATTTCAAGAAGATTGGTTGAGTAGATAGAGCGCGAAGAGGTGACAAACAAACAAACAAACTTGCGCATTTATAAAATTAGTTATTATAGGATGTTTTTTAATTTACCTTTTGGGATCGTCATGGCATCTGGCTTTCGTCAATGCTTGGTATACGACATACGAAGCGGTTGCTGTTAATGGTACCTACGAAAAAAAATAACATTTTATTAAAATATATATATATTTTTTAAACTTTGTTCAATTATGTAAAAATGTACTTATATATAAACTAGAGAACGTCCCGGCTTTGCTCGGGCGAAACCCATAATAAATTATACGCCTACATCTATAATATAAATCACAATAACACATGAACACATGAACATGAACATATGCACCGCACCCAGCCAGCTCGGAGGCTGAAACGGACGAACCGAATACAGGCCGCAGGCCGTACCTATGCGACGCTGCTTCCATCCATCAAAGTCACGTTTGCTGGAATATACGTCCTTCGTCTACATGCTCCACCTCGCCACCAAAACAGCGTCGAGCTCGCTTACTTTTGCTGTCAATACGAGGTATCAGAGGACGTTCCCTAGTTGGCCTCCCAGCGACCGCTACCTTAACGCTTTCAATACCAATTTTCAATACCTTTCAATACTTTTCAATACCTTTCAATACCTTTCAATACCTTTCAATACCTTTCAATACCTTTCAATACCTTTCAATACCTTTCAATACCTTTCAATACCTTTCAATACCTTTCAATACCTTTCAATACCTTTCAATACCTTTCAATACCTTTCAATACCAATAACGCTTTCAAATTAAATTATCTTTTAAAAGTCACGCTTTCAAATCACACTATATTTAAATAGTTTTAAAGACATAGGGACAGACAGCGGGAAGCGAGTTTGTTTTATAACATGTAATTATGGCGAAGTTAATGCTTAAAGCATAAAATATATTTATTTTTATTTTTGTAAATTGTGGCAACTGTGTCCACTAGCTAACGCCTGCGGCTCCATTTGAATTCCCCACGGGAACAGTGTGTATGCGACTACCTGCCACTAGATGGCGGTAAGTAGTCGTAAAAGTCATGTCAGATGCCTTTAGGCGGCTTGAATAAAATCTGACACACTCGATATGATGATGATGATGACGGGAACAGTTATTTTTCCGGGATGAAGGACATAGGGTATCAAAATCAAAATCAAATCATTTATTCAGAAATTAGGCCTTCACAGGCACCTTTTCACGTCATAATCTAAATTAAATGATGTTTACCAAAGCTACAAACTACTAGCATTTCGGAACGACCACTGCTGAGAAGAAATGCCGAAAGAAACTCATTCAAACAGTGTTGGTCCCTATTATGCCAGAAGGGCTTACCATTTTTTATATAAAAATTTATGTATAATTTTTTATCAGTAATATAACATTAAGTACATAATAAAGTACATGGTCAAAAGCTATACTGAAACATATTATGATTGTGATCAAGTGCTGATGAAAGGAAAATATATATATACTTATATATATATGTATAATTAACCAAACAAAAAAAAAAACTTTTAATAAAAGATCGAGCTGACCAGTTCCCCCGGCAGCACCCGTTCACGAGTTGACGCGTGAGTCAGCCATCGCGAAGCTCAACCACAATAGAGGGAACCTCCCGACCCGATCCACGACGCCGCTACCGGTTTGACCATTTGAATGTGCATGACATACTCGATCTTCATAATCTAACATAATAGATACCTATGTTACTTTCAGACACTTGGAGATCACAAATCACGTATATGTTTTACAATAAATGTCAAAATATATGTAATAAACATGTCAAGAAAATATATAAATAATAATAAAAAAATATTAAAATCAAGTGTGAGAGGTGGAAGTTTTAGGAAGGGTCCAAGGTTTTTTATCATTTAAATAGTCGCTAATCGTGTAATAAGCATTAGCCATTAAAGCATTTTTAATATATGATTTAAATTTTGGCATTGGCAAGTTAATAGCCTCTACATGGAGTTTATTGAACAATTTAACACTTTGACCCACGAAAGACCGCCTAACCTTTTTAAGTCGGAATCTGTTCATACAAAGTTTATGCCTATTACGAGTGACTACACTGTTAACATCGCTCAATGTTTTATACAGGTGTAAGTTAGATTTAACAAAAATAAGTACGTCGAAGATGTACTGAGATGCAACAGTCATAATATTTATCGATTTGAATAATTCTCGCAAGGAATCCCGTGGCTTAAGCCCATAAATAAAACGAATTGCTCGTTTCTGTAAAACAAAAATTTTTCCTATGTCAGCTGCATTACCCCATAACAATAATCCGTAGGACATTATGCTATGAAAGTAGCTGTAATACACGAGCCTAGCTGTTTCGATGTTTGTACACCTATGTCCTTCTCCATACTTCAAACTACATGTATGCAAAATTTCAAGAAGATTGGTTGAGTCGATAGAGCGTGAAGAGGCAACAAACAAACTTATTATCGCATCTATACTAATAATAAAACTGTAATTTATAATATTAGATTTGATCTAAAAATAAAAATATATTAAAAAATCACTATATTGCCTAATATATTATAATATTTTAGTTTTAGAGATAAATTTTGTAATAACAAGATGACAAAGGAATGTATCAATTTCTGTTATCCCCTACAATAATTTGTTTGACATAACGCAAATTTTCAGACATCCCTGTCCCTGAGTCCCTGTCTCGACGACCTCGGTGGCGCAGTGGCAAAGTTCTTGCGACTGAACCGAGAGGTCCCGGGTTCGATCCCCGGTCGGGTCATGATGAAAAATGATCTTTTTCTGATTGGCCCGGGTCTTGGATGTTTATCTATATATGTATTTGTTATATATATGTATATATATATATATATATATATATGTATATATATATATATGTATTTGTTATAAAATATAGTATCGTTGAGTTAGTATCCCATAACACAAGTCTCGAACTTACTTTGGGGCTAGCTCAATCTGTGCGATTCGTCCTAATATATTTATTTATGTGAGATTTTGCGCTGGAGTTAACGTGTAAGGAGGGGGGAAAAAATTTTGTTGACCTCGGTGGCGCACTGAACCGAGAGGTCCCGGATACGATCCCCGGTCGGGTCATGATGGAAAATGATCTTTTTCCGATTGGCCCGGGTCTTGGATGTTTATCTATATATGTATATGTTATAAAAATATAGTATCGTTGAGTTAGTATCCCATAACACAAGTCTCGAACTTACTTTGGGGCTAGCTCAATCTGTGTGATTTGTCCTAATATATTTATTTATTTATTTAAGTCTTTGTCTAAAATTTACAAGGTAGCGAAACGACTGGTTATCTAAATGACTATATTGTTAACCGACCACATTTCAAAATCACTGGACTGGCACGATGAAATAAAAAAACATGCACTTATCAGATCTTTAATTGACGTAAATCAGTTCACCTACTAAACAAACTTTTTACTAGATTTTGCCCGCGGGTTCGCACACGTGAATTTCAGTTCTTAAGAGGGATCGAAGTAAAAATTTCAGTTATTCTTTAGTCGCGTATTCTAAGACTGGTAAATATTTATATATTAATAAAAAAGTGATATGACTGTCTATACAAACCTTGAGTATGGCGTACGGTATCTCATGGGAGACATTGTGAACACAGACCAGAAAGTTATCAGGCCGTCGTTCCTCATCCGGAGCAGACTCCTCGTCTGACACTGATTTGTCCTTCTGTCTGTCTGTCGATGCTGATCTGTCGATGACAAAAACAACGTTTTACTCCTGTCTCTCATCTCCGTGAGTTCGCAGTTACGTTAGCGCTTAGAGCGGGTTTGCACTTCACACTATCGAGTCGATTCGCAGTGAGACACAGCGAACCAATCACATTGTGATGTGGTCGTCGTTGCGTTACAATAGCGCAATGTGATTGGTTCGCTGCATATCACACTTCGATTTTTTTTTTGGTTACAAACATACATACATTAAAAAAAATGTATTTTTGGCGAGGTCTAACATTCTACTATTCTACTTGAGGCAAAAATACATTTTTTCTATGTTTGTCTGTCACGACATAACTTCCGAACCGTTGGTCCGATTTTGATGAAATTTAAAAGTTAAGTAGGTAGTGTAGGACATGCCAATAGAATGTTTTTAAGTTCGTGGGGCATCAAAATAGGTTCGGTCGTTTTTGAAATACAATTTTGTAAAAACTTATAAAAAAAGTCATTGTGCTTGCGTGGTCGTGTGTTCGTGGCGAATAACCTGAAGTATACCTGATGCTGGTGAGCCAGGCACGGCTGCTGGGGTCGTCACCGACTCGCTTCAACAACAGCCTCGCGCCAGCGCGCGCTGTGGCGCACCTCAGCACTCTCTCATGGGGCGCCAGCACCCTCTGAGTGGGGGCCCTGGAGGGCACCTCCTCTACTAACACATAGCTCCCGAGTGACGACCGACAGACACCCGCTTTTGTTAGGCATTGGGCTATTGCCTGGCGGTGGACAGAAGTTTGAATTTGTTAGGCATATTGAATTTCATATGGTAACTAGCTTGTGACCGCGGCATCGCCCGCGGCTTGTTTTTCATAGTAAAATCTCGGTTATTCTTTAAGAATAGTTAATGATGAATAGTATGTTTACCAATTTTCAGCTTTTAATTTTGAAATTTTTATTTAGTTCCTTTATAATCTTTCACCCCCCCTTTTGAAGCGGTTGAGGGTTAATTTTCAGAAAAATCTAAAACACGTTTTCTTTAATTTGTTGTAAACAACCAAAATCCAAATTTTCAAGTCACTAACTTCAACGGTGTAGAACTTTCATATAAAAGTTTTTCACCCCCTTCGGGGTTGAATTTCCAAAAATCCTCTCTTAGTGCTCATAACTCCCCAGGGAACCTACATGTCAAATTTCAGCTTCCTACGCCCAGTAGTTTCGGCTGTACGTTGTCTGTCAGTCATTCAGTCAGTCAGTCGCTCATTAACGGAAGAGTTATATTATACAATATATATATATATATATATATATATATATATATATATATATATATATATATATATATATATATATATATATATTGTATAATTGTCAATCTATTGTCTTTGACTTAGATTCCCTCTATTATGGTTGAGCTACGCGATGGCTGACCCATGCGTCAACTCGTGAACGGGTGCTGCCAGAGGGAACTGGTCATTTTTGTGTAAGTTAATTGTGTTTTACATCGAAATATACAAAAAAATTGACGTGAAAAAGTGCCTGTGAAGGTCTAATTTCTGAATAAATGATTTGAATTTCAATATATTGTGCTTCCGTGTAACCTCGTGTTCTTTAACCCCCGACGCAAAAAGAGGGGTGTCATGAGTTTAACGTATCTGTCTGTGGCAACGCAGCTCCCAAACGGATGAACCGATTTTCGTTTAGTTTTTTTCTTTGTCAAAGAGATGATTCTATCCCGAGTGTTTTTAGCCATGTTTCATGAAAATCTGTTCGGCCGTTCGAAAGTTGTGGCGAAATGAATATTTAAAGTCGGGGGATTTTTAATTTGTCCAACAAATAAACTTTTTACGCGACGCGTACACGATATGGAAAAAAGAGACAGTATTCGAACGTTAGTTACGCGCTATGTGTTCGTTTGTTTCAGTCATCATCGAGATATCTATCGATTATGCATGCACCCATCAAAAACTGCTTTACTTGGTAATAGCATAGTATGTATGGCACCGAAAATTTACAACAAAATTCCAAATCAATATAAAAGCTTAAATTTAAATCTATTTAAAAAGCACCTCAAGTCTTTATTAACTGATAAATGTTATTAAACTTCAAATGATTTCTTTAATGATAGACTCGGATAGAATTTAGGGCTAGTATAAGTACATTATAATTCTTTTTTTGTTTTGGATTTGTAGTGGATAGCATGCTCCTCTTTATTTATTTATATTTGCATACCTATATTCGGTAAAACGTGTAAGTCTAATTCATTTTGACTATTTGTACTCATGTTTTTGGCAAATAAATGTTTTCTTTCTTTCTTTCATCCGCAGACGGCAATACTCGCCTCATTAGTTGTAGTATCCTGTGTGACCTTCAATATGGAATAGGGTTCGTGTCTCGCCACAGCATAGACAACTAAGAAGTGTATCTTCCTTCTTTCGTGGGGGGAGCTAGGCTCTAAGTCCCCCCTATTGCTCTCGCCGGCTAGCTCTTCGGAACAACGCGAGAATATTAACAACGACGCCATATTGAGAGGTTGGTTTGTTGGGGAACTGAAAAAGATATACAGGGACATACAGACATACAGACACACACGAACGACGAACGAAACAAATTTAGTTATATACCTCTTTTTTTACTTAAATCTTATAATTTCTTTTTTATGTTTAAGTAATTCGTCTGTCGTCTTGTTTCAATAAATCTTTTAGTCTACTTATATCTGTAAGTATGTATAATTATTATATTTATATACAATTATATTTTAGGCTACACACATTGAACCGTGTTTCAATATTGATATTGAAACATATTCCGTGTCAATCTCAACCTTGACGTCGGCAAAATCATCGTTCTGGCATGCCATGACACTTAAAAAAAATCGCTAGTTTAATTATTAATACATTTATATACCCAGTCTTATTCATACATTGGCAATATTTTATCTACACGCTCAGTCGATGGTACTGAACAACATTTCGTATGGAAGCAACCATGAAATCGCGAAAAAAATTTTCTGATCCATACATTTTCCACAGGTTAGGTACCTATTTAATGTTGTATAGAACATCTGATTTTTTTTCGCGATTTCCGAGTTACTCCCATACTGAAAGTTGTTCAGATTCATGGACTGAGCGTGTAGACAAAATATTGCCAATGTACCTATATACAGACAGGGTTACTGGTGTCTAACGCATAACCTTCCAAAGGCGCATAAGGTACATAGAGACTGACATCTTTTGTTCTACGACTTTTGTCTAAACGTAATATATGCAAAAATTTTCTTCTTTTTTTGTTTTAATGTCGTTTCTATAAAATGTTAACTCTACGTTCGATTCCGCTACATAACGCTACTGCACTGCCTCGTGTCGCTCGGCTATTGCATACAGTGAACATGTGTAGAATCGCAGATCAAAATGTATTTTTTTAATATGAAAAAAAAAAACTACGCATCACGAAAAGTCGTAAAATAAAAGTTGCTTGTTTTGATGTACCCGAGTAGTCTTTAGGAGGTTTGGCGTTTGATACCAGCAACCCTGAATATATGTATAGTTTCTTACCGTAATCTAACATGTCTGTACCCCGGTCTCAGGCACTGCAATGGGATGACTCTCTGTGACAACATGTAGTTTGTATCTGCGTCGTAAACTTCGAAACGAACGAACGCCAGTTCTGGGAAGTTTATCTGAAAATAGAATAATTATATATATATTCTCTCTCCCTCTCTCTCTCTCTCTCTCTCTCTCTCTCTCTCTCATTTGTTTTCCCGACTACTTTATGGGAAGGTTACGTGCCACGTCCTCGCACGTAACTGTATATCACCACCACAATACTAATGTTTCGTAGTAATAACTACTTACGTTAGTAGAATCCCAACGTGTCCAAACCGAATGAGGCCAGACTCAATAGGTACTAATGTTTAAATAAATAAATATATTAGGACAAATCACACAGATTGAGCTAGCCCCAAAGTAAGTTCTATACTTGTGTTATGGGATACTAACTCAACGATACTATATTTTATAACATATACATATATAGATAAACATCCAAGACCCGGCCCAATCAGAAAAAGATCATTTACCATCATGACCCGACCGGGGATCGAACCCGGGACCTCTCGGTTCAGTGGCAAAGACTTTACCACTGCGCCACCGATATCGTCAAAACTATAAGCGGCGATGGGGGGGATGTACAGTCACTTGGACAGTGTTTTGGACAGTGAGTTTAGTTTACATATATAGATGATTTTATTGTTAATTTACACACTCATAACAATCATATAGTTTCTCATCTGGTAACATTCCAAAGAGAAATATCTCTATTACATAAAATTGTAAGTAGTATTTAGTAATACGTTTATTTTCTTATTCAATGTAACGCAAAATCAGTGGATTATTTGAACGTTCTCTTGTGAAAATGGTAACAAAACTAGTTTACCTTGAATCCAAATGTGTCTCCCCAGACAGGATTCAAAGCGTTCCTCCTCGCGACTCTAGTCCTTATCTTTCTGCAATCAGCTGGCACTCCCAATATCTCGACTTCCACGAAGGCATTATAGAATGAATATATATTTTCTGCAACGTATTGTCCTGATAAGACTGCCAGTGTGAGGTGCGCTGCGTGGATTCCGTCAAATTCTTTATCCATGGGGTTAAATCTGTGAACGATAAATGTCAGATTAACGTCCTCCATGGCTTAATGATCATCACACAGGAGGTCATGGGATCGGTCCCCGGTCAGCTCAACAAAATTCATAATCAAATAATTTAGTCAGAAATTAGACCTTTACAGGCACTTTTTCACGTCAATTTTTATATTAAGTAGTGATTTCTCACAAGCTACAAACTACTGGCATTTCAGAACGACCAGTGCGGAGAAGAAATGTCGAAAGAAACTCACTTGAACAGTGTCGCTTCCTATCATATTTCATATATATATATATATATATATATATATATATATATATTTCAGAAAATTTCGTCTATCACTGTGCCAAATTAAACGAAAATTGGCCCAGTCGTTTTTGAGTTTATTCATTACAAAGAAAAAAATTTTTTTTTCTCTTTATGATATTACTATGGATAGAATATAGTATCCGTTGAGTTAGTATCCCATAACATAAGCCTCGAACTTACGAGTACTTTGGGACTGGCTCAATCTGTGTGATTTGTCCCTATATATTATTGATTGATTAGTTCAGAAACAATCGAAGAAGTCTGAGATAAGGTTTCACAACGTCGGTGAATCGTACAAGAATGGGTTAATACAAAATTGACTGCCATAGCAAGAGACTCAATTGGTAGGTGTTCTTCTAAGTATGAGACTTTTTCGTATCATATAATCGAAAACTAACAACTCTAATACAGTATTATCTATTAATTCTGGTAATATAAAGCGATCAATTAAAGATACATCTTAATTATAACTTATATTATACTAGATTTTATCAGGGGCTTCGCTCCCGCGGGAATTTTGACATAAAATATAGCCTATAGCAATCTTAGATAACGTACCTTTCTAATGGTGAAAGAATTTTTGAAATCGGTTCGGTAATTTCGGAGATTATCCGCCTCAAATATACAAACTGTTTCCGTGGGAAAATTACGGGGCCGCGGTAAAAAGCTAGTATCAAATGAGGAATTCCCGTCTCCGTGGGAAAATAACGCGGATGAAGCCGCGGGAAATAGCTAGGAGCTAGTATCATATGAGAAATTGTGATTAACCCCTACCTCCTATAGGCTATGTGGCCAGGATCCCACATAACGATAGGTTTTCTCACGTAACCGACACAACCGTTGCTCTCATACAGTGCAGCATTGACCGCCATTGCCGCATCTTCAGTCTGGTAGTTCAGAGCGACTAGTTGTACTCCGCAAGACCAGAACATTACGGGGTCGAAGTTCGATGAGTCAATTCTTAGGCTGGAACAAATATTGTGACTTTTAATGGACATCTAAACAAAACATACGAGTCTAGAAACTGTCCAAATCGAAATCGTCCCTTACGGCGCCCGGCACTCACGGCACTACGCCACAATCGCCGTTGTGTATTGTGTATTCGAACAACGGCAATAAAGACCTTTTGATTTGGACGGCCACATATAATAAAACGGTAAAAATTTTCTGTCTGTACATTTAGTATTTTTGACTGAAATTGATGATACAGAGATAATAGAAAGCAAAAAAAAAATTATATTTTTTTTGTCTGTCTATACTTTAGGAGATAAGCGTGATCACACATACAGACGTATGTGGGTGAATTTTTCACGTGCGTTTGAACGCGGCGTGTTGCGTTGCATTAGTGTCCGACATTTTTTTTTAATGGAGAATAATTATTTTTTAAATTAAACATTTATAAAATTAACATTGTACCAGCACATTACTTATTTATAAAATAGGATAATTAAATTTATTACTGTGTATGGTACAATTTAATAAACACTAATGAGGGCCCGCGGCGGAGTTCAGAACGCTCGTGAAATTCACCCAAATATTATCACGCTTATCTCCGAAAATACTGAACCGATTTACTTAAAACTTTCACCGATTGCTTTGTTTTAATTCGGCAAAACATTTAAAGTTTGTTTCATGAAAATCGGTTCATTAATAAAAGTTATCGTCAGTTCCCGAGGGCATTTATGCGGGCGAAGCCGCGGGCAAACTGTTAGTTACTATGTCTACGCCCCGCTTCCATCGAACATTCATTTCGCACATGTGTCATTATAGAGAATGCATGTATCAAGAAGCGGTGGTGTTGTAATGATTAAGACGCCTGTGGATCGAAAGGTCTCAGGTTCGAATCCTACTCGTGCCACATGAGTTTGTACACCAATCTGACTGATGTATAGTAGTTTTCATCGACTACCACTTGCTTCCGGTGAAGGAGAACATCGCGAGGAAACCTGCACACTGGTTGATTCTTATCAACTTATGTGTGAAATGGAGAAGGCAATGGCAAACCAATCCATTAATAATGCCAAGAAAGTTGTTGTGTGTGTTTCATTCCACGTAATAACCACGTGGAGTACGACTGATGAAGAAGAAGATGTATCGTTGTGGATGTTGGCAAAGTTTAGGAATTTTCCATTGCTACAATGTTAATAAATTGGCGACCTCGGTGACGCAGTGGTAAAGTGCTTGCCTCTGAACTGAGAAGTCCCGGGTTCGATCCCCGGTTGGGTCATGATGGAAGATGATCTTTTTCAGATAGGCCCTGGTCTTGGATGTTTATCTATATATGTATTTGTTATAAAATATAGTATCGTTGAGTCAGTATCTCATAACACAAGTCTCGAACTTACTTTGGGGCCAGCTCAATCTGTGTGATTTGTCTTTATACAGGGTTACTGGTATCTAACGCATAACCTTCCAAAGGCGCATACGGTACATATTTTGTTCTACGATTTTTGTCTAAACGTGATAAATACAAAAAAATATTTTTTTTAGTTTTAATGTCGTTTCTATAAAACGTTAAACTCTATATTCGATTCCGCTACATAACGCTACTGTACTGTCTCGTGTCGCTCGGCTATTGCATACAGTTAACATGTGTGGAATCGCAAATTAGATTGTATATTTTTATATGAAAAAAAAAAACTGCTAATCACGAAAAATCGTAGAATAAAAGTTGCTTGTTTCGACGTACCCAAATAGTCTTTAGGAGGTTTTGCGTTTGATACCAGTAACCCTGTATTATTTATTTTTATATACAATTCTCACCTGACAAAATCTCACTGGATTCCCAACGAACATTTTTTTGCGGTTGTTTTAAAGCACACTTTTTAAATAACCTCATCTCTTGGTTGGAATATTGATGTAGATGTGTGCATTTGTGTCCAAACACTGTTCACTTACCCAGCCGGGTAGGTCCTAACAAGTTGCGTCTCAGTATGAGCTACTAGAGCCATAGGATGCTTCCTGCAAATCTTCTTGCCAATAGCCTCGTTGACTGATGAACATCTGTAGCAAGGGTGGTGAACGGCTGGCGCGTTCAGGCAGCGAGCGCGATTGCTCGACGATTGTGATTGGGCTAGTTGCTGGAGGAAGACCATCGATCAATCGTGAAAGTAATGTCAGACGCCTTTAACAGGCGACGTGTATAAAATCCGACAACAGTGTTAGCATTCGGTGAATGAAAGTTTGTGTGGAAAAGTAATGTCGAAAAGGATAACTATCACACAAAAAAAACACAGTTGGCTATCATACAAAAATCTTGGATCTTATAGAAATTAGTAATCTCTAGCAGTGGCGAAGCCTCCATACGACACGATTCCTGCCGGCTTACCTTGACGGATTCTAATATATATATATTTTTTATTATTAACAATAATAGCTTACGCCCGCGGTCTGCTCTTAGAAAAATTCTTACTAGTTACTATAGGCATGTAGCCGACGACCGATCGCATTACCTACCATAGTAATATTAAAAACGAGCCAGTATAAAACGACAATTTTATCGTGAGCCACATAATTACATTGCGCGCTTTCTAAAGACATTCTTTAATATCGTAATATTAAATACGCAATGCATTTGAAATCGCACAAACGCACACATAAGGTCTTGCTATAGCGCCTCGGTCACGTCAACCCGCCTATGTTTTTGGGAACTTTAAGAATTAGGATGAATGAAATTCACACACACACATGCTTAATACCACTACATAGAACCAATCGTCGATATACGGCGACCTATAACCCGATCTAAAATCGCCTCCCAATCTTTTTGTAGCAGGTATTAAGGATTTGATTGGCTTGACAACTATTAACCAATCAGAGCGATTCTGCCTAGCGTCCTGTCAAAATCAGTCACACTCGTTAGTTAACGCGCGCATTTTGCATTGCACAAGTTTTTTTATGCTAATTTATTTGTTGTGATTTGTGTTGTGTTTGATTGTGAAACATAAAAAATCGAAAATAGTGAAATTTTACTTGCCAAGAGTGTATTGTGCGTAGTGTTTCTGTAAAGGTTTGTTTGTTTTTATTGTTTTTTGTCGTCACATAGGTCGTAGTACGTATATGAGAAATTTACGCGTTATCCGTGTTTTTGGTCCGGCTTTACCTCTGTTTTTTTTCACGCCACGCCACTGGTATCTAGCATGGGTAAACACATAGATTTATGTGTTTACCCATACTAGTAATGTAATGTAATAAGTAACTATTCTACGCTGACGCAGTCGCGGGTAAACAACTAGTAGGTAATAAAATGTTGCCTAATGATCATGGATTACACTGGAGGTCCCTAGTTCGAACCACGGACAGGTCAAAATTGAAAATGGATCTTTTTCAGATTGACCTGGATTTTGGATGTTTTTATCTATATACGTATATAGCGGTGGTGGTGTAATGGTTAAGACGCCCGCCTGTGGATCGAAAGGTCCCAGGTTCGAGTCCTACTCGTGCCACATGAGTTTGTATACCAATCTGACTCATGTATAGTAGTTTTCATAGACCACCACTTGCTTCCGGTGAAGGAAAACATCGTGAGGAAACCTGCAACACTGGTTGATTATTAACTTGTGTGTGAAATGGAAAAGGCAATGGCAAACCGATCGAAAAATCGCCTCGTGTAAATGGCATATAATTGTTTTTTTTTTAACCCCCCGACGCAATAAGAGGGGTGTTATAAGTTCAACGTGTATGTCTGTGTGTCTGTCTATAAAATAAATAATAAAATATTTTATTTCTCCCTGTACATGTTTGTACATATTATCTGATTGTGATTGTAAATCGCCTCGTGTTTAATTGTTCCTCGTCATTAATTACCGTGTTAGTGCTATCACTACTCTCGGATGATTCAAAACTGCTGCTCGGCGCGGACGTGCTGTCTTTTGTGCTCGTGCTGGCGCTCTGGTGCTTCATCGAGCTCCGAGGCGACAGCGGATTTAGGCCACGGAATTTTATTGCCTGGCGATGAAAAAATTGAACGAACGAATGAATGAATGAATGAAAAATTATTCACTCATTCATGTAACCTGAGGGGTTAGTGTGGATTTGCTTGCATTTTCACTTCACACCATTTTCGGGTCCCGGGTTCGAACACTACTCGTGCCACACGAGTTTGTACACCAATCTGACTCATGTATAGTAGTTTTCATCGACCACCACTTGCTTCCGGTGAAGGAGAACATCGCGAGGAAACCTGCACACTGGTTGATTATTAACTTGTGTGTGAAATGGTGAAGGCATGGCAAACCACTACATTAATAATGCCAAGAAAGTTGTTGTGTGTGTTTCATTCCACGTAATGAACACGCCCCTCAGCCATGAGGAAAATACGACTATGATGGAAAATGATCTTTTTCTGATTGGCCCGGGTCTTGGATGTTTATCTATATATGTATTTGTTATAGAATATAGTATCGTTGAGTCAGTATCCCATAACACAAGTCTCGAACTTACTTTGGGGCCAGCTCAATCTGTGTGATTTGTCCTTATATAATTATTGATTTATATATTTCATGAAAATTAAAATTTAATGAAAACAAATACTAATTTGCGACTGATAATGCAATAAAATTAATTTACTTAAGTGGTATTAGATTAGATTGACAGTCCTAAGACTGTAAAGTCCTCGTACGAAGGGAAATCACTCAATTTACTCTGCATAACATTGACTTGAACAACCGTCTGTCTGTTGCTAGCTATTTGTCACAATTATAACCTTTATTACCTGCACATAAGTGACCATATCGCTGAGCTCCTTAGCGATTTGGTTGCTTCGTTTCCTATTGGCCGTGTGTTTGACTGAACCAGATGTTTCTCCGTCCCCCTCGCGGCTCCTGAAGCTCTGGTAGATAGAGAGAGAGGTCCGACCACATTTGTCCTCCATTGATTTGAGAATTTTGTGTAACTCTTTTTCTGTAACAAGTTAATTGTTTTATTTAAACTCCTTCCGCACGACACAATCTGATTGCCCAATTTGATTGCTGATTAAATTGGGTACAATCTGATCGTGTATGTCATGCACACTCAAATGGTCGAACCGGTGGCGGCGTCGTGGATCGGGTCGGGAGGTTCCCTCTATTGTGGTTGAGCTTCGCGATGGCTGACTCACGCGTCAACTCGTGAACGGGTGCTGCCGGGGGGAACTGGTCAGCTCGATCTTTTATTAAAAGTTTTTTTTGTTTAATTATACATATATATATATTTTTTCCTTACATCAGCACTCGATAACAATCATAATATGTTTCAGTATCTTTTGACCATGTACTTCATTATGTGCTTACATTGTTATATTACTGATAAAAAATTATACATAAATTTATATTTAAAAAATGGTAAGCCCTTCTGGCATGATAGGGACCAACACTGTTTGAATGAGTTTCTTTCGGCTTTTCTTCTTAGCAGTGGTCGTTCCGAAATGCCAGTAGTTTGTAGCTTGTGAGAAATAACTATAAATATAAAGATTGACGAGAAAAAGTGCCTGTGAATGTCTAATTTCTGAATAAATGATTTTATTTTGATTTTGTCCGTCCACACGTACATAACTGTATCGGCAACAAAATCGGTTAAGTCGTTTTTGAAATATTCACAATTTTGCAATCTTTCAAAAGAATTTAAACTAGTTGTTTGCCGCGAAGTTAGACCTGGCGAAGATAAGTTTTTTTTTTACAAAATTGCGAATATTTCAAAAACGACTTAACCGATTTTGTTGCCCCGCGAACTTAAAAAATCTATTGACAGATCCTACACACCTTTTAAATTTCATCAAACCCGGATCAACGGTTCGAAAGTTACAAACATACATACATACAAAATGTATTTTTGTCCCAAGTATTAGAATTTTACTTAATTTGTTAGATAATTAAAAAAAATCCCGACATTCAATATTAATTTCGCTACAACTTTTGAACGACCGAACAGATTTTCACGAAACACGGCTAAGAACACTCGGGATAAAATTATCTATGACACAAAAAAAAAAACTAAACGAAAATCGGTTCATCCACATAACGAAAATCGGCCACAGACAGATACACGGACAGACAAGTTAAACATAAGTATGAAACACCGCAGACAGACACGTATAAACTAAAAAGAGCGATGTTATAACCGCTCTTTTTGCGTCGGAGGTTGATAAAAGTGTTTTACCATCGAGTTCCTCATCGTCTTCATCATAATCATCATCGGAGAAGTATTCAGTGACGGAGCTTCCAGCCGACTGGTTGGACATAATGGAGCTGGTACGGTTGCTCTGTTCCTGTAGAGACGTGCTCGTGTGCCGGATACCGTTAGCCCTGATGATTTTCAAACAGAATAATATCCATTTCATAAATGATTTCAACCGCGGCTTCGCCCGCGTTTGTTTTCCATGGGAACATTTTTAGGGTTCCGTAGCCAAATAACTAAAGATGTTCGCTGTAATTATTACTTTCACAAAGAAAATCGCAAGTACAAAAAGGAATCACGCGCCGCAAAGTTTACGCCGAATTTCTCCTAGGACGAACTACGGTAAAAAAAAAACAACATTTTTATAAGAACGAGCGCAAATTTATAATAAGTTGCCGTTGGACATTCGTGAGGTTAAAACACTTGGATTTTTCTTAATATGTGATTATTATTATTCAAAAAATTACTAAGATCATCAAGATATGTAAGATAAGTACGGACTGGCTGGTTCGAATCCTACTCGTGCCACACGAGTTTGTACACCAATCTGACTCATGTATAGTAGTTTTCATCGACCACCACATGCTTCCGGTGAAGGAGAACATCGCGAGGAAACCTGCACACTGGTTGATTATTATAAACTTGTGTGTGAAATGGAGAAGGCAATGGCATACCACTCCATTAATAGTGCCAAGAAAGTTGTTGTGTGTGTATCATTCCACGTAATGACCACGACCCTCAGCCATGAGGAATACGGCTATGTAGAAATTTCACATACATATAACTAGTATGAAAAAGTACATAGATTACCTTTTAATCTAAGAAAAAAAAGCGGCCCAATGCGAGTCAGACTCGCTCACAGTTCGGTACCAGCAAGTAACTTAACATAAAAGTTCTTGTTTATCGATTTTTGTATATTTTATATATTTGCGTTGATGGAATGAAAGGTAAAGAAAGCGTCAAAGAAATTGCTTTATGAGAAATTTAAATACAGATAATTATTTAAAGGTAATGTAAACGTCGCAGACATCTGATAAAATCAGCCGTTTAATTGTAGCCCGTTCATTAAATGCCTGTATTCAATTGTGTGAACATCATTCATTTAGCCGTTTTGTTAAAGAGACGGGTAACCATTAATTCTCAACTTGTTATATAACTTATATAGCAAATATCTCGGGTTCTAAATAATTTATCGCGTTGAAAACTATACAAGATTTTAAGTTAGACCTTTTGCTATATAACGGAGGAAACAGCATCGAATTCCATCCAGTAGTTTTAACGTTTTCAGAGAGGGAATGCTGTCTGTGTGATGGGCACCTTGCCTATGGGGCCTTCTTTAGAAAGGTACCTATTTTTTATTTATAAGATACTTAACCTTAACTTAAAAATTACTAACTTAAACTTAAAAATTAAGTTAGTTTTACAAACGAATGCTTACATAATGAAAGGATTAATAAACTACTCCAAAATAAACGTTTTAATCGACATAGCAAAAGGCGGCAAAGCTTTTGTGTATCTAACATACAGTGCTGTACTCTGACGGGATATATGTGCAGTAATACTCCCTATTATAGATAACTTACCGGAACGCGGTTGCCAGCACTCCACCGTATCCCTGAACTGAACTGGCTCCAGTAAGACCAACGGTTGGACTTGAATTTATTGCGGGTAGCTTTTTATTCTTTATGAGCACCTGGGATATAAACAATCATATTAATATATATTTAAAAAAACTCGCGAAACGCAGCTACAAAAGTATACATATACAACACACCATAAATTTTTATTTATGCCAAAAAAATGGGGCTATCAGTACCTATTACTGATGACAATGTGCATAGTCAAAACTATAATAATTGGTTATAATACTTAGAGTGTGCCACCTGACCACTACGCTTCATAGTAAAGGTAGGCTCAGTGCAGCGGTTCGCACAAAGTCGATTTTCATTGATAAACTCTGGCAATTCTTTTTTATTTATTTTTTGCCTATGCCGGGGTCATTGCACGCGAGAGCGAGAGAACACGATAAACTATGAATAATAATTGGAGTTTCAAACTACGTCCATAAATTGATTGATATTTTGGGATATACGCAAACCTCAAAAACTTTGGTGATAAACGATAATATTAAATTTTGATTCCACACATGTATTAATAGGGTCTTTAATATTAAGCCTTTAATTTTTTTGGTATAATTAAACATTATGGTGCATACTGTTCAGGGTTCTGGCGAGAGTGTAAATGCATTGTTTGAGCTTGTGTATAACACCTAAGACGTATGCGTCACTACGCAAAAACGTCACAAACGTCACGTCAGAAAGTCTCACTACTTTCTTATTTACATCTCATTATCGAGTCGACTCGCAGTGAGACGCAGCTAACCAATCACAGCGCGCCATTGTGACGCGACGACAACCACACCGCCATGTGATTGGTTCGCTGCGTCTCACTTCGAATAGATTCGATAGTGAGAAGTGGAATGCAAACCCGTACTTTACTATTTGTATAGCATAGAAGATTAGTATTGAAAACAATTAAAATTTAACTTATTTCTTTATAATTTAAGTAGATTTAAGTACTTTAAAATTCAGTATTGTGTACAATTTACTTAAGCATTACTATTCTCTCTGTCTGTTTGTAATGTTTAACAAATATTAATTTCAGTTAACTTTTGTTAAGTCTTGGTACTTCTATGTATTAAGTAATTTTGTTTAATTTCTTTTATTTGCACTCCTTTTGTAAAACTAAACCTGATTCTGCAGTCAAACCAAAGTATGGTTTTGCGGAATTCATTCTGTTTACGTCACAGCAATTCGCTTGTACCAATGTTTTCGTGTCTGTTTATAATCAAATCTTCGCCAAAGTTATAAAACTTTTGAACATTTGAACTGAAGCGACTCTGTAAAACAACTGGAAGTGGGAGATTATTCTGCTACTTCCATTTGTTTTACAGAGTCGCTTCAGTTTCCATGGCAATGCATTATTATGATAAACATGACCTATAATGGTCAGCCCGGATCGGATCCCAACGAGAAAAGCCTTGGTAAGCTATTCTGGGACCATTTCACAAAAGACTCTTGACTTAACTAATGACAATAATATTAAATAAATAAATACTATAGTACCTATAGATGAAGACGACCTCGGTGGCGCAGTGGTAAAGTTCTTGCCACTGAACCGAGAGGACCCGGGTTCGAACCCCGGTCGGGTCATGATGGAAAATGATCTTTTTCTGATTGGCCCGGGTCTTGGATGTTTATCTATATATGTATTTGTTATAAAATATAGTATTGTTGAGTTAGTATCCCATAACACAAGTCTCGAACTTACTTTGGGGCTAGCTCAATCTGTGTGATTTGTCCTAATATATTTATTTTGTTTTTATAGATAAACATCCAAGACCCAGGTCAATCTGAAAAAGATTAATTTTTCATGTCGACCTGACCGGGATTCGAACCCGGGACCTCCACTGTAGCAGTCCGGCATGATGACCATTAAGCCACGGAGGTCGTCACATATACATTGATAGGATAGATTTTCACCTTATATTTAAGTTGCTCTGGACTCGGCAGCCTTGGTTCGTCCGTGTAGTCTACTTCGAAGAGGAACGATGTCACCAGTTTATCTCCAAACACTGCCTGAATGAAGACAAAATCAGTACAGTATCTTGAATAGCTACCTTAAGAGTCCAGCTTAGCATCATCGTCATATCGAGTGTGTTATTGCTAACACTGGTGGCGGATTTTATTCAAGTCACCTAAAGACATTTGGTATGGCTTTTACGACTACTTACCGCCATCTAGTGGCAGGTAGTCGCATACACACTAGGGAACTAAACTGTCGATTAGTGTGCAGGTTTCCTCACGATGTTTTCCTTCACCGGAAGCAAGTGGT
This sequence comes from Plodia interpunctella, assembly GCF_027563975.2. Classification (NCBI taxonomy): domain Eukaryota; kingdom Metazoa; phylum Arthropoda; class Insecta; order Lepidoptera; family Pyralidae; genus Plodia; species Plodia interpunctella. The sequence goes on from NC_071323.1 coordinate 2,997,573, forward strand.
GGTCTATGAAAACTACTATATATGAGTCAGATTGGTATACAAACTTATATGGCACGAGTAGGATACGAACCTGGGACCATTCGATCCACAGGCAGGCGTTTTAACCATTACACCACCACCGCTTCTAGTCTAGCTAGATTCGATATTGACGAAATAGGTAGAATTAAATCATGACGAATCTATTTGATTTTCGCTTTAAAAAAACATATTTAGTATTTATGATAAAAACAGCTTTGACGAAGTGCCAATATAATCCTACGCAGGGCACTTTACGTCTACGGACGTTATAACAATTAAACTTCTTTTGTGTCTCGTCCGTGAATGGGTTAAATCTTTACATATTATAAAACAAAGTCCTCTGCCGCATCTATCTGTCTGTCTGTCTGTTTGCGATAAACTCAAAAACTACTGCACGGATTTTCATGCGGTTTTTACCAATAGATAGTGTAACATACTGAATTGTACACCTAAACCTTCCTCAGGAATGAGGAAGGTGTATAATTTAGTGTGTTTTTAACTGAGCGAAGCCGGGACGGGCCGCTAGTAAGGTATAAAGAGAAAACGTTTTTCTACCACTAAATATTATCCGATCTCAATGATTTTTTTTATTGACAAAATATATATTGACAATACTAATATTTCCTTTTTTCAAAATTTTCAACAGATGTAGGTATGTACCTATTTATTGGAACCTGAAAATAATTACTTTTTGTGGTTAAAACTTCGTCGAAATTAGCCTTTTGCATCATAAAATCTATATATGTTTAAAAAAATAGCGATACCTACAAATCTAGAATATAGTATGATAAACGATTGACACCGAAATCAAATGTTTTCGTCACTATTTAATTAGAGAAAAATATTTTCTCCCGAAACGCAAATGTTGTGAAAAATATCTATCATATACCTAAGCACAAACTCCGTCGCTCTTTATCGCACTATCGGCGTTTGTCACTAGCGTAGTGGCGATAGCATGTGTATTTGTAAATACCAATTAAGTAAAAATAGAATCGCTTCTAGTCTAAAATATTATAGTAATTAGCCAGTAAGATATTAAAGTGGCTTGATTCTGACAAGATAGGATTTTAGTAGAACCTACAACGAAACATAGAAACACGTATCACGTTACATACGTCCGCATGCTGTCTCTCTTTCCCATATCGCGTACGCGTCGTGTGAAAAAAAGAGAAAACGCGTGGACGCTGTGACCGTAGCACGTCATAGACAGCGGGAGCGAGGTTATCATTCTCGACCGCTATAAAGGGAAGATATTCCCGCCAGGCTGGTCTAGCTCCTGGGGAACCGCACGCGACAGACGTATTATATATACTTCCAATCGTAAACGCACTATCTGCGCGGTCTAGGCTTCTTAGCTTCAGTCGGGAGTCGACCGTAACGCCATCTGTCCGTAGTGTCGTGAATCTTCTACGTGACTTGTATAGTCGGCTTTATGCGTCAGCGGCGTTGTGTATATGATAGATGTCGCCACAGACACGTTCGTTCTTTTTTTGTTTCGTGGTAGGTTGTAGTTGTAGCGCTTACGGAAACTGACCTCAAAAGTGCTCGCCATGACCTGTTGCTGTGGTAGACTGCAGTGGTTCTCGATACTCAGGATCAGAGGATATGGTGACGTCACGAATGCGCTCCTAAAAAAATATACTAAGTTAATAAACACGGAACACGGATGCAGGAAAGGACGAGGTGGTCAAATGACGTCGAACAATTCGACAAAGAATGTCAAGAGAACACAAAGGATAGGAATGCGTGGAGGAAGTTAGGGGAGGCTTTTGCCCAGCAGTGGGACTTAAACAGCTAATCAAAAATAAAAATAAACTAACAACACTCAACTGCACTAAGCAGGGTGCTTTGTATCGCGGGTCCGGCACACGAAGAACCGCAGACAAATATTTGTGTACACTGGTTAAATTTGCCCGGAATCGAACCAAGAACGTCCAGGCCACGGACGGGCGTGGCGACCACTACGCGACGGAGGTCGTCTAAAGTTTGGTTAAAGTATGATTGGTACCAATTTTTTAGTTTTATAATTAAAATAAATTGATAAACGTTTGCCACAAGCTTTTAAAGTTCCTTTCAAATCATTATTCTAAAATTTCAAAACTTTAAATTTTGCATAAGTTTTCTCGTATAGTTATTTATTTTGTGATCAACCAATAAATATATATGTTAGGACAAATCACACAGATTGAGCTGGCCCCAAAGTAAGTTCGAAACTTGTGTTATGGGATACTGACTCAACGATACTATATTCTGTAACATATACATATATAGATAAACATCCAAGACCCAGGCCAATTAGAAAAAGATCATTTTCCATCATGACCCGACCGGGTTCGAATCCCGGTCAGGTCAACATGAAAAATGATCTTTTTAGATTGACCTGAGTTTTGGATGTTTATCTATATATGTATATGTTACAGAATATAGTATCGTTGAGTCAGTATCCCATAACACAAGTTTCGAACTTACTTTGGGGCTAACTCAATCTGTGTCATTTGTCCCTATATATTTATTTAATAAATAGTTACCTTGCTATAGTTTCGACTACTCTTCGAAAAGGTATTTTTGTAGTAAAGGTATGGCCGTGGTATATGACTGGGCTGCCATCATCCCCGTCCCAACAGTCCAGCTCCACGCAGCGGCATCCAGTCAGCAAAACCTGGTACACAAAATAGGCAACTAGTTATCGCAAAAGTTTAACAGTAGGCATCTACCTACTATTAAAATTTCGCGTTGCATAAATTAGGTATAATTAAATAAGGTATTTGCGCGTTTAATACCTGTGTAAAAAATATGTATGTATAATCCACAGATATAAAAACAGTATAATCTAGATATTTATGATCAATATCATAGACTGTAACAATGCAGCTGGATCTAAATACGAAGATTTAAAGTGTCGATTGTATGGCCTTATTCGATCGAAACTATCGATTGTAAAACTATCGATAGTTCGGCAACACTAGCTCGGTAGTGTGTATCAATAGTCTCGAGGGCAAATATCGATAGTAAGACTAGGTATCGAACTTTTTCTTCGAATTCAAATTCAAATTTGAATACGAAGAAATAGCTACTTTCCAGAATGCACGTCACTGAATGCGTATTGAATTGTCTCAAAACTCAGTAGGTAGTAAAATCAAAATAATAATAATTTAAATCGTTATCGCACTAAAGATGCTATATCTTTAGTTGATTTTATTCGATATCAAATGTTATTTACAAAATAAAGAAGAAATCAGCATGAGTAGTAAAGTATTATTAAAATCGCATGTATGTAATGTAAGGCGCATAATGCGCATGCTCTAAATTATCGATTAGGTATCGTTTGTGTCTATTAGGTAAGTAAGTAACAGAGCATAACCAATAGCTCAGCTATTACGCGTAGTGTTTTACAATTATTTCCAATAAATAAGTTATACGGCTCCATTTCTTGTCTTTCGAAACACACAAATAAAAAAAAAAAAAACGTCAGTCACTCAGTTGTCAAAGTTGTCAAAAATCGATTAGGGTCGTTGCTCGTTTGCTGCCGGTGCAATTTGTAATTTTTTGATTAATTTGTGCTATTTAAAAGTGATTCTTATTAAAAAATGAAGGAGACAAACACCGATGTAGACACTCGCAATGTTGTTAAGAACAGGGAGTTGCTATATCGAATGATTATAAGGTAATAACGGTTTGTTATTGTCATACATTAATTCCACCTACTATAGCTGAATATATTGCCGATATCCTCGTATATTTATACAAGTACATATTACTGTTCGCGAACTACTTATGCCTATGACATGAGGATGAATTATCATGTTTTTATGTAATAAAACATGGTAACATTTTGAGGTTATGTTTTGCTTTCAATATTACAGCTTAATCATCCAAGTTTCTTCATTTACACATAATGTGTTTGCTGTAACTCATAATGTGTCCATTTTGTAATATATTCCATTTATAACAATGATATTTTCGTATAGTCGTAGGTTGATATACATGGATGTTTAAAAACACTGATTTTTTTTTGTTTTTAGCCAATTATTCTATGATGGATTCCAGCCTATAGCAGCTACACTTGCTGCGGCTGTACACGCCGATCCCCCATGCCCTCCTAGTGACAGGTAAAATTATAACTGCATATATTCCTAAATGTTTCATCCCACGATTAAGCTGTGTAAACAAAAGCTGTTCCAAAGACTCTTGTAGTACTCCAAGTGTTTAGTACCTACCAGTTATAGTTAAATAGTTGGTTGATCATATGGAATAAAAAACAAATTCACATTGTGTATTTCAGGAAGACCTCAGTGGCGCAGTGGTAAAGTGCTTGCCTCTGAACCTAGAGGTCCCGGGTTCGATCCCCGGTCAGGGCATGAGGAAAATTATCTTTTTCTGATTGGCCCTGGTCTTGGATGTTTATCTATATAAGTATATGTTATAAATTATAGTATCGTTATGTTAGTATCCCATGACACAAGTCTCGAACTTACTTTGGGGCTAGCTCAATCTGTGTGATTTGTCCTAATATATTTATTTGTTGTAAAAAAAATTTCTATGTTTTCACTTACTAAAATGAAATTAAATAAATAAAAAATAATACAATAAACACATACTAACCTTTTGCATGTTGCATTAAAATATCAATTAAAATTGCAAAATGCTAATTTTCCGCCTTTATTCAAACAAAATCTCATATCTCGGAAACTAGAATCTGCCCAGTGGTTTGCTTGGAACACCACATTTAGTCACATAACCAATAACTTTGAAGAGTATACATAGCGGTCACCACTTCCAACCGTCTGTCTGGAGGTCCTGGGTTCGATTCCCAGCGCGGGTGAATATTTGCAAACATAATCACAAATATGTGTCTAGGTGTGTTGTGCCCGTTTCTGTGTTTGTGTCCATCGGACTCGCGATACAAGCTTAGTGCTTTGTACGGGCTGTTCAGTGTTCATTTATTTTAATATGCTCAATAGATGTGTGTATAAAGTTCTTTGTAAGTATGAATTAAAAAACACGTTTTTGCTTCAGATTGTTGAATTTGATGATGGTGGGGCTTCAACACGAGCCTGATCGCAAAGACCGTTTGGCTGCCTCCAGCGGGGCTGAGCACCTTCTTGGTACTACCGGATTTGGTAAGTGGAAAATGAATCTTTCAACCAGGGATGTTATGAATATTTGCATTCACATTTGCATATGCGAATGATTCGCATAATTTTAAAGATTCACATCAACAATGGCATTCGCATCAAACTATGCAAATGTTTTGTGAATGTGAATCTGTGCAAGTCGGTGCGTGCTAGAAGTGGACGGGTTCGCCTCACAGGAGAAAAGGGCTGCCGAATTACTTTTTATTAAATATAATTTGCCGCTATTAAAATTTGAACACTGAACTTGAATACTTTATTACAATTAATATAATTATTAACTAATTGTTTGCCGCGAACCATGACCTCGCGAACACAATATATTTTTAGAAAATTATAATATTTCAAAAACGACTTTGATGCCCCACGAACTTAAAAGTTCTATTGGCATATCCTACATACCATATTTTAAATTTCATCAAAATCGGACCAATGATTCGAATGTTAACGCGTTACAAACATACAAAAAATGTATTTTTGCCCCAAGTTGACTTGTAGACCTCGCTCGGTTAATAACTGTTCCCGTGGAAAACATACGCGGGCGATGCCGCGGGCAACGGCTAGTATGCATTATGTTTCCCATCCAACAGATCTGGAATACGAAATGGACGCGTCGTCACTGGCGCCGGAGCCGGCGACGTACGAGACTGCGTACGTGACGTCACACAAGATGGCGTGTCGCGCAGGCGCATTCAGCGCGTGCGGGCAACTAGTGGCCACAGGCAGTGTGGACGCTAGCATTAAAGTAATTCAGTTACGGCCGAATATTCAAAAGCTTCTCAAAAATTATTAATCTGTTCTTAACAGATTATCGTCGCTCAACTCGTACTCAAACGTATTTTAGGTGTTAATTGTTAATTAATACACAATTTTGGTTGAGCTTCGCGATGGCTGACTCATGTGTCAACTCGTGAACGGTTATTAAAAGTTGGTGAATTATATATATATTTTCCTTTCATCAGCACTTGATCACAATCATAATATGTTTCAGTATCTTTTGACCATGTACTTTATTGTGTACTTACATTGTTATATTACTGATAAAAAACTATACATAAATTTATATTTAAAAATGGTAAGCTCTTCTGGCATAATAGGGACCAACACTGTTCGAATTAGTTTCTTTCGGCATTTCTTCTCAGCAGTGGTCGTTCCGAAATACTAGTAGTTTATAGCTTTGTTAAATATCATTTAATTTAGAATATGACGTGAAAAAGTGTCTGTGAAGGCCTAATTTCTAAATGAATGATTTGATTTTGATTTTGATTTCAACCAATCTTCTTGAAGTTTTGCACACATGAAGTTTGAAGTATGCAGAAGGGCATAGGGTACCTAATTCTAATTTCTGAATAAATGATTTGATTTTGATTTAGTACAAAAATTGATCTTCACTTGAGAAAAATTCCCGATTTTCGCGCATACTCGAAGCATAATTAATGTCTGACAGCTGTCAAATCGTTTATTAAAATCAATGTTAACTAATGTAGCTAGAATCTCTGTTTAACCGCAATTCACGTGCGAATTTGTACATTTTTTGGGAGAAATTATTTAGTTATTTTTTTATAAAATGTCGTTGTCGCATCGTCGTCGTTTTCATCAAAATTTTATTTTTAAACTAGCTTTTGCCCACATCTTCGTATATCCGTTTCCCGTGGGAAATTCAGGAAATCCCTTCTCAGTGCTCCCCTACACTGTCACACTAAATTTCAGCTTTCAGTAGTTTCGGCTGTGCGTTGTCTGTCAGTCAGTCACTCAGTAACGCAAGAGTTTTATATATTATATATAGATTATTATTGAAATATTATAAGATATACTAAAGTTCGTCAACAAGCCAAAAACTTTTGATTAAAATTTATGAAAAGAATTACCTAGCAGTTTTTTTGACAGGTGACATACCAAGAAATTGACGTTCCGTTTCCAATATTGAAAAATTCATATTCTATTAATAATTTAAGGCCAATAAAGGTTCATTTTGGTTTGGACGAACACATATATTTTTGTTCTTCTTCATAGTCATATTCTTCATGGCTGAGGGTCGTGGTTATTACGTGGAATGAAACACACACAACTTTCTTGGTTTTAAATTAATGAAGTGGTTTGCCATTGCCTTCACCATTTCAACCAACCAGTGTGCAGGTTTCCTCACGATGTTCTCCTTCACCGAAAGCAAGTGGTGGTCGACGAAATGAAAACTATTGTAGTCAGAATGGTATACAAACTCATGTGGCACGAGTAGGATTCGAACCTGGGACCTTTCGATCCACAGGCTGTCGTCTTAACCATTACACCACAACCGCGTCTATTATATTTTGGTTACAGTTGCAATAAGGTTCATTTTGGTTAGGACGAACACATATATATATATATATATTTACAGATCCTAGATGTTGAGCGTATGCTCGCCAAGTCAGCTCCAGAGGAGGTGGACCCTGGAAGGGAACAGCAAGGACATCCAGTTATCAGAACTTTGTAAGTTTTCTTTCTTTCGTGATATGTTGCTAAAACTGGTGTCGGTCGGAGGTTCTACCACGAAACATACAAACACGTAGAACGTCACTGTCGTTCGCATGCTGTCCCTTTCCCCCCGTATCGTGTAAAAAAAAGACAGAACGTGTGGACCTACTTAGTTGACGGAATTGAGAATCTGGAGTGATTACGAGAATTAGTTATTAAAGTATCGGAAAAAGCTGTGCCCAGGGGCCTCGCTCCCGTGGGAATTTCGGGATAAAAAGTACCCTATGTGTTATTCCAGGTTATATTCTACCTGTGGATTTTGCGTGAAAGAGTAACAAACACACACATACACACAAACTTTCGCAAAACCTCCTAAAGACTACTTAGGTACATCAAAACAACCAACTTTTATTCTACGACTTTTCGTGATTCGTAGTTTTTTTTACAATACAATCTAATTTGCGATTCTACACATGTTAACTGTATGCAATAGCCGAGCGACACGAGACAGTGCAGTAGCGTTATATAGCGGAATCGAACATAGAGTTAACGTTTTATAGAAACGACATTAAAACTAAAAAAAAATTGTTTTTTTTTGTATTTATTACGTTTAGACAAAAGTCGTAGAACAAAAGATGTTAGTCTCTATGTACCTTATGCGCCTTTGGAAGGTTATGCGTTACCCTGTATATAGGTAAACATCATGACATGTCAGTCTGGAAATACCACACTCTCCGTATATAATTTACAGATATGATCACACCGATGAAATTACTGGTCTAGATTTCCATCCCCGAGAACAGATACTGGTGTCCGCTTCAAGAGACTGTTGCATTAAATTGTTTGACATCACCAAGGCTTCCGCTAAGAAAGCATTCAAGTCTATCACGGTAAGTTTAAATGTGAATTTGTTTATACGTGTCACACAATGCTTTTTAACTTATTTTTGATAATAATAATGAGATGAAAAAATTCGGGAAATTGAACCCGCGCCCCTGTCTATCCGGAACAGAGTTCTTGACCACTGTCAAGTAAAGTGCTTGCCTCCGAACCGAGAGGTCCCGGGTTCGATCCCCGGTCGGGTCATGATGGAAAATTATCTTTTTCTGATTGGCCCGGGTCTTGGATGTTTATCTATATATGTATTTGTTATAAAATATAGTATCGTTGAGTTAGTATCCCGTAACACAAGTCTCGAACTTACTTTGGGGCTAGCTCAATCTGTGTGATTTGTCCGTATATATTTATTTATTTATACCTTTTAAATTTCACCAAAATCAGACCAAAGGTTCGAAGGTTATCGCGTTACAAACATACATACATACAATGAATTTTTGCCCCAAATTGATTTGTAATGTTGCAAAAAATATTTTAATTCTTTAAGGACGCCGAGCAAGTTCTGGCGGTAGCTTTCCATCCGTTAGGAGATCACATCATAGCGGCCAGCACTCACCCCGTGATCCGCCTTTACGACGTCACCACCAGCCAGTGCTTCGTGTGTCCCGTGCCCTCGCACCATCACACGAAACAAGTCAACTCTATCAAGTATGTGGTTCTATCTTGTACTTGGGTAATATAAAATGATATGGTATTTAAAATGATATCGGGAATTTTTCTCAAGTGAAGATCAAATTTTGTACTAAATCAAAATCAAATCATTCTCTCAGAAATCAGGCCTTTACAGGCACTTTTTCACGTCATATTCTAAATTAAATGATGTTTACCAAAGCTACAAACTACTGGCATTTCGGAACGACCACTGCTGAGAGGAAATGCCGAAAGAAACTCGTTCAAACAGTGTTGGTCCCTATCATGCCAGAAGGGCTTACCGTTTTTTATGATATATGTTTTTTTTTTATAGATAGTGTGATTTCTGAGGAAATGTACAGGAGTCTAATATACTTCAACGAATCCAACTAATATTATGACTGAACCGAGAGGTCCCGGGTTCGATCACCGGTCGGGTCATGATGGAAAATGATCTTTTTCTGATTGGCCCGGGTCTTGGATGTTTATCTATATATGTATTTGTTATAAAATATAGTATCGTTGAGTCAGTATCCCATAACACAAGTCTCGAACTTACTTTGGGGCTAGCTCAATCTGTGTGATTTGTCCTAATATAAATAAATAAATAAATAAAATTATAAATGCAAAAAAAAATTGTGAGGATGTGTGTATGTTTGTTACTTTTTAATGTCTTCTTTAACGTTCGTCTTTTCGTCTCACGTCGTATTTTCATTAGAGATTAGTAGCTACTCTTATCTAATCCACATACCCCACTGTTACAAGCAAGAAATTATGTTTTTTTGAAAATACACAAGCATCTATTTTAAATGGATTTGTTACACGTGTCACACGTGCTTTTTAACTTATTTTTCAAAATAGTAATTAGCTGAAAAGTACATAATACTTTATGTACATATGTACTTCGAAGTGTGGAGAAGCATGTAAGGTATCTTTTATCGCGGAAAAAGCTAGTATATCTACAGAACAACTTGGGGGCAAAAATTCATTTTTTGTATGTATGTTTGTAACGCGATGACTTTCGAACCGTTGGCCTGATTTTGATGAATTTTAAAAGGAATTTTTAAGTTCGTGGGGCAACATACTCGGTTGAGTCGTTTATGAAATATACACAATTTTTTAAGAAAACTCATCAAAATGTATTGTGTTCGCGAGGTCTAACAGTTCGTGAAGAACAACTGGTTATATTACATAGGATTTAAACGTCACTGTCTCGAGAGATCTAATGAAAAATTATGTGTTTACTCAGGTTTTCACCCAACGGTAAGTATTTTGCTAGCGGCAGTGCTGATGGCTCAGTTAAACTGTGGGACACGGTGTCCAATCGCTGTTTCAACACTTTCGTCAACGCTCACGACGGATTTGAAGTGTGCTCCGTCGCTTTTACCAGAAATAACAAGGTGAGAGTTCAAATTCATACATTTTTAACCCCAACGACGCAAAAAGAGGGGTGTTACAAGTTTATCGCGTGTCTGCCTGTGGCATTATAGCTCGATGAACCGAATTTCGTTTAGTTTTTTTTCTTGGGTCATAGATAATTTTGTCCCGAGTGTTCTTAGCTGTGTTTAATGAAAATCTGTTCGGTCGTTCGAAAGTTGTAGCGAAATGAATATTGAAAGTCGAGGGTAGGGGGGATTAGAGTACAGTAGCGTTATGTAGCGGAATCGAACATAGTATTAGCGTTTTCTAGAAACGACATTAAAACTAATAAAAAAGGAATATTTTTGTATTTATCACGCTCAGACAAAAGTCGTAGAACAAAAGATGTTAGTCTCTATGTACCTTATGCGCCTTTGGAAGGTTATGCGTTAGATAGTAACCCTGTCTATCATAGACACCGTACACATACCAAACTGAGTGATAGAGTACCTTAGGTAGGTTATTTATGCGAAGTTTTTGATATACTCTGTATGTTTCCAGTATCTGTTAACGTCTGGTTTGGATTCCTCTATAAAATTGTGGGAGTTGGCTAGCAGCAGATGTCTCATACAGTACACCGGCGCAGGGACAACTGGTATGTATCATCTTCATAGTCGTATTCCTCATGGCTGTGGGTCGCGGTCATTACGTAGAATGAAACACACACAACAACTTTCTTGGCATTATTAATGGAGTGGTTTGCCATTGCCTTCTCCATTTCACACACAAGTTAATAATCAAACAGTGCACAGGTTTCCTCACGATGTTCTCCTTCACCGGAATCAAGTGGTGGACGATGAAAACTACTATACATGAGTCAGATTGGTGTACAAATTCATGTGGCACGAGTAGGATACGAACCTGTGATCTTTCGATCCACAGACGGGCGTCTTAACCATTACACCACCACCGTTCTATAGGTATACAATTACTTTCGCTTGCACTTTTCGGGATATCCCTTCGAATCAAATCAATATTTTTTCAGAAAAAATATTGAATATAGTGCATTAGATACTCGCGAGAAAAAACTTTATCATATCAGCACAATCTATGCCCTATATAATAATAATAATTATAAAGAGGTAAGTGTTTGTATGTTTGAGGCGGGTAATCTCGGAAACTGCCGATTTTGAAAATTCTTGCAACATTAGAAAGGTACATTATCCAAGATTGGTATAGGCTATATTTTATCTCGAAATTCCCACGGGAGCGAAGCCCCGGGCGACATCTAGTAATGAACAATATTATTAATTTAGCCATTTCACAAATTGATGTTTTTGAGATGCCATTTTGCGAATTAGTCTTTTTGCGACTAGGGTGCCATTTTTTCCGCCATTATGTATGTACCACAATATGCAATAAGAATTATTCATTCATTCATTTATTTATTTTGCGAAAGGCTTTTTGAAACTGATCGCAAACGATAATTAACCTTACGATCGGTACATATAAGGTTCACAATCTAACTCGCAACAATATATATATATATAGATTAGCGACTAATTTATAGGCAAACAAGAGCATATTGCGCAAGCGGTGTTCAACCACACGGAAGATTATGTAATGTTCCCGGATGAGGCTACCACTTCACTCTGCACCTGGCACTCCAGGAGCGCCAGCAGGTGTCAACTCATGTCCCTGGGGCACAACGGGGCCGTCAGGTGAGTAGGGGATAAAGGGTTTTGTTAGCTATGTAGTGTAGAGGACAAGTGACAAAATATTCATTGATTTTTAGAAATTGATTTCTGTCGCGTCTGTGTACTTGGCATCGCAGCTTATTTACTGATGAAACGATTTGGACGCGTTTCTTTTATTTGATAGCAATTTTTTTTTGCGGCGGTTCTTAGATATGTTTGATCGAAATCGGTTTAACCGTTCAAAAGTTGTAGCGCAATGAATATTTAAAGTCGGTAGGGTTTTTTAATTTGTCAAACAAAAATAAACTTGTGTAATGTTTTAAATGATTTTTTTCAGGTTCATAGTTCATTCGGGTACTGCTCCGGCATTTTTGACGTGCAGTGACGACTATCGTGCAAGATTTTGGTATAGACGGAACACACATTAAGACTTTACGATCTCAAATATTTTGTAATATTCTACGCTTGTGACACAACTTTATTATAGTAAAACACGCTATGAAAACGCGTTAAATATACGCCTGGCGTGTTTTATGAAACCTATTGATTGAGGAATAAAATAATTACTTAAACGAAACATATTGGAAATACTACAATAGTGAAACCGAATTTTTCGCCTCCTTTTTTGAATGAAAATTTAATAATTTATAGGTTAAATATAACACGACATATGGAAATGTTTTTAGTATTAAGTTTAGATTTATAAGTGAAAAGAATTCTTAAAATTATTTGTTTAGTTTTATTTAAACCCCCGAATCGTATGGTACGGCGAAGTGCTGTTTTACCGACAATACCCTACTGTTTTGCCGACCGATGATATAATGTACAAAGAGAAAATATTAAAGCTTTATAGTTATAATAACTAGCTATAATTAATTCCTTACATAGTAAGAAACTGATATTTTAATAACTACATTTTTTTTTATAAATATATTAGGACAAATCACACAGATTGAGCTAGCCCCAAAGTAAGTTCGAGACTTGTGTTATGGAATACTATCTCAACGATACTATATTTTATAACAAATACATATATAGATAAACATCCAAGACCCGGGCCAATAAGAAAAAGATCATTTTCCATCATGACCCGACCGGGGATCGAACCCGGGACCTCTCGGTTCAGAGGCAAGCACTTTAACACTACGCCACCGAGGTCGTCAAATATTAAATAGAATGCCTAAGATTGGTTGAAAATATGGACGAAATAGATAAATGGACGGACAGAGTTCATAGAACATTGGGTTTTAGTTCCTCATGGCTCGCTAGATGCCGCTAGGTGTTTAGAATCGATAAATTATCATTGAAATCTACTTCCGACGTCGTACAGAAAGTAGCCAACTCGTCTATTGTAGTAATATGGTAAGGACAGTCTAGATGGCGCTGCGGGACGGTCGTTAGTAGGTATCTATTTAAAAGTTTGTATATGTTCTTATTTGAAAACTAGCGCCATCTAGTTTTATCTAGATGGAAACATTCCTTAACGAATAAACTTTTCATATTAATAAATTGATGGCGCAACTTAATCTAGGTACTTTCAGGTTTAAAATTAGCGCCATCTATTAGCCTGTATTAAAACTTATACAGGATTTCTAACAATTTCTGATATGTACGTGTTTTTGTACGACTTCGTCAGTCTTTTTATCTGTTTCGTCCAAAGATTTTGGATAACCCCACATCGAAATTCTTTCGATTTCGTCCATGGTTGAAAAACAGTGTTGCCAGGACACGGGACCTTCATTAATTTTCTACTATGTAGAAAGAAAGAAAGAAAAAAATATTAATTTGGTACTTGCATGCATATAAATAACACTTTACAATGTTTAAGAATAAATAAATAAATATGTTAGGACAAATCACACAGATTGAGCTAGTCCCAAAGTAAGTTCGAGACTTGTGTTATGGGATACTAACTCAACGATACTATATTTTATAATAAATACATATATAAATAAACATCCAAGACCCGGGCCAATCAGAAAAAGATCGTTTTCCATCATGACCCGACCGGGGATCGAACCCGGGACCTCTCGGTTCAGTGGCAAGAACCTTACCACTGCGCCACCGAGGTTGTCATACAAAAATACAAGTTGCACTAAAATGTATTTCGCTCAGCATTGTGTCCTGTGCGTGAACCGGGACGCTGGTCTTCCGCGTATACCAAACTACCTATACACTAAAAGTCAAAACATAAAACAAAGAAAAAAAATGTGTGGCGCCGCCCACTCAACTGCCTACCTTGGAGGTAAAATAGACTCTAAAATTGTATGGTATGGACCATCAGCTAACAAAAACCACTAACCTGGCTATACAACTCGACTGATGATTCGCCTTTCAGCTGGTGTCCAGTGAGATAAGTATTGTGGCTACTCGCTACGTAGTATTGGCTGAGAGGCCCGCTCATGTCCTTTGAAAGGGCTGTGGTGACATCTTCATTCGATTTCGACTTGCTGGGGAAAGAATATGCTGTTAGCTTTCCTTTAGGCGCGATTGGTCCAATTCGCGATTGGTCCAGTTCGCAGTTGGTCCAATTCACGATTGGTCCAATATAAACTATTTCCAAAATTAAATAAAATTACACATGTTTCTTTAAATATATATTAAGTATAGTAAGATATGATTATTATTGTTAGAATCTTATATACCTTGCTGGTTTGAGGACGGATAAAAAGCATACAATGTTCCTATCTGTATGTACCTATGTATGTATGTCTGCCCCGTAACGGGTGCTGCCGGGGGAACTGGTCAGCTCGATCTTTTATTAAAAGTTTTTTTTGTTTGGTTAATTATACATATATATATATATATATATATATATATATATATATATTTCCTTTCATCAGCACTTGATCACAATCATAATATGTTTCAGTATACCTTTTGACCATGTACTTTATTGTGTACTTACATGTTATATTACTGATAAAAAATTAGCATAAATTTATATTTAAAAAATGGTAAGCCCTTCTGGCATAATAGGGACCAACACTGTTTGAATGAGTTTCCTTCGGCATTTCTTCTCAGCAGTGGTCGTTCCGAAATGCTAGTAGTTTGTAGCTTTGGTAAACATCATTTAATTTAGAATATGACGTGAAAAGTGCCTGTGAAGGCCTAATTTCTGAATAAATGATTTGATTTTGATTTTTGATTTTAAGGCATGAAGACGTGATTAGTATTTATATGTAAATTATACAATTTCGGAAACATCGTATATTTTGAACCAACCGCGAATTGGACATTTTTTGGAACTTTGGACCAATCGCGAATTGGACCAATCGCGCCTAAAGGTTAGCTTTGCTATATATTGGCGGAATTAAATGCTACGAATATCTAAACGACGTTAATTTGAACGTTAAAATTGCAAGCTTGCAACTCACTCATAATTCTGAATTAAATTTAATCGTATATTGGCGGAATTTGATACTCCCACCGAATTCTGAACTTTGACGGATTCGGCAAACATTGCTGGTATATAAATGCCTCTCATACAAACTATTCAATGTTCATATTCATTCGCGTCATCTGTCAGAGTTCGGTGATAGTGCGTAGCGTGCATAAAATTTTTATTATTTTGGTTTGTATGTATTCATATATTGATATATATGTAGTCTTATGTATATATGCTTTGCTATTTATATATGTAGTTATTATTGTATTTTAGTATGTGATAGTACTTATTTGTGTTTAAGATATTTTTGCGCCGCACAACTTTTCTCTGTTTCTCCTAATGGTTAGCCGGGAGAGAATGCTTATAGCATTAAGTTCGCCATTTGTTTATAAGTATGTTTTTACTTGGAACAATAAAGTCTTATAAATAAAAAATAAAAATAAAATGTCACCAATGGTCCAGAGAGTTTTTATGAGTCTTTATCTGTTGCAGTTGTTAAGATATACATAGGAATATTACCTACATATAATGTTCATATATATGTGGTTACAGCATAATGTTCGGATCAAAATATATGGTTATCGTTGATTAGATCATGGAATAACGGAGTAAGTACCTACTAATTCCACGCATTGGATATCAAAACCATTTGGTGTCATTCAATAACATGTAGGCTACTCACATCTTATCAATAACAGAGTTATCTAAAGATTTTCCATTAAAATATTACAATGACTTCACCTTCAATACTTATTACAATGCAAAAAAAAAATTGGCGCCTCGCTTGTACACATATGCCGGTCGGCCTAGTAACTTTTTAAAAATTTAGGTAATGAACAAAGGAATATTCAACAAACTGAGAGTTGACAGCTGTCAGTGGATATAATCGGTAATACATTTTTTTAAAGTATTTATTTCAATCCATGGTTACTATAAAATTTAAACATTGAATTAGTAGTACCATCATCGTTGTCCAGGATTTAAATAACAATAAAATAACTGCACTGGCCACCAAAGTTGTATTAGAGAAATAAGTTGACAACGTTATTCTAATTTCAAATATTTTTCACTGTCAACAAAATTGCCGCCGATAGTTGAGTTGTATTTTTGGTTTCCAATATATATTTACATTTTAATTGCCACTACACAAGAGTTTCATTTATTACGACCATAGATATTGTTCAATCGTGGTAGTAATATAATAGTATTGTCAGGATTTTTATCGTGGGTTATAATAAACAGGTACTAGGCAGTAGGTAGAAAAGTAAAACTTAAGGTAAGACCTAGAACAATTAAATATAAATTAAAAATCTAAAATAGAGATTAGGTGATACGTATATAGGTATATATTCACAATAAATGGAGCACTTACCCTTATTGGTTCTGTTCTTATTATTTTATTTAATGTTTATAAATTTATCACGGCCACCCTCTTGCCTCGCTAGCTTGATCGTAATGTTTACGCGTCAAAGTGTTCGAGCGGATTTAGAATTTCAAAATTTATGACAGTAGATCCAAATGTGCCAGCGCAGGCGAAATATATCGAAAGAGATTCCAAACAAAGCGTAGCTGCGTTACAGTATGCTATGGAATTAGTACGGAGTACCTACTAATTCCATGTACTGTACCGTGTTAAGCTCATTCTTGGTAAAATCATCGTTTTGGCGAACGATGGTCATAACACAAAAAAAAAATACATTATACGTACTTGATAAAGTTATTTGCTCTTCTCTGCTCCGGTACAAACGCGTAGTTGACCTTATCCGTTAAAAATCTGACGAATCCTTCGAATGATAGGCAGTTCTCAGCGCGAAGGACCGGGTCAGGCTCGTGTCTCTGGATATAAGGAATAAAGTTATAGAAAGGAAATCCTATCTGGATGGATTATATATTATTTTGCTATTTAGAACAAAAAACTTTAGTATAAGAGTAAGAAGTTATGTAAAAAGGTTCTATAAGAGCAAGCCTTCAACCCTTTTAAAAGCTTTTATTTAGTTTCACCTGTCCCGTTGTCTGTAATCAAATCTTGCAAGTTCGATTTCTCCTACTTCCAGTTGTTCTACAGAGTTGAAATTTCCCACGTCGCTTCAGTATCCGTGACAATTCATTATTATGATAAGCATGACTTGATGATGCAGCCCGGATCGGTTCCAAACGAGGGATTTCCTCAACCGTTTACAGCACGGACATGGGTTTTTTGTCAGGCGTTAAATCCCATAAGATCTAATGACAATGAAAGTTTGTGGGAAAAAAATACTTTTTTTTTAATCTTGTTAGTTTCTTAGGCCTTATAAGAAGCATTGCAAACAAAAATTCGTCAGAATTACGGGTTACTCGCGAACGACTGCTGTTCCAAGGGCAGCTGTCCCCCCCTGCCCGAACTTCGCTACACCCATGCCCCAGAACAGACAAGACACCTTTGACACAAATGTACGAGGCGCCATTTACGCCATGTACATTTTATGATATCGATTGTGGCGACATCTACCACACCACATACACAACGTCGCCGACGCTAAAAAGCCGACTATGCAAGTCATGTAGAACGACACTACGGACAGATGGCACTACGGTCGACTCACTACAGAAGCTAACAAGCCTAGACCGCGCAGACAGTGCGTTTTCGATTGGAAGCATATATACAATCTCCGACATGACACCGTCTTACCAGTATGATGTTTCTCAACTGCTCCTCTGTCTTTGGCTCGTGTTGTCTCGTCTCACAGAACTTGCCCAGAGTTGGTAACGTCAACACGCGTCCGCTCACATCCGGACATGCTCCTGTAAACACATATATTATAATGTCGTAAAAAACAGCAGAAAGTTGCTTTATTATGTTCTCGGTTTGAAAGATGTGAAAGGCAATGTCAATAGGATATTTGACTGTTATGTGTTTGTTTTAAAATTATTCTATACTAAAGTACAGTCAAACACGTGCTGCCCGCGGGGCCATAAAACTTCGGTGCGCTAGGGCGAGGGGCATGCGATGAGTCACTTATCGATAACCGTATATCGATCCCTAAGTACGCTTGCGCACAGTAATTAACTTACTTTTTCACAACATAAATATCGACATGCGTCGCGCCTGGTGCATCACTATGCCTGCCGTAAAGCCCGCAAGTGCGACAGAGAACGCAACAGGCGGCGTCTCGCTTCCATGTTTTATGGCTTCGCGGGCAGCGAGTCTTTGACTGTACTATAGCTTTTGACCGCGGCTTCGCCCGCCGGGAAGAAAGGTACCCTATGTCCTTCTCCATAAAGTCCATAAAACTACATACTTACTACTTAATAAGTAATTCATTGTTTGTTGTTACTTGATGTTTCGTGTACTTCTATTATCTTACGCTATCTCATTTTGTGCGTTGAATTTTTTCCTTTCAAATACTTGGTTGACTGGAAGAAATCCCTTTCTGGGATAAGTCCGCCTTTGTACGCGTTCTTTCTTTATTTAACTGCTTTCTTTGTATGTGTTTTGTTGAAGTAATTAAACGCACCTACAATTTGACAGTTGTCTATGTCATAGATATATCTCGCTCTTCTAGCTTCGGCCATTACGCTGTGTATTGTGTGCGCTATTAAAACATAAATAAATCTCGGTTCATCCTGTGGCTACTTTTTATTTTCATCCATAACCCTTCATGTTTTCTTCGTGCAATAAAGAGTTTACAAACAAACAAACAAACAAACAAACTTACCTATATGCAAAATTTCAAGAAGATTGGTTGAGTAGACTCGTGAAGAGGTAACAAACATACTTTCGCATTTATAATATTAGGTCTAGCATATGACTAATGTTAATTTTGACGAGTGCGTTACTCCAGCTAGAAAGGATATCCTACAGAAATATTAATAGAACCTATGATTAGTGCCTAATCAGCTATGTACCTATGTGTATTGTTGTGAAAATGGAGTTAAATGAATTGAAAACTATATTTACCAGGTAAAGCAGCTGCTGCTAATAAATCGAAGGCTTTTTTCCTGTGTTGTTTGTCTGTCGGTGGCTCCAAATCTAAAGAACCGTTTCTTGTTAGCAGGCCTGTTGACAAAATTGAAAGATTTTTAGGTACATTCGTTATCTAGTGTTGCCGAAATATCGATAGTTTTACAAACGAGCCTATCGATAGTATCGATACTATCGCTAGTATTGTCCTGAAATATACTTACTATCGATAATCGACGAAAATCTACGAAGCGATCGGGATCTACAAATCAACTCGCGCAAAAATATTTTTTTTTGTACTTATAAATGTTTGTAACGCGATAACTTTAGAACCGTTCGTTTGATTTTGATGAAATTTAAAAAGTATGTAGGATCTATCAATAGAATTCTTAAGTTCGTCGTGCAACAAAATAGGTTAAGTCGGTTTTTGAAATATTTACAATTTTGTTAAAAACACATCAAGAATTTCCTAATGTGTTCGCGAGGTCTAACTATAGTAATATTAATTCCACCAAAAACATTTTCATGTAAAAATGTTGCCAAGACGAGTCTAGTTTGCTTCACAAACTCCACACTTTAGCAAAAATGTATGAAAAAAAGGTCAGATCTCAAGTAGTGACAAAATTCTTGATATAGGTATGTGCCCTAACTTTACCAGACCTAACTTCACACTTATTCTAGTTAACTCACCAGTCCTAAAAGCAGCTCTTCCACGGAACAGTTCAGGAGAACTCCTACTCCTTTCAGCCCCAAGGAGGGGCGATTTGTTTCTAGGTACTGCAAGCTGTTCGAACACGTCACGTAGCTCTGAACGCATCACGAGACTGGGGACAACAAATGACAATAAAATTATACAGTTTTCGAATGAATAACACACAAATTGAATGAAATGAATGAATGAACATTTATTGCCAAAAATTAAACACCACATGACTGTAAGTAAAAAAAAAAATCTTATCATACAAGTATATATAGGTGTGTAAGCAGAGTTGTCACGTTGTGTCGTGGGTTCATTTCGGCAAATAGACCCATTCATTATACATATGTTGCAGTCACGTCAGTAACTTTAACGCTGATTTCCAATGGACCTCACGGGTCACGGGCAAGTGTGGCACATAAAATACATAAATATTACCAGGTCAGGTTACATGAATAAATATTTGACCGAGCGATTGCAACAACTTATTCAGAAATCAGTTCAAATTATCTCGTAAATCTTTTGTTTTAGTGCCATTTGTTTGGTATCAATGAAAATCAGCGTTATGACTCCTTAGCCTTTGTAAAATTATAGTTTTGTTCATTTTCTGTTATGCATATTTGTATGCTATGAATAAATTTCGGTAAATACATCCGGTTCTGTAGATTTTGCGTGAAAGAGTAAGAAACACACACACACACACACATACATACATCCTCACAAACTTTGGCATTTGTAATATTTGTAAGATTTTATATATATCTTTACAAATGCTCTTTTATGTCAGCTGCTTTAAGAGAAAGTCTACAATTAGTGGCGGTTCGGTTATTTATGTAAAAAATTGTCTACGCAGTAAACAGCGAACAGATATAGTGAGCGTGAGCTTTATCTTGAGCGCTGTGCTGAGTTATCCTGTGCTGAGAGCTTGAGGATGTAACACTTTTATGTTTTAACGTTTTATTTTTTGTATTTTCATTTCGGAACTCTTTCATTCTGTTTGTCTATTATTTTGTTCTTGATAATGTCTTGTCATGGTCTTGTATGTCAAACTGAAAGATTGGTAGATTATATTCTAATGTGTAAAGATTAAAATAAATTTTAATCTCCTATTTATCTATTAAGATAGATCTGTAATTAATTATAGGATCCCCATATATTTTGGGGATTTACGCTCCGGCACCGGATTCCCCTTCATCCTACGGCCGCACTTTGAAGATATTCCCTTTCCCTAAGTTTTCTTGATGTCTGGCTGGGATTTGGAGGATTAAAGGAAGTGGTGTTTTTGTTTAGAGACCTTTTTATCAATCGGGATGTGTTAATATTTTGTTACCCACCTATTTAACGGTATTCTTCCATTTCCTTTTTATTACATTTTCTCAAATTAAAGTCTGTCATTTTTGTAACGAAGTCATTTTTGTTATATTTTCCCTTACTAGTTTAGAATAAATGTTACAAGGACCATATCATTATTTGTGTACCTACATGCCTACCAATTAGTGAATTAAAAGTGTATGAAAAAAAATTAAACATTAAAATGAATGTTGAAATTTAATACTCACCTAAAACTCCTGAACAGAGTGACGAAATCCATAAAATCTAATTGTGTCTCGTACCCCACTGAGCCCGTTCGTAGATGCTTCAGGTTTTCCCAAAACCTTTCGCTGGTCTCCAGTCTTCTCAAACTGTAGATAACAGATACTTTTTTTATTTTTTATTCAGTTACATCAACCGTGAATACATAGGTAAAACGCTCAACGCAAAAGATAGTTTTAATGTAAACACCATATGACAGGTATAAATTCAAATGCAAAATTCTTTATTCAATTTAGGATGATATACATCACTTATTGACGTCAAAAAATTACTTAAACTAAGTCTACCGCCGGCTTCCAAAGCGCAGGTGAAGAAGAAGCGGCGCAACAAACTTCACCGCAGCCTTTTCTCCAAGGATGTCAATTAACAAATATAATTCTTATACATATATTAAAAATTAGGAAGACGAATTTAAAAATGGTGGTGGCGTCGTGGGCCGGGTCGTGAGGTTCCCTCTATTATGGTTGAGCTACGCGATGGCTGTCCCATGCGTCAACTCGTGAACGGGTGCTGCCAGAGGGAACTGGTCATCTCGTTTCTCATATATTTTCATGTAAGTTAATTGTGTTTCACATCGATATATATATATATTATAATCAGCACTCGGATCACAATCATAACCTGTTTTGATATACCTTTTGACTATGTACATTATGTACTTTTATATATTATTAGAAAGAAAAAAAAAAACATTGTAAGAAACAATAATGGTAAGCCGATCTGGCATGATAGGGACCAACACTGTTCAAATGAGTTTCTTTCGGCATTTCTTCTCAGCAGTGGTCGTTCCGAAATGCCAGTAGTTTGTAGCTTGTGAGAAATAACTATAAATATAAAGATTGACGAGAAAAAGTGCCTGTGAAGGTCTAATTTCTGAATAAATGATTTGAATTTTGAATTTGAATTTGAATTTTGAATTTCAAAATTTGAATGAATATTTATTCATACATACAAAAAATGTCCCAAGTTGAATTGTAGACAATTAGTTGAAGCGCCGCCGACGCATTATAATACACATAACGAGTCGCCTCGCCCCAATTTATCGTCGCCCGCTGCACATCACGCTACAGCCGTTGCTTTGATCATTATGCCCCCATCTCCCCTATCTTATAAGGTCATTGAACTGTCAAAATCTCTGCGTGAGCCCCTCCCAATTCTCGTAGACCATTGAGCAGAGTCAGCGGATTAGAAAATTAGATTTTAAGCTTCAATTGCGGGTCAAGGTCATCGGGTTTTCGACAAAAAAATCGAGGAAGCAATTTTTTTTTTGTTGTTTATTTGTTTTTTTTTTACTATTTTACAAGCTTTTGCTCGCGGCTACGACCGCGTTTATTATGTGCGTCCGCTCGTAAATTGTTTTTGTCATATCTCGGGTTCTAAGCAACGTATCGCGATGAAAACTATACCAGATTTGAAGTTAGACCATCCGATATGCAACTGTAAAAACCGCATCTAATTCCATTCAGTCATTAAAATGATAAAATTTAATAAATTAGGTTAGTATATATAAATTTAATCTTTTATTCATGTTTTAGTTGAAATTTGAAGTAAAATAAATAAATATATTAGGACAAATCACACAGATTGAGCTAGCCCCAAAGTAAGTTCGAGACTTGTGTTATGGGATACTAACTCAACGATACTATATTTTATAACAAATACATATATAGATAAACATCCAAGAGCCGGGCCAATCAGAAAAAGATCATTTTCCATCGTGACCCGACCGGGGATCGAACCCGGGACCTCTCGGTTCAGAGGCAAGCACTTTACCACTGCGCCACCGAGGTCGTCAAATAGGGATAATGAAAAAGATGATTTCAAAGATTTAATCATACATAGGGACAGACAGCGGGAAGCGACTTTCGATTTTAACCCCCGACGCAAAAAGATGGGTGTTAAAAGTTTGGCGGCAAAGTGTGTCTGTTTGTCTGTGTACGTAGATCATCAACGGGTGAACCGATACGGATGCAGTATTTTTTATTTGATAGGTAGCTAATGTTTATGCGGTGGCTCTTAGATATGTTTGATCAAAATCGGTTCAGCCATTCAAAAGTTGTAGCGAAATGAATATTGGAAGTCGTGGTATTTTTAAATTGTCTAACAAATAAACTTGTATACTTACTGTAGTGATGTCGGTAAGAATCCTAACTACATATCCTAATTAATGTTACAAATGCGAAAATAAGTTTATTTGTTTATTTAAATGTCTGTTTGTTTGTTTGTTGCCTCTTCACGCTCTATCTACTCAACCGATCTTCTTGAAATTTTGCATACATGTAGTATGAAGTACGGAGAGGGACATAGGACCTTTCATCCAGGAAAAATGAATTGCTCCCATGAGAAATCACTAGGGAAAAAGCTAGTATGTAAACTAGTAACTAGTTTGCCGTACCTGCTTCTGTTGTGCGATCCGGCCATGATAGTTGTAGCGGCTGCTGTGAGCGAACTGTGTCGAGGGGCGCACGGATGGTGCTGGCTCATTGTCGCTGAATACGAGCTGCAATCAATCCTACTAAGATTATAAATGCCAAAGTCTGCGAGGATGTTTGACGACCTCGGTGGCGCAGTGGTGAAGTGCTTGCCTCTGAACCGAGAGGTCCCGGGTTCGATCTCCGGTCGGGTCATGATGGAAAATGATCTTTTTTGGCCCGGGTCTTGGATGTTTATCTATATATGTATTTGTTATAAAATATAATATTGTTGAGTTAGTATCCCATAACACAAGTCTCGAACTTACTTTGGGGCTAGCTCAATCTGTGTGATTTGTTCATACATTATTTATAATTTATTTATTTTTAAGACCTATATTTGTTAATTGACGTCCATGGAGAAAAGGCTGCGGTGAAGTTTGTTGCGTCGCTTCTTCTTCGCCTGCGCTTTGGAAGCCGGCGCTAGACTTAGTTTAAGTATTTTTTTGACGTCAATAAGTGATGTATATCATCCTAAATTGAATAAAGGATTTTGAAATTGAATTTATTTCCACACACATTGAGACACAACTGTCACCTGTGTCTCGGCGAATGTCCCAGGACAACTTCGTCTTCACTCCTGGTCCCTGATGTGTGCGTGGAGCCGTAACTCTTCGGGGAGCTGGTCTTCAACTCTGAAGTGGATTTGTTTTTCTGTAATAACAATTCTATTTATTTATTTATTTACATTTGGGAAACAAACAGTTATATAGAAAAACAATAAAATGTAACTTAACTATTACAAAAACCAATCAAGTTTCCATTAAATACTGTTACAAATTTATCGAACATACAAAATACGGCGTGTTAAATTCCTCAATAATTTGGGCATTTAAATTACCTAATTTCCTTTTTTAATGTATTAATTGATAATGTAAATAATGTCCAAGTCGTTATAATAATTATTGTAATTTTGGAAGGCGAGATATAATTAAGTATGTTGAGCATAATTCGTTTTTTGAGTCGGAACAAAAAATAATTTTCTTATCCTAGCCATGACCCATAATTCTAGTGTGGCGACATCTACCACGCCACATGCAAAACGTCGCAGGTGTAAAAAGCCGACCAAACGCCATGAATAACAAGCCACACAATTGATCCACGACTCTACGGACAGATGGCGCTACGGTCGACTCACTACAGAAGCTAACAAGCCTAGACCGCGCAGACAGTGCGTTTTCGATTGGAAGCATATATACAACCTCCGACACGACACCGTGTGTCGCGTGCGGTTCCCCAGGCGCAACACCTAGCCTGGCGGGAAGATCTTCCCTTTGTGGCGGTTGAGCAATAATCACCTGATTCCCGCTACAAAATAGCATTAAAATGCATCTTTTAGACCTACATGACTTAAAAGATAAGATGAATCTAAATGTTTATGTAAAAGTTTAGATTATAAAACATACCTATTCCTTTATCGCTCACGGGGGTGTGTACATAAATCGGTTAATCGTAATTATTTTACAAACGAAATAACGTGGTTTAAATAGATGCTTGAGTATTTTCAAAAAAACATAATGTCTTGCTTGTAACAGTGTTGCTTGTAACAGTCTCACGTTGACGTGAGACGTGAAGATCCGGTCGAACTGGCATGATCTCAATAGCTCAGTGGTCAAGAGCACTGTCCCGGATAGACAGGGGCGCGGGCTCAATTCCCGCGCTCAATTCCCGCTCGATTCCAGAATTTTTTCATGTCATTATTATTTTCGAAAATAAGTTAAAAAGCCACATTCTTATGCCACCTTGTGTTTGTGTGGCTTATTGGTGTGCCTCCAGTGAGTCGCGCGATCACCAGAGGACACTAAACTTTTGATTCGATGGCACTGACATGTCTTAAAGACAAAAGCCCCAAAATAAATAAAGATAAAATAAAGTTAAGCATGTGTGACTTGTATAACAAATCCATTTAAACGAAATTCTATTGTTCGAAACTTAACTTTAATTAGTGCAGTTTAGAATTCACTTGTCGAGTCCGGCGCTAACTAACCCCCCGGTAGGATGACGATGAAGATGTGTTATGACCATAGATAAAAACAAATAAAGTTTATGGGTTATATTATGACCTTTAGCTTATATCATGTAGTAAAACTATTGTATGTATGACACCTAAAATTTATAACGAAAATTCCACAACAATATAGAGATCAGAATTTAAATTTATTTAAAAAGCACCACTGGTCCTTACTGATTGACAAATGTTATTATAATTTGAACGATTTTTTTTAAATGATAGACTCAGATAATTGTTTTGTGGGATGATAGCGTGCTCTCCATTAAAATTTGCATACGCGTGCACGGTGAAACATGTAGAATTAAGTTTTTCTTTTAACACCACAATGTAAAAAAATGTAAACTCATGTTTTTGCAAATAAATAATCTCTGTCTTTGTCGTATCTTGCTTACTAGTATATTATGTAGGTATTGTCCGCTAATGTGGATGTTATGTGTGCTTTTATATCTATATTATCTACAACTATTATGATAGATAGATAAAACATTTATTTGTAAAGCAACAACACAATACACAACCAGACTAAAAACACAAAATAAAACACAGTATTCACATAGCACAATAATTGAGCAAGTACTGTGTACTGTGTTGCAGCAATACAAAAAGGCCCATCTCAGTACACATATCACCCAGTGCGGCGATACACTGATTTTCAGATGAGACCCGAATCAGTGTGCGAACGGTGTGTGTGTGTATTAACAGTAAAGAAGGAGATATATAACTACGATTGATTATAAAGAGGTAAGCGTTTGTGAGTTTGTATGTTTGAGGCGGGGAATCTCCGAAACTACCGAACCGATTACAAAAATTCTTTCACCATTAGAAAGATACATTATTCAAGATTGCTATAGGCTATATTTTATCTCAAAATTCCCACGGGAGCGAAGCCCCGGGCAATATCTAGTGTCTTATATAAACATATATTTTTATACCTGTGTATTTATGTATTATTGTTTTAACTACACTGGATTTGTTATAATTCTTATATACAACACACGAGTTATTAAAAAAACTGATGTACCTATTTAAAAGGGAAGAATGCTTGTAAACCTAACCCTAATCCTCTAACTAATGTTATAAATAAGAAAGTAAGTTTGTTTATTTATTTGTTTGTTAGTTACCGCTTCACGCTCAAAATAATAACCAACCAATCTTCTTGAAATTTTGCATACATATAGTTTGAAGTACGGAGAAGGACATCTTTCACTACGGAAAAATAACTGTTCCCGTGGGAAATTCACGCGGGCGAAGCCGCGAGAAAAAGCTTGTAATGTACAATATATTTTAAGGACGAAATAAATGTTTTTTATTCCTTACTGAAGTTACCTTAAATTTAATTCCTGTGTTCCGTATAGATTCAGTATGGTCCGAGTAAACACCCTTCACGGGCGTTGAGTGCGACGAGCTGCCGCATGTTGATTCTCTGCCACCAAATACCTATAGAAAAACATTCTATTTGTATCGTAATTTAATACTTGAATAAGTTTTTACAAAAATATATTAATATTTTTGCCACAACCTTTCATTGTCGTCTGGTGAGATCTTATGGCATTTAACGCCTGACAAAAAAACCCGTGTCTGTGCTGTGAACGGTTGAGGAGAGCCTTGGTTTTGTTCCGATCCAGGCTGCACCATCATGCGTATCATAATAATGCATTATCATGGAAACTGAAGCGACGCGGGAAATTTCAACTCTGTAGGACAACTGGAAGTAGGAGAAATCTAACTTGCAGGATTTTATTACAGACAACGGGACAAGTGAAACTGAATAAAAGCTTGTAAAAGAGCTTGTATCAAGTGGTTTGAATCAAGTAAATATAGATAAAATATAAATAAATATATTAGGACAAATCACACAGATTGAGCTAGTCCCAAAGTAAGTTCGAGACTTGTGTTATGGGATACTAACTCAACGATACTATATTTTATAACAAATACATATATAGATAAAAATCCAAGACCCGGGCCGATCAGTAAAAGATCATTTTCCACCATGACCCGACAGGGGATCGAACCCGGGACTCTCGGTTCAGTGGCAAGCACTTTACCACTGCGCCACCGAGGTGGTCAAGCCCCCAAATCAACCCCCAAATGATTACAATGGGGGGTGAAAGTTTGTATGAAAAGATACTGAAACGGTTCTCCGACAATTGCTTCGTCTACGAACGTTACGTCCACAGATTGTTTCGACAACGAGCGTTTGAACGACAAAATCCTTCATCTACGAACGATTCGCCGACAGAATAGTAGAGACATCCTGTTCTGTTAAAGTTCGTAGACGAAGCAATTATCGGAGAACCGTTTCATACTCGTATGAAAATAGTTTATGTATCCGCTTTCGTTTATTCACGCGGGCGAAGCCGCTGGCAAAAGCTATTATAAACTATGATATAAACAGACATTTACATTTATAGTTATAATTATATCCTATAATAATTTGACATATATTATACATACTCTAATAGCGTCGGTAACCAGAGGTTCGCAGCAACAGCCGTCTTCGTAATACAATGCTGTGTATTTATTCTTGAGCCACGTTAAGCTCCTGTCCGCCAATTTGTTCTGGCTCATCAACGCCCTGATCACAGAGTGGAGGCCCACAGCCCATACCCTGGAACAAACGGGAATAATTAAATATAATAAAATAAACAATGGATTCATATTATGTAATACATATATATATTAAACTTTTTATCGACCATCCATTACTTAACAATACTTAAATAATTAGGGTAGGCGACAAGGTCAGAAAATTGTACAACATAATTTTTTGTGCAATTCTCGGCACATAAGTTGAAACAAAATGGCGGCCATGAGCGCAGGTTTAATTAGAGATGAAAGTATTAGAAAGGATTTATAGCGGTTATTATTTATGTAAAAATAAACGAGTATTTTGAATTTCGCTGGTAATCACGAAATATCCCGTAATTATAATACTTTTATTTCTAAATAAACCTGCGCGGACGGCCGCCATTTTGGTTCAACTTATGTGCTGAGCATTGTATGCTTTAGATAAATGGCTGGGCTGATTTTGTAATAGGTTTTTTAGAAGCAAATAATTCCCAAAATATTGGAATAATCGAAAAACTGTTTTAGAGACCTCAACATAATTTCTAAAGACCTATCCATTGATATATTACAATGCTATGTTATCTAAAAAAAAAAAAATCATTCTTCAGTTACATAAATGGCGTTCTACGCAAAATAATTTTATTTTTCTAAATCATACTACACTATTTTGTAGCGGTTCTTTTGAATACACCTGATTAGTACGCATAGTCACCGAATAAAATTTCTGTGACATACCGACAGACGGACAGACTGACATTACGGAACTATAAAGCTTTAGTTTTTGCCATTATTTATTACTATATATATATATTGATAGATAAAATATAGCCTATAACAATCTTGGATAATGTAACTTTCTAATGGTTAAAGAATTTTTGAAATCGGTTCGGTAGTGTCGGAGATTACCCGCCTCAAACATACAAACTTCACGAGCACGAGGTGAATTTCACGAGCGTTTTGAACCACGCCGCGGGCTGTCATTAGTGTTTATTAAATTGTACCGTACACAGTAATCAATTTAATTATCCTATTGTATAAATAAGTAAAGTACTGGTACAATGTTGATTTTATAAAAGTTTGATAAAAAAAAAAGATTCTTTATTCAAAATAAATATGCGACACCAATGAAACGTTACACGCCGCGTTAAAACAGTCGTTCACCTTTAAAATTCACCCACAAACGCTTACCTCTTTATAATAATAGTATAGATTAATTTGGCTAATACGGAACTCTAAAAATAGAAGAAAATTTAATTATTTTCAATACTTTAAAATCTGAAAGCAATCTTACCTATAACTATAGCTAGGCAGCAAGAAGTGTACAGTTCTGTTATCGCTAAGTGTTCTCCCGTACACTAGTGAAATTATATACGGGCCATGCGCAGATGAATCCAGTCCGTAACGTTTGGCGTTGTTGGTTAGCTCCGCCAAGTCACGAGGGTCTAACAGTTTACCGCCAAGACGCATATCTTTCACGCACTGGAGGTCTATGAACCTGAAAAGGAACAGATTCAGATTTTATTGCAAGTCAGTACTTGTTATATATACGTTGTATACGTTGGTTACATGCATATGTTGTCTAGCTGTTTGCCCGCAGTTTCGTGGGATTAAAGGCCTTAGGGAACAGGTTTTTCTTCGTATTAAATGGGATTGGGATAGATGAAATAAAATATCCATAGCGCATTTAAAATACACACAGCGCCATCTAGCATTTTTGTTGGAAAGTGTATTTTATTAGCATTTAGCGCCATCTATAATATTAATATAGGGTTTTCGCAAATCCCACGAAAACAATAGTTTTTGCCGGGATGATAGCAGGTGTTATTCACCATACAATTAATTACAAATATATACGAAAAGGTAGCCTATGTTATTCACCATACAATTAATTACAAATATATACGAAATTTCAAGAAGACTGGTTGAGTAGATAACGCGTGAAGAGGTTACTATAGCGGGAGCTAGGTTATTCTCAACGCACGGCTCCGACGGTGTCATGTCGGAGGTTGTATATATGCTTCCAATCGAAAACGCACTGTCTGCGCGGTCTAGGCTTGTTAGCATCTGGTAGTGAGTTGACGGTAGCGCCATCTGTCCGTAGTGTCGTGAATCTTGTACGTGACTGGTCGACTTTATGCGTCGGCGGCGTTGTGCATGTGGAGTAGTATATATCGCCACAGTTACAAACTGACTTACTTTCGCATTTATAATTAGTATAGGATAGATATTAGGATAGGCTAGAATTTAATGGTTTGATGACATAATGGATTGGACCGGACTTAGATACAACCAACTGAAAATAGTGGACCAAAGCCGCGAGGATTTCCGTATGCTGTTACGATGTGAATTTCGATCTCGACAGTGGATCGATATTGGCCATTTAGTCATTAATATTGGCTTTACGCGGTTCTATGTCAACATTACTGTCACTTGACAGCTGGTGTCAAGGGCGGTGTTGTTATCGTACAAAATTTGCATCTGTTTCAGGAAATTAATTGGTAAATATCAACAAGGATAATTATTTATGTACGATAAAGTCATGCTGAAGGACTGAAAGAAGCAGTTTACGTTAAACTAAATTTATTTACAAAATATGGTTTCTGTTTCGAGAGCAATAAAGGTCCTTTAGTCATAGTTTATGTCGGGAGTTTGCTGTTGTAACATCAGGGCACACAGGATCGAAGTTTCGAGTGCATTTCCTGTTCATCGTAGCCGTGGAAGGTTGGACATGATGACCAGGAGAATTTGCCTAATTGCTTGGAGGGCTATTGACCTCCAAACTTCAATTCGAAGATGGCACCCCATGATGATGATGATAGGATTGAACTCACCCTTCATCCCCTACGATGCCAGCTTCATGCTCGTGGATATTGGCGGTGTACTTCAACGGTATAACCTCTTCTGGATTGTAGGAGAGACTGATTTCTGGCTGTTGAATGTTCTCTGATTGCATGTCGCCTGAGGAATAATGCACGTCTTTATATTATTAGGACAAATCACACGGATTGAGCTAGCCCCAAAGTAAGTTCGAGACTTGTGTTATGTGATACTAACTCAACGATACTATATTTTATAACAAATACATATATAGATAAATGTCCAAGACCCGGGCCAATCAGAAAAAGATAATTTTTCATCATGACCCGACTGGGGATCGAATCCGCGACCTCTCGGTTCAGAGGCAAGCACTTTACCACTGCGCCGCCGAGGTCGTCAAGGTACATTTTGTGACCAAAGTTCTCGCTTATAAATATACAGCATCAATAATAGTACATTGTATACCGTGGAATGAAAGTCACAGATTCTTAACGAGGGTTTATGTTGAGTTGTGAATTGTGAATCTTACTTTCTTTCGAGTGATACAAATTGTGCTTTATACGCCAGGTGTATAAAGCACAATTTGTACCCATCGCGCGATAATAGTAGAATAAGAAACAATTTCTAATACATAAATTATTACAACAGCGTCCATCAAATATTCACATTCGCGGTATTTTGTATTTTTAAAAAATATAATCAAATTTAATCAAATATTGATGTAAGACGACGGAATTTTGTTTGAAGATCTCTTTAAACGACGTTCGTATGCAGACGTTCACATTTATTTCGATCGGACATGGTTTCGACCTTTCGGGTTATAATAATTCCCACGATGGACAATGGATTTTCACAAAATTTTTCAGTTGTTTGTGACTAGTGAGCCATAATCGTGGAACATTAATGTGGTTGAGATGTACAGGTTATGTGCGAGGATGGGGCACGTAACCTTACCGTAAGCAACACACACTCAATGACAGACATTGTAAACCAATTATATTAGCTAAACAAATTTATTTTTTGTACCTCAAAATATATAATTTTTAGTTTAAAATGATACCTAAATGCCCATGCGGCCTATACGCAGTTCTGCACCACGTCAACAACGCGCATGCGCGCTCCAGCCTTAGCTGCGCGAGAGTGCCTCCCCATTCCGCTTCTCCAACTATACACGCGGTGCCGTGGTGCATTATCTGTGGAATAAGTATAATATAAGATCAAGTTTGGACGAGCGTTATTTATTACATCGCGTTAGAAAAGTCTTTGGTTTCTTTAATAATAATAATAATAATAAATATATTATGACAAATCGCACAGATTGAGCTAGCCCCGAAGTAAGTTCGAGACTTGTGTTACGGGATACTAACTCAACGATACTATATTTTATAACAAGTACATATATAGATAAACATCAAGACCCGGGCCAATCAGAAAAAGGTCATTTTCCATCATGACCCGACCGGGGATCGAACCCGGGACCTCTCGGTTTAGAGGCAAGCACTTTACCACTGCGCCACCGAGGTCGTCAAAAAGGTTAAGTTATTAACAATTCGTTTATTTATAAAATTAATTGTCTATAGAACTTTCAAACGTTGTCTGAAGACATATGGACGGATCAGCTGCAAAAGCTGCCCGTCTAATTCATAATAAATGAATAAATACATTTTAGGGCGAATTTGAGTTTCGGTAAGTATTTATTGGCTGTGCAATTGTCAGCTTTAAGTCGATCTATTTATTTAAAACGTAAAAGATTTTTAATATTGATATGATAATAACTTGCGTAATAACTTAAGACAGAAGGTCCCTTAAGTAGGGACTGAATAAATTAATCGACTTGGTATTACATGGATCTCACAACTTTTTACGGTAGAGAAACTGAGCTCTGCGTGACTTGGTGTTTTTTACAGGATGTTTTTGATGCCATATGTTAGTCTATAATGCTGGAATTCCCAACGCGGATTTCTTAATGGTCTTCTTAGAAGATCAACTTAATTTTCAACAATGATAAAAAAAAAGAATTCGAAAAAATACCTGTAAAACATGTCTATCTATTCTTTCCTCATTTTGTGGAGCTAGCGGGAACATCGTCACGCCGTGGTCGTGTGGGAGGGGCTGCACGGGGCAGTAGCCCCCCCCTTCCAGCTCATAAAGTGCCTCGTTCTCAAAGTCACAGCCACTGGTTTTTTGTGAACACTGCGCGAAGACCGGCTCCTCGCATGCTGGTAGTGCTGTTCTGTGGATTGTACCATTATTTGAAGGTGGCTAACAGGTGTGAGGTTCCCGTCCTAGATTAGCACTATATATCCTGCCGTGGATTAAGTACTACGAGGTGACTAAGGGGCGAAAGACCTTGACAGATTATAGGCAACACTAAATAATATAAGATTTATTTTTTAAGTAGAATTTGGGCTTCGAGAAAATCTCTCTCTGAGCTCATTCCCAGTTTCTTCATCAAATACAAAACATTGAGCTCAGGTTACTTTACTGGTTCTTCATTGTTGGTAACAATAATTATATAATAGGCTAGTTTAAGTTGACAAGGTCAAAAAATATGTACAATCTGGCTTACATAGATATTTATTTTAGCTAATTATGATAATTCATAGACTGTATATAAAACGTTAACTCTACGTTCGATTCCGCTACATAACGCTACTGTACTGTCTCGTGTCGCTCGGCTATTGCATACAGTTAACATGTGCAGAATCGCAAATGAGATTGTAGTTTTTACATGAAAAAAAAGAAAACTACGAATCACGAAAAGTCGTAGAATAAAAGTTGCTTGTTTCGATGTACCCAAGTAGTCTTCAGGAGGTTTTTTACGTTTGATACCAGTTACCCTGCTACTTATTTGGCGCTAATTTGACAAAGGTTTACACAAAGTTAAACAAATTAGCTTAATTCTCTTTCTCGTGCATATTTATTATGTAACTCATAGCGTGGTAACCAATATAATTAAGGAGGTTAAACTATGTCTATAAGAAGACGCACTTACGCTCTGCCTGATACAAAATTTTATCAAAATAATTAATAAATTCGTCATCACAAACAAGCCCTTGAGACCGCTCGGCAACCCACAATTTAACTAGGCATTAGCCTGTATCTCAACAGTTTTTTAAGCAGCTTTGGAACGGCACCAAAGTATATTTGATGATGAACAAGAGCGTATGAATTTTAATATATAATAAATGAAACTAGTAACTCCCAAACTAGAAAAAGCATCTGTCTTTTGGGACTTTACATATAAAAATTACAAATAGCCCGCGCCTGCCATAAATTCTCTAAACCGCCAGAGATTTCCAGTTCCTATAACATGAAATAACGGAAACCTGACTCAATATACACTAAAAACTTCTCCATCACCTCAGATAATCCCCGAACACGGGCGCGTTGCTCCTCGACAGCGCGTAGTGGTGCTGATGAAAACTAGCCACGTGGTCCATGACCGCCTGCGTGCGGTAAACCTTTTCCAGGTTGACAAGACCCTCGGGACCCACGCGTCTCCATCCTGGCGCTTGCTCGCCTTCCTCGTCGAACGATGCTATGTACTGAAACGGAGAAATAAACAAATATATTAGGACAAATCACACAGATTGAGCTAGCCCCAAAGTAAGTTCGAGACTTGTGTTATGGGATACTAACTCAACGATACTATATTTTATAACAAATAACAGATAAACAACCCGGGCCAATCAGAAAAATATCATTTTCCATCATGACCCGACCGGGAATCGAACTCTCGGGACCTCTCAGAGTTCAGAGGCAATCACTTTACCACTGCGCCACCGAGGTCGTCAATTGTTATTCTCACCACTTGTCTCGAAGGTTCGTTGCTCCTCGTATCTCTCTTGCCACTCTCTCGCAGTGGACTTGTTGTGGTCCCTTGGTCTACACGCTTGCCGCTTTCCCTTCTTGGGTCCCGTTTCGAAGATCCCCTGCAATTATTACAAATTATGTTGGTATTTTATTATCTTTTGACTAGAATTGATAAAGTACGATAGATATCAGAGTATCGATATTAAAGTATTATTTTTGTGACCTGCAGGCCTTTATTTATCCATTTAAATTTTGACATTTTTAACAATGATAATATATGTATAAGACCTATATTTGTTAATTGACGTCCTTGGAGAAAAGGCTGCGGTGAAGTTTGTTGCGCCGCTTCTTCTTCACCTGCGCTTTGGAAGCCTAGTAGATTTAGTTTAAGTAATTTTTGACGTCAATAAGTCATGTATATCATCCTAAATTGAATAAAGAATTTTGAATTTGAATTTGAATTTGAATACCATCAACTTTTACAGAACGATTCGTATACAACTCAGCTCAATTTAGGCACCTAAAATTAATCGCATTCATACTAAAAATTAAGTCGATGGTACGAATTTGCGATGCACTTCAGTTTAGGTCGTAAAGTGGGTCGTGTTAAGAGATGGTGGTAAGCCCCCTGTCGTATATTTTGTTTGGTTAATCGTGTTTTGTTAATTTTTAAAGCCCGACGCAAAAAGAGGGGTGTTATAAGTTTAACTTGTCAGTGTATCTGTTTGTGGCATCGTAGCTCCGTAGATAATTTTATCCCGAGTGTTTTTAGCCATGTTTCATGAAAATCTGTTCGGCCGTTCGAAAGTTGTAGCGAAATGAATGTTGGAAGTCGGGGGGGTTTTTTTTAATTTGTCTAACCAATAGACTTGTTTCTATCAGCACACGATTACAATCCTAATTTATTTTTTTAACTTTACTTTTTGACAGGTGCCTCCATGTGTTGATTAATGGTCAGTTAGCACGTTGGGTTGTGAATAGAGATGAAAATTGCCGCAAATTTATTTCCTTATCCAAGGAAAGTTACCTGAAAATTTTAAAACTGCGTGCAACTTTTCAAGTTTTCAAATAATATTTTTACTTACAATAACAATATTTATAAGTTTATATAGCAACATATACTTAAGCGTTATGCTTCGTTCGCGTGGCCTAACAATTTTTGATAAGGAGTCAAAATTATTACAGAAATTTAATTGTACAGACAAAGCGTAACGATACTTATAAATACAGAATATGTAATACGATTTAATGTAATACGATTTTTAGCATAAGGCGTACGTATATGTTGCCCGCAGCTTCGCTCCCGTGGGAATTTAGAAATAAAATATAGCCTATAGCAATCATGGATAATGTACCTTTCTAATGGTGAAAGAATTTTTGAAATCGGTTCGGTAGTTTCAGAGATTACCCGCCTCAAACATACAAACTCACAAAATAATAGTAGTATAGATTGTATAATTATATTGTCTGTGTATAAGCTTTAATGCTGCTAACAATACAAACATTAAAACTATTTTTTATTACAGACAGACAGACGGATGGACAACGAAGTGATCCTATAATACCTAAACCCTAAAAATGGTACGGCAAGCGGCTCTATTGATAAAAATGTCGTAAAATTAAACGCGTGCGTGTTCTATTATTGAAGAACCTTTGAAATCACAACGGTTCACCCTAAGCCTGAGAGCACTTGGTTTAAATTACCTGTACCTCTAACGGACACTTGAACCAACCTCTTGACAAAATACCCTTCACAATATTACATACCGTCCCTACGAATTTAAATTTGTAGGGAATTTAGATCTCTTGATATATTGAAATTTCCATGCCGTACCATATCTAAGAAATTATATGGAATTGTCCTGTTTAGGCACTGATACGATCGAATCGTGTGGTCTGCCGTGTCAAACCAATTTCATGTATCTCGCGAAACCTAGTTTTGAGTAATCGCCGTTCAAAGTTTTAAACAGATTTTTGTCATTATAGAAAAAGTATTAAGATATTATTGCTATAATTTTTCATAAGTGCACATGTATAAAGCTTAAAAACATCGGGAAGGTTTTAGAGTACAGAAATATTCATTTTTTGCGCAAAATTTACCTATCACGGCGAACTCGTGTAATTGTCGTGCGCTCGTCGCGCCTAATTCATATAACTGTGAGTATCTTGACAGATCTAAGTCGTGTAAGTAAAAATACGGTACTTTGCCAAAATGGACAGTGGTAAAATCATTGTTACATGAGATTGGGTGACAGTCTCGTATATCGATTTAAATAGAAACAAATGACAAAAATACTTTTCTATAGGTTTACGAGGTCATTTAATTACGATTCAGAGTATATAACACATAACTCATGTAACTCAAGTTAACTGACCTACGCCTGACACGGCAGTGGTGCCCGCTCACCGTAACCCCCCGTGGTTAACGTACGAGACGAGACGTAACCAATATTCTTGGGTCTCTTGTCAACTTGAAGATGACAGATTCATTAAATCTAAAATGTGTTCAACTAGCTGCGCCCCGAGGCTTCGCTACCGTGGCGATTTCGAGGTAAAAATTACCATGTGTTATTCCAGATTATATTCTACCCATGTATCAAATTTCATTGAAGCGGTGGTGGTGTAATGGTTAAGACGCCCGCCTGTGGATCGAAAGGTCCCAGGTTCGAATCCTACTCGTGCCACATGAGTTTGCATACCAATCTGACTCATATATAGTAGTTTTCATAGACCACCACTTGCTTCCGGTGAAGGAGAACATCGTGAGGAAACCTGAACTCTGGTTGTTTATTATTAACTTGTTTGTGAAATGGAGAAGGCAATGGCAAACCACCCAAACATTCTGTATAAAAGATCATTCAAAACGAAGTCAACGATTCCAAGAAACCTGTTCCATGAAAAATATCACAAATGATATACTCGTTACTAGAACTGACGCGCACCTGTTCCTCGCCTGGAAGATGAAGTATTTTTCAACACTTTGAAAGCCATATCTATATATACTATTATTATAAAGAGGTAAGCGTTTGTGACTTTGTATGTTTGAGGCGGGTAATCTCCGAAACTACTGAACCGATTTCAAAAATTCTTTCACCATTAGAAAGGTACATTATTTAAGATTGCTATAGGCTATATTTTATCACAAAATTCCCAGGGGAGCGAAGCACCGGGCAATGTCTAGTATATAATAAAACTGTAAGTGGGCTCTATGTATGGACGTATATAGAAGACATTAAAGAAATAGAATTATTTTGATCTTTATGGGAGCGATAGAAGCTAATCACAAGGACGGGGCTCTAAAAGCGCAGTATTTTGTAATGTTGTTTTAACCCCCGACGCAAAAAGAGGGGTGTTATAAGTTTCACCGCTAAGTGTGTATGTCTGTCAGATTCAGATTCAGATTCAGATTCATTTATTGCAATGTCACAAGTGGAAATGTTAGGTGTTACATAGATAATAAGTAAGTACAGGTGACGCCCTGCAAGGGCACAGCAAACATTGGGGCAGCTAGATGCCATTTACTTAAATATTTAACATTGTTAATTGTCATGCATTAAATGATTAAAATTATTAAATTATTAAAAATGATTAAAATTAATAAAATGATTAAAATTAATAAAATGAAGAGGAGTCGAAGGTATCACTGATCGATTTGATCTTCAAAGAACTCTGCGATACTGTAATAGCATTTATCCAAAAGAAAAACCTTGAGATGGTTAGTAAATATGTGTGGTTTTTTAATATTTTTTATTTCATTTGGAATGTGGTTAAATATTTTTATTGCCATATGATGAGGACTAGATCCAATTAATGCCATATTAGTAAGTGGAATTAATAATTTATTTAAATACCGATTGTTTCTTCTGTTGTAATTATCCCTATTAGTATATAATTCACTGTGTTTCCGTACAAATTTCTGTCAAAAGTCTGTGTACGTGGCACCGTAGCTCATCAACGGGTGAACCGATTTGGCTGCGGTTTTGTTTATTTGATAGCTAATTTTTATGCGGTGGTTCTTAGATATGTCTGATGAAAATCTGTTCAGCCGTTCAAGAGTTATAAATAAATAAATAAATAAATGAGGACGCATTGACATTACCAGAGTACAGATTAATTATTTTAAAGTCAGATATAAATATATTAGGACAAATCACACAGCTGCTGAGCTAGCCCCAAAGTAAGTTCGAGAATTGTGTTATGGGATACTAACTCAACGATACTATATTTTATAACAAATACATATATAGATAAACATCCAAGACCCGGGCCAATCAGAAAAAGATCGTTTTCCATCATGACCCGACCGGGGATCGAACCCGGGACCTCTCGGTTCAGTGGCAAGAACTTTACCACTGCGCCACCGAGGTCGTCGTGAAATGGCGAAACGAATATTGAAAGTCGGGGGGTTTTTCAATTTGTCTAAAAAATAAACTCATTATAATTGGTTATTCAGAGTTTATTAGCTATTTCAAAAGCCTTCGAATATTAGGGTCAACGAAGCGTCTCTTAAAAGGGAAGCAATAATTAATAACAAGCCCTTAGGGAAATTATTTACGATTTTAAAGGTATCGCGCAATATTTGTTTAACGGAAAGGGCTGGAAGGGCCTATAGACGGATTTTCAGGGTTCCGTAGTCAAATGGCGAAAAGGGAACGCTTATAGTTTCGTCATGTCCGTCTGTCCGTACGTCACAGTCATTTTATTCGGAGACTATGCATTGGTTATATCTGGTAGGTACGTGTATTAATTGAACCGTTACAAAATTGTGTAGTATGATTTTGAAAAATGAAGTTATTAGGTAAGACAGCACTCCAGCATGTAACTGAGCATGTAACTGCAACATATAAGAGCATGAAAAATGCATACCACATGTGCATACAAACATTTAATCGGCTACCAAATAGTATTAAATTGACTGATAGAAAGAATTTCAATAAAAACATTGACGGAATGGTTGAATGGAAAAAGATTTTGTAGTATTAAAGAGTATATGAACGATTAACATTGAACATATATAAATATTTTATTGCTATAGTATTGTTTTAAATTAATGTGTTATTTATTATCAATATTTGCGCGGCTGCGTGCAGGCTTGTTACAGTTGACTTCAGATCTATGTAAATCTTGCAAATAAATGAGATTCTATTCTGTTCTATTCTATGAGAAAAAAAATTTTTTGGACAACATAACATTGGTTTAACTGTTTCATGGCCAATTCCTTCGCCCTCCACGAAATCTTCACGACACTGGAATGCTTTGCCCGCTGACATTACCGTCTTAAACAGCGGATTTTCTTTCGAGAAAAGAGTTCATTCTCATCTTTTGGACTCCTTTTCCTCCTGATTTTCTCTTTTCTGTTTAGCTTTTATCTGTATTTCTTGGATATAATTTTTATTATTTTGGCTTGTATGTATTTATATATTTATATATATGTAGTCTTATGTATATATGCTTTGCTATTTATATTAATATTTTATATATGTATCTAAGTATGTGGTAGTGCTTATTTGTGTTTAAAAAGTTATTTTTTGCGCGGCACAACTTTTCTCTGTTTCTCCTAATGGTTAGCTGGGAGCGCCATTTGTTTATAAGTATATTTTTACTTGGAACAATAAAGTTTTATAAATAAAATTAACATTGTGAGGCATCATTGGATAGGTCTTTAATATGATGTCGAGATTCCTAACAGTTTTTTCGATTATTACAATATGTCTGATGAAAATCTGTTCAGCCGTTCAAAAGTTATAAATAAATAAATAAATGAGGACACATATTGAGCTGGCCCCAAAGTAAGTTCGAGACTTGTGTTATGGGATACTAACTCAACGATACTATATTTTATAACAAATACATATATAGATAAACATCCAAGACCCGGGCCAATCAGAAAAAGATCATTTTCCATCATCATTCCTAACAGTTTTTCGATTATTACAATACTTCGGGAAATGTCAGACGGCGAAGTGCGGGAGTGTGAATTTTCACTTCTCACCATTGAATCGATTGGAAGTGAGACGCGGCGAACCAATCACATTGCAGTGTGGTTGTCGTCGCGTCACAATGGCGCAATGTGATTGGATCGCTGTGTCTCACTTCCAATCGATTCGATGGTGTGAAGTGAAATGCTAAGCCCACTTTTCCCACTGCTAGTGCTGCCAGCAATCTGAATTAGTAAAAAGTGTGTTCAAACGAAAATTAGTTTGAACAAAATCGATCACGCAGTTCACGAACTATGGGATAATTTCGATATTTACATGTATTATTGAGGAATCTGTACAAAGTGTTTCAAATATTGAATTACTTGAACTCATTGGAGACGTTTAAATCTTTGTTGATGATGATATATCTCTATTTTACCGACCTGTCTTCTTTCGTAGATTCTCTCTTGAAATCCCTCCTGTGTGGGGGGGTGGCGGCGACGGGGTGGCTCGTGAGTGCAGGCGTAGCTGCCAGTATTTCCCTGAAATAAAAAGACAACCAGAACATTTCAATTCATCCATATTAATATTATAAATGCGTTAGTCTGTTTTTACCGCTGTCATGTCTAAACCACTGGACTGATTTTTATGAAATTTGGTATGCAAGTAGTTAAAGACAGCAGTTCAAACATAGACTACTTTTTTCTCAAAACTCAACCCCCAAATGACTTTAATGGTGGGTGAAAGTTTGTATGAAAATAATCGTCTATTCCGCTGAGTAATTCACGCGTTATGTGATTAATTATGTAATAGCTAGTATTACGTAATTAATGGCATGTTTTAACAACATGAAGCCATGGTCCTGTATGCTGTTTCTCTCATCTGAGTGTATTCCCGTATCTTCCTGATAGTCACGATCCTTGTCGACAGCAGGCCACGAAAACGAAACCAGCCGGCCTTCCGTCAACTTTTACAGAACGATTCCTAAGCAACTCAGTTCAATTTAGACACCTAAAATGAATCGCATTCATACTACAAATTAAGTCGATGGTACGAATTTGCGATGCAGTTCAGTTTAGGTCGTAAAGTGGATCGCGTTAAGAGATGATGGTAAGCCCCCTGTGCGTCATCGCTCTATGGCTGAGGAAGTACAGTCAACAGCACAATAACCTACCCAAATTCATTGCAAACTCGTCGCTATTACCGAGTCATACAGGATAACTTGATGTGCAGTTGACTATACCAGGGATATACTGGAATACGCTCAGATAAAAGTCGGGATTTATTGGATGAGACTTATTAATACATATAAAGATAAGACTGTATATTAATTGTTTTTGTTCTGTTGTTGGTTATATAACTGCAGTTAATAGGTGGTTCTCAGAGCGTACCTTTTGACTGTATACATTATGTACTTTTATATATTATTAGAAAAAAACATTATAAGAAACAATAATGGTAAGCCGATCTGGCATGATAGGGACCAACAGTGTTCAAATGAGTTTCTTTCGGCATTTCTTCTCAACAGCGGTCGTTCCGAAATGCCAGCAGTTTGTAGCTTGTGAGAAATAACTATAAATATAAACATTGACGAGAAAAAATGCCTGAGAAGGTCTAATTTCTAAATAAATGATTTGAATTTGAATTTGAATTTGCGTTTCGATCGCTGCGGCCATTACGATCCGTCAATTTTTTTTTCTTGAGGAAGGAATCATTTCCAAAAATCATTCATAAAATTGACATTACCATAGTACAGATTAATTATTTTAAAGTCAGATATAAATATATTAGGACAAATCACACAGCTGCTGAGCTGGCCCCAAAGTAAGTTCGAGACTTGTGTTATGGAATACTGACTCAACGATACTATATTTTATAACATATACATATATAGATAAACGTCCAAGATCCGGGCCAATCAGAAAAAGATAATTTTCCATCATGACCCGCCCGGGGGTCGAACCCGTTCAGTGGCAAGAACTTTACCACTGCGCCACCCAGGGCGTCATAGTAAAACCGGTTCTTGTCTTTGTCAAAATTTAAACAAATATAATGACAGCGCGATTGCAGCCGTCCATACATGGATTTAGTATTTAGGTACTTCGTTCAACTGGATAGATTACTACGAAATACCTGATAAACAATAATAAACTCAAATTGAAAGGTACTAAAGACTATTTTAGAATAACCATAGACAGGAGACGAAAAATTCTTGAAAGAGACTCACTGTGTCTTGGTGTGTACCTTTCTTGTAATATTGTGTCCATATATTTTGTCATGCCGTCTAAACACTATCTGAGAACCATGAATTTAATTAGTACTTCTTACGGAGTACTTACTAATTCCATGCTCAGGACCACCAACAGATAAAGGTAGGACTTGTTCAAATTCAAATTCAAAATACTTTAATTTAATTTAGGATGATATACATCACTTCTTGACGACAAAAACATTATTTAAACTAAGTCTACTGCCGGCTTCCAAAGCGCAGGCGAAGAAGAAGCGGCGCAAAAAACTTCACCGCAGCCTTTTCCCCAAGGACGTCAATTAACAAATATAGGTCTTATACATATATTAAAAATTAGGAGGACGAATTTACATAATTATTAAAAATGTCAAAATTTGAATGAATAAATAAAATAAATGTTGTATTTCCAATAAAATTATTTAAAATTGTCACACGAAAAAAAAATACATAAATAAAAAGCTAAATG
Organism: Plodia interpunctella; assembly: GCF_027563975.2. NCBI lineage: Eukaryota > Metazoa > Arthropoda > Insecta > Lepidoptera > Pyralidae > Plodia > Plodia interpunctella. The sequence continues at coordinate 3,041,696 of NC_071323.1, forward strand.
TACAAAACGTACGTAATAATGTCATAAATCAATTACATATGTTATGAGGATACTGCACCACGCTTGGGTTCATACATGCTTCATGTTAACATGGGAATATACATAGTATACTCGAACCATATTAACATGCGGTAATTAAAAAATAACTCTCAACTAGTATTACGATTGGTATCTATTTAGAGATGTTAAAACTGGATCAACACGCACACTAGCGCCACCTGTATTAATTTATCAATTTCCTTTATGCATTAGCGAAAATTTAAGTGGTACTATCAATTTATACTACACTAAATAAACGATTTTCATTTATTAATAGACGACAGAAAATTGTAAAAAATATGTATGACGACCTCGGTGGCGCAGTGGCAAGGTTCTTGCCACTGAACCGAGAGGTCCCGGGTTCGATCCCCGGCCGGGTCATGTTGGGAAATGATCTTTTTCTGATTGGCCCGGGTCTTGGATGTTTATCCATATATTTATTTGTTATAAAATATAGTATCGTTGAGTGTTAGTATCCCATAACACAAGTGTCGAACTTACTTTGGGGCTAGCTCAATCTGTGTGATTTGTCCTTATATATTTATTTATTATGTATGCTCTAAACATATATTTACAAGAACATATTTGTTACTAACACATATGGATCTATGGTCTGAAATAAACGTTTTTTATTATTATCTGTATCTCCTTTTGGGATTCACGGCACTAAGTCCGGTCCTTTGAGAGGCTTGCGTGGGGATATGGATCCAACACGTAGAGGCCCTTTGGAGAGTTTTGATGTTGTGTAGGTCTCCCGCCAAGACCCGCTCCCGGATATACCAATGAAATGATATGCCCATGAGTAGGTCTCGGCGGGAGTGTGAACTTTTGCAGAATAATGGATAGAAATACTGGTCTATATAATGAAATTTGGATGGACTGAGAATGGGCTATTGCAAAGAGTTCGGCCACCTGTTATAATCATGATAACTGACTATTCAGTGACAGGTGGTGACGCTACTCCCCAACAGCTCGCCACAAGCTGCCCTGCGGGCTTATTATTATTATTATAATTATAATTATATATTTATCTTGTTTCTAAGTCTCCCAAGCACGATCTTGGGGAATTTTACCGTTTACGCGGGCTTGTGGCCAAACGTAAAAAGGAAGTGAAGAAGAAGAGTTATGATTCAGAGGAGAGAAATTTACGAACAATACGTCAAGTGTTTAATATTACAGCTTTTTGCATGAGTGTGAAGGTAAGTGGATGTATTTCTAGAATTTTCAGACTGGTATGTAGTGTTTTAGGTATGACTCCGGTGGATGAGAATATGATGGGAACGGTTTTTACTGTGTCTACATTGTTGTTTTTCCGAAAGGAATTCTCAGGTCGAGCCTGGTATATTTGGTGAAAAGCACGGGCATTTTACCAAGTGCAAACACACGTTATGGTTTACGATGTGGACGATGAGGAGATCAATGAATTTTCTGAATCTAACTGTACGAATTTTCTCACTATTCGACAAGTATTCAATATTGCAGCTTTCTGTAAAGTTATTTAGGTAAATTTAGGTAGGTCTAAATGATTTAATCTATTGAAAATATCTGAAGGTATAACGCCTGTAGTGGAGACAATAATGGGAACTATTGATACTAGTTTCATCTTCCACATTCTCTTAACTTCTTCCTGCAACTCTGTATATTTTCTGATCTTTTCTTCTATAGTTGATTGTATATTATGAGTGTTGGGAACACGATGTCTGTAATATATGACGACCTTGGTGGCGCAGTGGTAAAGTACTTGCCTCTGAACCGAGAGGTCCCGGGTTCGATCCCCGGTCGGGTCATGATGGAAAATGATCTTTTTCTGATTGACCCGGGTCTTGGATGTTTATCTATATATGTATTTGTTATAAAATATAGTATCGTTGAATTAGTATCCCATAACACAAGTCTCGAACTTACTTTGGGGCTAGCTCAATCTGTGTGATTTATCCTAATATATTTATTTATTTATTTATTTATACGTGTTTGTGTTTAACTACAAGGGTGATGTCGGGCCTGTTGTTATGGTTTGTATAATATTATAATGGATATATTTAAGATCATAGTGATAATTCATAGACTGTAAGAATGTGGCTCTATCATTATACGAAGAATTAAAATTGGTTGGAAAGTTCATTTTAAAATATATTGAAATTATAAAAATCAACTCGACCATCGTAAGCTACCATTTTGGAACAAATTTTATTAAGAAATCATCACCACAAATGCAATAATTAAAGTAGCTACCGAACAAACATAGCTTTTTTCGCTAAGATAATACGCTAAGATATCGTGACGTGGCCAACCTGAGAACATCATTCTGGGCCGTATCTTAGGCGTAAACGGATATGCGTAGCGGTACTATCATCACTACGGTGCGGAACCGGTGATGGTGTAATAATTACGACGCCCGCCTGTGGATCGAAAGGTTCGAATCCTACTCGTGCCACACGAGTTTGTACACCAATCTGACTCATGTATACTAGTTTTCATCGACCACCACTTGCTTCCTGTGAAGGAGAACATCGCGAGGAAACCTGCACACTGGTTGATTATTAATTTGTGTATGAAATGGAGAAGGCAATGGCAAACCGATCCATTAATAGTGCCAAGAAAGTTTTTATGTGTGTTTCATTCATTCTAATGAGCACGACCCTCAGCCATGAGGAAATATGACTTTGAAGTGACTATCATCTCTATATCAATCCGAAAAGATCTGTAATCCAAAACATGTGTGGAGTTTATTCCGAGCTGGTTACGGCGCACTATGAAATGTTCAAGCTATTTGTTACGTTTTGATATTTACATAGGTGCTTCAGCTGTTTAATGTACCTACATTTTCACAAACTTTAGGTTAGTTTAGTTCGACCCATTACTGTTAAAGTCGCTTTAGAAATATCACTACATAGTATAAAACAAACTCGCTTCACGGTGTCTCACCTTAAGTATATGCTTAGATCTTTAAAACTGCGCAACGGATTTTGATGGGGGTTTTTTTCGTAGGATACGAACCCGGACACTCTTCATCATAGGCAGACAAGTCAAACAACCATACACACAAAACAACCACAGTCACAAAGTTTTATGTTTAAGCCCCGTCGAAAAAAGAGGGGTGTTATAAGTTTGACCGCTATGTGTGTCTGTCTGTCTGTGTACGTGGCACCGTAGCTCATCAACGGGTGAACCGATTTAGATGAGTTTTTTTTTATTTGTTAGCTAATTTTTGTGCGGTGTTTCTTAGATATGTTTGATTAAAAAAGGTTCACCAGTTCAAAAGTTGTAACGAAATAAATATTATTGACGACCTCGGTGGCGCAGTGATGAAGTGCTTGCCTCTGATCCGAGAGGTCCCGGGCTCGATCCCCGGTCGGGTCATGATGGAAAATGATCTTTTTCTGATTGGCCCGGGTCATGACATATACATATAAAGATAAACATCCAAGATGTTTATCTTTATTGTTATATGTCATAGAATATATTATCGTTGAGTTAGTATCCCATAACACAAGTCTCGAACTTACTTTGGGGCTAACTCAATCTGTGTAATTTGTCCTGATATATTTATTTATTTTATTTATTTAAAGACGTCTTACCTGAGCTCCCTCAAAAACGCGCCAAAAAAAGGTATCAATCGACATTCAGGCATGGCCAGCGCTCGTCCCAATGCCCTCTCGTACTCTGCTGAAAGTAAAGCAGCCGACAGGAAGTCCAGCACTGGGATGGGTTCGTCCGATATGCTGAACCAAAACGCTTTGAGCTTGTTCGACCTGGAACAGAAATTTCGAATGATAGCACCATTAAGCATATGTACAAAGACTGAAAACTAGTTTCGTTTTTAATTGAATAATATGCATTGTTGCGACAGGTATACTGCAGATACAGAGGAATCCCTAAAGCTGTGCTATAAAGGAAATATCGGTAATGGACTGTAAAAATTATGAATGAATGAATGAATGAACGAACGAACGAATGAATTAATGAATTTATAATTTATGAATGTATGATTGAATGAATGAATGAATTTATTTATTTTCAAAGTAACAAAGACTAATTTTGTTAGTATACGAATAAATTAATAAAAACTATGGTAGTAATAACTGAAAATAAATCTAAAGGGGCCATTCCTGCACCACTCCCCCCGAGATGGCACAAGAATGGTTGATGTAAAGGCAGTCCAGTCTGCCACCGATCATATTTCAGGATGCTGTTTCCCCTCCTAACCCTGCGCACCAGGGACAGTGAGGCATTGTTGCGTAGAAGCAGGAACATCCCTGATGCTTTGATTGCATTATTAATAATGTACTGTCACTCGATAAGCTAGTAAAGACTTGGCTTGACAGCGCACCACCACACGTACACACTCTGAGACGGCTTGTCGGCGACTGCCCCCCGCCGCTCGCTTTACGTGACGTATGCGCACAAGACAAATAGATACGTATACACTACATCCCCTCCTTAACTAAAATATATTTTAGTTTAAATAAAACTACAGTTATCGATGAGACGATTCTACATTTCACCAATCAAAATTCAGGTAAATAATCAACAACATCTATGATAAATAATAACACCTCTTGTTTACTACTCGGTAGCATCAATCGAATCGTTTCCTTCTCCAGAGTCCCGACTATTGTCTTCACCTTTGTCACTGTCTATCACTTTCCACTGTCCTTGGATCTTTTTTAAATGTACCACATTCCTTCTGTAACTTTGCCCTGTTTTGTCATTTCGAACTTGAATATCGCCCCCAACTGCTTTTTCTACTGTATGGCTAGTTGTGTCGAAGTTAAGGCTAAGCTTGTTATCTTTGATCATGTTTTTTATATAAACTTTATCACCAGGTTCCAAATCACATTCTGTTGCCTTTCTCTTTCTGTCTCCATATTCCTTTCCTTTTTCCTTCATTATTTTATCTCTGTCTTTCATTTCGCTTTCTGTTTCATAAGGTTCTAACCCCATATCACCTGCCATTGGAATCTTATCTCTGAATTTCCGCTTAAAAAATAACTCCGAGGGCGTCTTTCCCGTAACCGAGTGTGGTGTACTGTTGTACATCACTAAGTAATCGTATAAGCTCTCCCTCCAGTTCGTTTTTTCGGCTTGACTTATTTTTAGTCGCTTAAGAATATCGCGGTTCTGGCGTTCTACCTCGCCATTCTGTTGTGGCCAGTAGGGAATAGTATTGAAGAGGGTAATGTTCTGTTCCTTACAGAATGATTTGAATTCCTCACTACAAAATTGCCTACCGTTATCAGCAGTTATAGTGAGAGGATTTCCTAATCGGCTGAATATTTCTTTGAGTATTCCGATTATTTCAGTACTAGTGATTTTCCGACATATTTTTATTTCTTTGTACCTACTGAAATAATCCACTACAACTAGCAAATAATCGCCGCTTGGGAGAGGTCCCATTAGGTCAATAGCAACATCCATCCATGCATCCTCCGGTATCTCTCTTCTCTTCATAGGGTTTGGTGGGTTTGGAGCGGAAACTAAAGTACACCCTCGACAAGCTTTAACGAAATTTTCGGCATCCTTGTCGCACGCTGGCCACCATACTTTGGTTCTCATTCGGGCTTTCATTGCCACTATGCCAGGATGGCCTTCGTGTGCAGCGTTCAATACCCTTTCACGCAATTCTTTGGGAATAACGATCCTCGTGCCTCTCAGTAGAAGTCCTTCATAAAAACAGAGTTCACTTTGGAATACTTTAAACGATTTTGCTTCATCGCCCCACTTGTTATTGTAAATAGCTTCTTTTACACTCTTTATCTCATTATCCTCTCTAGAATAATGTAAAAGTTCCCTCATTGATACCGCAACGGGTCGAGTGTATTCAACAATTTGGTGAATGTGATCTTCTTTTGTTGTCGGTAAAATTGTGGGTAATTTAAGAAGCCTAGATAATGGGTCCGCGATGTTTGTCTTTCCGGGTTTATATACTACTTTGTATCTATATGACTGGAGCCGAAGAATCCATCTTTCAATTCTCGCGCACGGCTTGGACTTTGGGCCAAAAATTACTTCTAGAGGTTTATGGTCTGTTATCAGTTCGAAATCCTTACCATATAAGAAAATATGAAAGTGTTCCACTGCCCAAACCAAGGCAAGCGCTTCCTTCTCGGTTTGGCAGTACCTGCGTTCACAGTCCGTTAACGTCTTGTGCCCATACGCGATAATTCTCGGCCCCCTATCATTTACCTGTATCAATACTGCTCCGAGGCCGACTGGGCTGGCATCAGCAATGACAATTGTTTTATCATTTACGTTGTAGTATCCTAAGTTAGGAATATTGGACAGGGTTGATTTCAAATATTCGAATGCTTCCTCTTGTTTCGAGCCCCAATCTTTTTGAATATCTGACGTCTTTGCGTTTTTATTACGAAGTAGTACTTTAAATGGTTCAGTAACTGTCGCGAGGTTAGGTATCCATTTTCCTACGTAGTTTATTAAACCCAGAAAGCTTTGCAGTTCACTTACATTTACTGGTGGCCTGAACTCTTGAACTGTGGTGACGTATTTTTGCAGTGGTCGAACACCCGCATCTGAAAGTTCATGTCCTAAAAAACTCACCTTCTTTACTCTGTGTAAACACTTTTCTTTTTTCAAAACCACATTATTTTCTTTTAACACTTCCATCACCTTTTTTAAACGTTTATCGTGTTCCTCCAAATCTCTTCCAAATATTAAAATGTCATCAATGAAGTTAAATACTCCATCACAACCAAGTAGCATTCGTTCTAAAACTTTTTGAAAAATTTCTGGAGCACATGAGATCCCAAACATCAACCGCTTATATCGAAAGAGGCCTTTACTGGTGATGAATGTGGTTATGTGTCGAGAATCTGGGTGCAATTCAACTTGATGGAAGGCGTCTTTAATGTCTAATTTCGTAAAATATTTGGCATCCCTCATTTTAGGCAGCAACTGGTCCATGGTCGGTAATGGGTGGTTTTCTCTGAGAATAGCAGTGTTAGCCCTTCGCATGTCAACACATAGACGGATGTCCCCATTGTCTTTGAGAATGGGAACAATAGGTGAGACCCATTTTGAAGATCCAGGTACTTCCTCTATAATATCCTTGTCTATAAGTTCCTGCAATTTGGTTTCTACTTTTGCTTCTAAGGGTATGGGTATCCTCCTGTAGGGTTGTGAAACAGCTGGTACTGAGTCATCTATGTGTACTGAAACCAGTACATCTTTAAATTTTGGGAATGTTGTTCTTTCCTCTTCATTCACCTGATTAACTCCTAAATTTAATCCAATTTTTAATATGCCTAATGACATTGCTGTTTGTTTTCCTAAAAGATTTCTCGTTCCATTTGCTATAACAAAGAATGTTGCATTTTCTTGTTTGTCCTCTACTTGTAGTGTTGCGTTGAAACATCCCTTAACTTCTAAAGGTTTATTACTTCCGTATGCTACAAATCTAATACCTGGTTTAGCGATCTGATTAGATACTGCCACTTTCCGTCTCTTCATCACTTCCCAAGTTTCTCCAGTTATCAAGTTATGTTTGCAACCCGAGTCTATGATCATCTTCGTTTTGATTCCACCAATTACACAGTCAATTTGTAGGTCTTCGTCTATGTGAAAAACATAATTATATCCATTTTGATCATCATTACTGTCATCTTCTATTTGATTAACTTCAGTATTAGATTTTGTTTGTAGTCTAGGTTTTTTCGGGTTCGGCTTATTGGAAGTATTTTCTGTATTGTTCCTTTTAAGGTTGCTTTTAGTTTTACACCATTGTCTAAAATGTCCTCGAAGTCCACATTTTAAGCAATCTTTATCCCTTGCAGGACATTTATCGGAGTTTGAAGAGTGCCTATAGTTTCCACATCTCCCGCACCTACTGCCTCTATAATTTTTCCAAGGTTTTTCTTTTGTATCTACTTTATTAATTGTCTGTTCAGGGGTTTTCCCTTTCTCAAATTCTTCCATTTGTTTATTTACAGTTTCGAGGGCATTAGCTTCATTTATAGCACGATCCAAAGTCATCTCATCTCCTATTTTAAGAATTTTTCTTCTTAGTTCATTCGAGAAGCATTTCTCGATAACTTGGTCCACAATGTGCTCCTCTTTATTTTTAAATTCGCATTTATCAGCTTGTTGTCTGAGCCGCAGTACGAATTTCTCGAATTTTTCAGTGGGCTCCTGTTGAATAAGTCTGAATACGTGACGCTCATATAGTGTACACTGCTTCGGTGCAAAGTACGCGTCTAGTTTGCTTATTGCAATTTTGAATACGTCAGTACCCTCCGATGGTTCAACATCAGCCCCCGGGAGGTTGTAGAATATTTCCTGTAGGTCGAGCCCACCAAAATGTAGCAAGGCTGCCTTTTTTTTTTCGTTCTGGACGGTTCCAGATGCTTGCAAGTATATATTGAGAGCTCGTTTCCATCGTTCCCATCTAACGCTTACTGAGCTTGAATCACCCTCACAGTCGAAGTTTTCCATCTTCATATTTAAGGCTATACCGTCGTGACTCATTTTGGGCAAACCTGAAATAAGGTTAATCAATTTAATGATCAGACTATTAGTCTGCTATTAACGACTTTTGCCGTTACTTCACATTTTGTGAGCAAATATACATTTAAGTATTTTTCTTTTATATACAGACTTTTTCTGCTTGGTGCCAGTTCCAGACTCGCAAGTCATATACCACAATACTAACATGAATACAAATATGCAGTCAATTTAATGATTATACCTAATTTGTTTCACCAATTAAATGTACAGAATTATCTGCTTGGCAACCATTTCTCTAACGATGCACATAAGTTCATAACTTCAATTTAATGAGTTCTATATGAATTGTGCTTAACATTTTTTTGTAATTGAGTTAACTGAAAGCAACTGTCAATTTAATGACCCACGTATCCACCGTTTTTTTTTTTTTTTTTTTTTTTTTTTTTTTTTTTTTTTTTTTTTTTTTTTTTTTTTTTTTTTTTTTTTTTTTTTTTTTTACCACGTAAAACTACACTTACATTGTAGATTAGATAGATACCTAAATAGTATAGTCACCATATTCTCAAATTGAAATTTCAAATATTCTACCCGCTAGATTAAACTTACATCAGTTTCGCAGTTTATAAGTAAATTTAATATTATCATCATCATCATCATTTAATTTTATTCATCTTGCATGCTTAAATTTTTCTATTGATTGTCGTTATTTAACTAAACATGTACATTTTGTACGACATTTCATATTAATTTATTGTATAGAATACGGCTAACAGTAGCCGTCCACTTCTTTGTTTACTTTACTATTGACCTATGTATAATTATTAATATAGGGTAGGTGGAAGGTTATTCGCTCGAGCACCTGGTTCAAGCGCCCGACTTATGATTCATAGGTTTTGTTTTGTTATCTCGTTTCATTGAAATATTGCCATTATTTGTTTGGACAACAAAACGCCTATATAATGTTTATATTGAGAAAATAAACCTTCACAGGTACTTTTCCATGTCAATCATTACTACAGTTATATATAAAAGCAATAAACTACTAGACTGCTACATCTTTAATTGGCACTTAGCGTGCAAGATGAATGTTGAGTTTCTTCCCCTATCGTTTAATTTTTTTTTTTTTCACGTATAATGTAATCAAGACATACCTTTATCCTCGTCGCCACTTGTACTGTCACTCGATAAGCTAGTAAAGACTTGGCTTGACAGCGCACCACCACACGTACACACTCTGAGACGGCTTGTCGGCGACTGCCCCCCGCCGCTCGCTTTACGTGACGTATGCGCACAAGACAAATAGATACGTATACACTACAAATAATATATTTTTTTTATTTCAAATGTCATTCATGTCTTTTTTTATAATCTAAATAATATTTATGTATACTTATGATGTCGAATACAGGATTTCATTATGGTTCAATTGTACTCTGTAGTGGTTGGTAGTTAAATAAAACATTAAATGTTAAATTTGTATTTAGCGAAGCAACAAATGGGTATATTTTATGTTAAAAATATGTTGTGATTGTGATCAATATAAAACACGATTAATCAAACAATATATGAAAATTGAGTGAGCAGCGTCCGTTCAAGCGTTGATCCACGAGTCGCGAACATAGATAAAATAAATATTTATTTTATTAAGTGCCTATATAGTCGCGAATCTCAACCATAATACAGGGAACCCCACGAGCCGACACACGAACTGAATTCAAACATATAAATATACATTTTACGCTAAGTTTTTTTTTTCATTTTAGCACCAATTATATCAATTGTGCACGAGTCTGCCTGAAAAATGGCCGAAACGTGGCGCATGGCGAAAGTTAGCTGAACTAAAAACATTACTTGAGATTCCCGGCTCTCCTTGCCCAACTTGGTTTGTTTTTACACGACCTAGGTATATAAAAGTAAGAAACTGTTTAAACCTACTCGTGCCACATGAGTGTGTATAGCGATCTGACTCATGTATAGTAGTTTTCATAGATCACATGCTTCCGGTGAAGGAAAACATCGTGTGGAAACCTGCACACTTTTTGATAATCAACTTGTGTATGAAATGGAGAAGGCAATGGCAAACCACTCCATTAGTAATACCGAGACAGTTTTTATGTGTGTGTTTATTACACGTAATGACCACGACCCTCAGCCATGAGGAAATTTTCCTTTACCTAATTATTTTCACACAGAAATTTTGACGTTTAAAAAACAAACACATAACTAATATTTTTTGGAGCTCGATGGCGCAGAGGTTGGCGCGCTCGGCCTGCGATTGTGACGGTTAAGTCACTTTCGCTATGGTCGGTCATTGGATGGGTGACGAAAAATATTGTAGCTCGTATTTGGTGCATCGGAATTGGGGGTTGATTTATGGGAAAAAGTAGCCTTTGTTTGAACGGGGGAATTTAATTTAATTACATGCATATCAAATTGCATCAAAATTGGTCCAGCGGTTTAGTCGTGAAAGCGGAACAGACAAACAGATAGACTTAGTATAATATTAGTATGGATTTCTGTCTGATTCAAGATCTGTGCTAAAAGCTGAATAAAAATCGTTTTAAAACAGATAATACAGCAGTTAGTTGTACACGGGAAGAATATTTAATGAAAGCCCTTCAGAGCCGGACATCACTAGAGCAGGGAGGCGAGGCGATGTGTTAAAAGAACGAGAGGAAAATTAACGGTCATATTTGAAAAAAATAACTACCTATTTCATTATAACTCTTGATTTATATTCAAGTCAATTAATCAAATATATGCTAGTAACGTTCATATTTTTGAAACGAATCAAGACAGATTGTTAACATCTGTGACAACGTATAACGCAAGCCTAGTGCATCACGTATAGTCAACAGCACATCAACAGCTTATCCAAATTCATTGCAAACTCGCCGGTATTACCGTGCTATTAGGGTTCATGCATGTTAACTTGATGTTGAGGCTAAATGGTCTGTGTTCGATGTCACAAGCCATTTAACCTTGTTGTACATTCAAATGTATTACAAACTCGGCGCTATTACCAGGCCATAGAGGTTCACGCAGGGTAACTTAATGTGCTGTTATTTATTCAATAAAATTCTTTATTCAATATAGGATGATATACACATCACTTATTGACGTCAAAAAAATTACTTAAACTAAGTCTACTGCCGACTTCCAAAGCGCAGGTGAAGAAGAAGCGGCGCAACAAACTTCACCGCGGCCTTTACTTCAAAGACGTCAGTTAACAAATGTATACATATAGATATTAGAAATTAAAAGGACAAATTCACATCATTATTTTAAAAAATCAAAATTGAAATAAATAAAAGATGATAATATTTTCAATAAAATTATTGAAATTTGTCAAAAAAATATTCTATAATATATAAAAAACTTTTATGAAATTATTACGTACAAAACGTACGCAATAATGTCATAATTACATATGTTATGAGGATACTGCACCATGCTTGGGCCAAACATTTTTGTCATTTACATAATCAAACTGTACACACATCTCCTTTCCTCTGTGCTCTGCTATACACCAGTCGACTATTTTAATTCGCTACTTTGAATAATTCTAATTACGTCGGAGAGAAAGAACACCGCTCTTTTCACAGGAAGAAAGCAAAGAATCAGAACAGAGGCTTTCTAAGTAGAGCCCACTTTTATTCAGTTTCACCTGTCCCGTTGTCTGTAATCAAATCTTGCCAGTTAGATTTCTCCTACTTCCAGTTGTCCTACAGAGTTGAAATTTCCCACGTCGCTTCAGTATCCAATGGCTTATTATGATAAATTTTTTAGTAAGCACTTAATGTGAAAGCGACTATAGGTATTTTAGCTTAAAGCACGCTTTATATATTTTTATATAGGTTGGCATTTCTGCATTAAGACGCGGTACTCGCACACAATCACACTTTTATTAATTTCTATTATTTCTAGCGAAAAAAAAAAAACCAATTCGTTTTTGAAACTTTCAAAATATTCTTGTCATAATAACCCTCCCTTTTTATTATCTCAGTGGATAGATACGTCCGAGTGAAGGAACGTTTGTATGGAACATTTTTTTCAGACAGACATCCTTTAACCACTTTTTTGTGTTTCGCGCAAATGTCTCCCGCGCACGGGTCTTGCGCGCAAAAGTACCAAATTCATCAATTAAAAAATCGGTCTCCTTTTCATGCATACAGGATCCTAAATATGAATATCATTGCGCATCAAATATTCCGCAAACAACTGTCTGTCCGCTTATTTGAATAAATATTTTATTCGCTAACTCGTGCCGGTTTAGGCCAGTACGAACCGGATCCAACTGGATTAAACCGGATTTTCGGGCGTTGATTAAGCGAAGTTTGAAACAAAATGTGCACAGTTTTTAGCTATGAATATGGTAACTTTTTCAGATCGTTTAAGCAAGTATGTGATTATGGAGGAACAAGCGGCGTGTCCCGGCTTCGCTCTAGTACAAAAATAATAAATTATCACAGGAATCACAGTAGGTACCTATCTAATAAAGTTTTAAAGATTTAGATTTTTAAAAGTCACCTCAATCATTACAATCTAGGCACAATGTAAACCCCGCCGGGCATTGCAATTTAAAATACAATTACCTATATCAAATTATAAGCCAATGAATTACAAATAACAATAACAAAATAAAATATTACGAACAGCAAACGGATTACAGATGATTAATAATCTCTGATATCTACATAATTATAATAATTATACTCAGGGTATTTGTTTAATCTGTCAAATTGAATTATCATATATATATATATATATATATATATATATATATATATATATATATATATATATATATATATATATATATATATATATATATATATATATATATATATATTATGTACTTTTATATATTATTAGAAAGAAAAGAAAAAAAAATTTTTTTTGTAAGAAACAATAATGGTAAGCCGATCTGGCATGATAGGGACCGACACTGTTCAAATGAGTTTCTTTCGGCATTTCTTCTCAGCAGTGGTCGTTCCGAAATGCCAGTAGTTTGTAGCTTGTGAGAAATAACTATAAATTTAAAGATTGACGAGAAAAAGTGCCTGTGAAGGTCTAATTTCTGAATAAATGATTTGAATTTGAATTTGATTTATCATACCCAATTATATTTGAATTTAAAAATGTCAATTGTTTAAATATTTTGTCGTCAAAATATTCTTCCAACGGCTAGAAACTTTTATTCATTAATATTTGTTTAAGTTTATTATGAAACGAAGAATATATTCTCATCATTCCTTAAATTGTCTGGTAGGGCATTATAAATTTTTACAGTCTAAATAGGGACAGACAGCGGCAAGCGACTTTGTTTTATATTATGTAGTGATTTCCACGTAAAAGATGGCCGGTTCATATCAATAAAGTACAAATTATGACAAATTGCTTGACAAGGGTCGTCCTGAGCGTGCGAAATCGTTATATACCTAGTCACAGCGATTCGGTTCTCTTTATCGAGATATATATAAACTGGCCCAAAGAAAATATGGTCCACGGATCAGCTAATATAACTTTTTCAAATTCTAGTGATTATCTGGTCCGAAAGCCTCGGTTGTGGGCCAGTTAATTACTTCGTTAAACACTAGGATACAACTGGCAATTTGTTTCTTAGTACCTAATGAGTATAATTAATGATTTAGGTAATTTATTTCCGCCTAAATATCATAACAATCAAAAGATATACCAACTGGCATTGCATTTATTCAAGCAAATCACAAATTGACGAATAATAATTGAAACAAAACAACATTTCTTTAAAAACAAAATAACAATGTTCCAAATTGATCAAATTTTGTAAATTCTTTGATTATAAAACATACATTAATAACCAAATTGTTATAAATTTATAAACTTTTTACAAATTCGAGATTTTCTCTATGAAATGACCCAAAATTATCTCGTCATCGATAAGTTCCCGTACTGCACGGTTTATTTTTTATGTTGGGGCTAAATTGTTTCTTGATTTTTGTATATGTAATGAGTATAAACTCATTACTGTGAAACAATTCGTTTAAATCAAACCTGAAGCGTCAATTGGTTGTTGTTTTTATATTATTTTATTTAAAACATTGGTTAAAGGCCTAATGATTTTAATATTTTGCGAATGGTTTACTAAATCCAAAAATGGTATTCTCACACCTCTAAAATTTTTAAAAACCTAACCAACGACCTAACCCACTCTGAAAAAAGATTTAAAAAAATCATCCCAACTTGACATATTTATAACTGATTTGACATAATATACATATATTGGGATAAATAATGTTTTTTTTTTTTCAAGTTCTTATTTGACCTTGTTATACGAAACTATAAGAGTTCCGTTTTGTTATGGAATTTCTAAATAAATTATCATTACATTAAATCTGAAGAATTAATTTGTTGTTTTATTTTATTTCCCCCCCCCCCCCCCCCAAATAAATAATAGTATGAATGTTCAAAGTTTTTTTTCTTTAAATGAAAACGAGTCTCATTTTAAAATATAGATTTGGATTTAGAAATATTTCAATAATGCCTAAAAATATTTGCGTTTATTTTTAATTATGATGTGCCAGTTGTACCCTAGTGTTTTACGAAGTAATTAACTGGCCCACAACCGAGGCTTTCGGACAAAAAGTTATTAGCTAGACTGTGGATCATATTTTCTTTGGGCCAGTTAATACCTCTCTTTATCACCCCACTCCATTTTAATGTCGCAAAATATTGTACAATGGATTGGCGCCAAAATAAGAAAAGACAACGAAAAATCATATAAAAATAACGGATTCCAAATTCAAATGTTCAATTTTTTGTTTCTTTTTAATTGTAACAGTGTTTATGGCCAGAGTAAGTATAGGATAGTTAAAGCGCCTTACAAACAATCCTTTATTAGGGAAAATAAATAAAAAAATTAAAATCCCACGACTCCGAAGTCGCTGGCATCCTCTCATCAGCCAGATAAGAGCTGACAGTTTCCAAACGGCTGTACGCACTTTTTCCAAACATTATAAGAACACTCTCGATTTATTTTTCTTTCAAATAAAAAATACTGTATCAAAATCGGTTCAGCCGTTTGGCTGCTACGATGCCACGGACACGTTAAATTTATAATTACTTTACAGTCATCTAAGGCTGAAAATAATTAATATGTTAACAAGATTATGTCACACGCGATAAATTAGACAAGTTTTTTCTCTCTATATAATACTATTTGCGGGATGAAACCCTATGCCCTTCTGCATACTTCAAACTTCATGTGTGCAAAACTTCAAGAAGATTGGTTGAAATCAAAATCAAAATCCAATCATTCATTTAGAAATTAGGCTTTCACATGCACTTTTTCACGTCATATTCTAAATTAAATGATATTTACCAAAGCTACAAACTACTAGCATTTCGGAACGACCACTGCCGAGAAGAAATGCCGAAAGAAACTCATTTAAACAGGTTTGTTCCCTATTATAGTTGAGTGGATAGAGCGTGAAGAAGACAAAACAAAAATTAACTTACGCAATTATAATATTTAACTAGTTAAAATTAGAATCAGGATAATCTATTAATACAAACAACAAATTATATATATATAATACTAAAATATTCTTCATCGTTCTTCAAGTTCTTCTCCTCCGTTGAATAGAAGTACAGTCGGCAAGTAGTTTCCGCCGGCCTACAGTCTCTAAACAGCTGAAGGCCGAAAGAAACCCCTGCCGAATGTACTGTGTCTTCTATCATATGTTCCGTTCACTCTTCTTTCTTCACGTTAGTTAAAAATTGACAAACATTTTTCCCTGTCCCTTATTTTATGTACTAGCAAAGCAGGGAAATTGCACGCCACCTGATGGTAAGTGGTCACCATAGCCTGCAACCACTGCGGGTGTGACACGCGCGTTGCCCACTTTGTGTCCTCAAATTTTGTGTAATCACACCGCCTCTCTCGCCCTTAAAAATCGGTACACATTCAGTGCGGCTGTTTGCCACCCAGAAATCAAATTAAATCATTTTTTATTTGCTTAAATAGGTTAGGTAATACAATATCCACACAATGGTTTAGAACAAGCCTATTCAGCCGTTGTCTAATATACTAATATTAATAATGGCATATTTAAAAAACTATAAAATGACATCAGATTAAATTAAGATAAAATAAAATGTCTCTTACTATCTACATGTATGTTAATTATTGTCATTGCAATCCAATAAAATCTTTGTGTAAAAACATTTATCAAGAAGCGATATATTTGTCTTCCAAAATGATTTAATGGCAATTCGCGTATGAGTTTTGGAATCTTGTTGATATATAATCTATCTTCCAAAATGTCGATTATATTAATTTATACACATTTTTTTTTGTATATTATATAGACGTTTTTTTAACATTTCAATGTCCGCAACAACCCACAGAGCACCCACGCTCGAAATTAACATCACAAAATAACATTAGACTCGATGACAATAAGGAAAAAATATTGTTCTAAAAATATTACAGATTTTTTTGTAGTGGATGGAACATTTCGACAATCTCGGTGGCGCAGTGGTAAATATATTTATTTATTTATTTCATAGCTTCAATTTACTTTTGAATATAAATAAATAATAATAAATAAAAATATTAGGACCAATCACACAGATTGAGCTAGCCCCAAAGTAAGTTTGAAACTTGTGTTATGGGATACTGACTCAACGATACTATATTCTACAACATATACATATATAGACAAACATCCAAGACCCCGCCCAATCAGAAGAAGATCATTTTCCATCATGACCCGACCTGGGATCGAACCCGGGACCTCTCGGTTCAGAGGTAAGCACTTTATCACTGCGCCACCGAGGTTTTCGATATTATAAAATATAGTTATGGGATTTAGGTGTTCAGCGAAGCGCGTCATATACCCGATAATATTTTCAGAGAATTTCAAGAAGTGGGCACATTTTGAAGAATATCTAAAATTATACATGAGTACTCTTTATTCTTCTTCTCTGCGGAGGGAAGGCTTCTTCAATGTTGGCCTAATGAATGTACTGAAAAAGACCTAACTGACAGCTAAATGACAGCGCGGCAGCAGTGGTCGAAACGCTCTGCGAACCATTCGCCAACGACCGTGCGAAGTGGAGACGAAAAAGTAGAAAAGCGGACGGAAGAAACCGGGAAACGCTTAGCTAAGAGAGAGAGAGAGAGAGAGAGAGAGAGAGAGAGAGAGAGAGAGATATTATACTCACTTGAGCCCCGCCACGATTTCCATTGCTCCGTTAAAGTTTCCTATGTTCCAACAAGTGAGGGCCACCCTCAGGATGCAAGCGAGGGTTGCTTTGCGCTCTTCTGCCGTGTTCGATGACAGCACTAAATCCGTAACCCACGCTGATACCTGGAACAATATATAAAAATTGTGAGTCTGAAACGGTTCACCGACAATTGCTTCTGTCTACGAACGTTTCGTCGACAGAATAAACAAGGCAGTTTCAGAGAATATCGACAAATTCGTTATCAACACTTCCCTATCTAATGACAGGGAAACAATTTCTTTATATTATACTATATTACTAGGGTCTTTCTTTCGGAGGCCATTTTATGATAAATCTGAGCGTTATCCCGGTTGCTTCCTCTATTTATATCACCATATTCTTTGGAATAAATTATTTCTATTCTATTCTATTCCACCGCCACAGAACGTCGGCGCCCAGGGTCCGCTTCGCAACTTCTTGGCCTATTATTATAGTGATTGAATTTATGCCGCTATTTTCACAAACGCTTCTTCCTCATAGTCGTATTCCTCATGGCTGAGGGTCGTGGTCATTACATGCATACGTAACAACTTTCTTGGCATTATTAATGGAGTGGTTCGCCATCGCCTTCTCCATTTCACACACAAGTTGATAATCAACAAGTGCGCAGGTTTCTTCACGATGTTCTCCTTCACCGGAAGCAAGTGGTGGTCGATGAAAACTACTATATATGAGTAAGATTGGTATACAAACTCATGTGGCACGAGTAGGATTCGAACCTGAGACCTTTCGATGCACAGGCGGGGGTCTTAACCATTACACCACCTCCGCTTCACAAACACGCCCTCTGTTAAAATTCACACTGACTGTTTTATAATTGTTAACCCGTGATTTTTATAACAATCCTAACTAATAGTTACTACAAATGCGAAAGTAAGTTTGTTTGTTTGTTTATTTGTTTCTGTGTTACCTCTTCAAGCTCAATCTACTTAACCAATATTCTTTAAAATTTATATGTAATTTGATGTACCCATGGAGAAGGACATAAGGTATCTTTTATCCCGGAAAAATAAAATTACGCGGGCGAAGCCCAAAAATAGCAAAAGCTAGTTATGAATAAAAGCAAAACTTTATGCTGAATAGTTTAGCTAATTTTCGTGAGTTCCACATCCGATATGCCATATCTTCGATGTTTTAAACATTAATAAACACAATGTTATGAAAATAAACTTAACTGAGCGGCAAATCACACTATCGATATTATCTAGACATTATCGATAATGTTGTTATCGACACGGTCCCGTCACTATGATACGTGATACATTCCATTAAAAAGTGCTTCCTACGTAATTACTATTGGACGATGTCTCCTGTTACTTGGGGATAGAGGGTAGAAAATATAGGAGTGGTTTGTCGGGATTTTCTTGGGAAAATTGTAATTAGTTAAATATCTGTATTAATATATATAAATATATTCGTAGGACAAATCACACAGATTGAGCTGGCCCCAAAGTAAGTTCGAGACTTGTGTTATGGGATACTAACTCAACGATACTATATTTTATAACATATGTACATAGATAAACAGCTCAATGTCATTTTCCATGTTGACCTGACCGGGGATCGAACCCGGGACCTCCAGTGTACAAGTCCGGCGTGATGAAGATTAGGCCACGAAGGTCGCCAATTGGGAGTTCTGATTTTCTTTTCTTTTCTCAAATGCCTTTCCACGGTGAAGCCCTTGGCTCTGCCTACCCCGTAAGGGGCAAAGACTCGAAACTATTGTATCTCGAATCGATAGAATATTTTTATTTTTATGTAAACATTTAGAAAAGATCAAAATTCATATTTAAATAATTAATTATATATTTTCCCGCGGCTTCGTCCGCGTCATTTCCCACGGGAGCAGTTATTTTTTCGAAATGAAAGGTACCTTATATCCTTCTCCGTACTTCAAACTACATGTATGCAAAATTTCAAGAAGATTGGTTGAGTAGATAGAGCGTGAAGAGGCAACAAAGAAACAAACTTACTTTCGCATTCATTAGTTACGATGTAATATTAGGAAATATTTTTGACTTCGAAATAGTGACGTCATTATGAATCGCTGTCATAAAATTTCAATAAAAATCCTAAAATTATGACCCGTTTCAAATCGATAAAAATAATTCTATCGACATGCGCCCCCATCCCTAGATCATATAAACTTTTCTCTTGTAGACACTGTCTATTTATCGATACGATTGCTTTTAATTCCGTTTAGTTTCACATTTATTCGTAGAATATGGTTGTTGACAACACTAGAAAATTGTAAAAAATATTTAATTCATCTAGATAAAATAGATATATTTAGGATCATTACGATAATTCATAGACTAACAATGCAGCTGGATCTAAACACGAAGATTTAAAGATGTTTGGAAAATCCATTTTGAAAAAGTATGAAATTATAAAAATTCGAATTCGAAATTCTTTATTCAATTTAGGATGATATACATCACTTATTGACGTCAAAAAAATTACTTAAACTAAGTCTACTGCCGGCTTCCAAAGCGCAGGCGAAGAAGAAGCGGCGCAACAAACTTCACCGCAGCCTTTTCTCCAAGGACGTCAATTAACAAATATAGGTCTTAAAAATAAATAAATTATAAATAATGATCACACAGATTGAGCTAGCCCCAAAGTAAGTTCGAGACTTGTGTTATGGGATACTAACCCAACGATATTATATTTTCTAACAAATACATATATAGATAAACATCCAAGACCCGGGCCAATTCACCGCAGCCTTTTCTCCAAGGACGTCAATTAACAAATATAGGTCTTATACATATATTAAAAATTAGGAGGACAAATTTACATCATTATTTAAAATGTCAAAATTTTAATGCATAAATAAAATAAAAGCTGTATTTCCAATAAAATTAATGAAAATTGTCACACAAAAAATATATATATATATAAATAAAAAGCTAAATGTAAAATAATAAATTTATCTTAAACTTAATAAAAAACAAAAATATTATAACATGTTTTATTTCAAGAAGTCATCACCATAAACGTAATATTTAATGTAGCTGACGAACAAACAAATTCTTACACGAACATTCTAGCACATTGTGACGTCACTCCTATATGTCATTTAGTGCGGAGCGTTGGGACGAGTCGAGATATGTGTGATTTTATTTTTGTCATATCTTTGAAAGCATTGTCATTATCACAGTATTTTTTTTCACTGGTGTTTCTAGTAATATAATGGCCTTACAATAGCAATCAAATATTTATCGCTGAAGTCATGTTTCGTCGACGGAAACGCATAAATTATATTATGGAGATTCGATATAAGTCAACGTATTTCAGTGTCAAAACTTATGCAAAACACCGAGCCGCATCGTGTCTCGTAGACGCAACGTAACGTGGGGGCTACCATATAACACGTAACACGTCATTGTGTCCTCTCTTTTTTAACCCCCGACGCAAAAAGACGGGAGTTATAAGTTTGCTAAGTGTGTCTGTCAGTCTGTAGCTCATCATCCAAATCGGTATTTCGATGCGGTGGTTTCTTATTTGATAGCAAATTTTTATGAGGTTAGTTCTTAGATATGTTCGATCAAAATCGGTTCAGCCGTTGAAAGTTGTAGCGAAATTAATATTGAAAGTCGTGGTTTTTTTTTTTAATTTGTTTAACAAATAAACTTGTTTTACACGATGCGTAGACGATATTGGAAAGATATACAGTAACGAGCTACGTATGTTGGTATGTTTCGTGGTAGGTTTTCTGGCACATAATCGAACAGGACGTACCGCTCGCTCATTGGTTGGTTTAATACTCAATCAGAAAGCCACAGTTTAATCTAATTTACCCACAAAGGATAACGGATGACAGTCCTCAAGGACCGATATTGCGGAATATCACGAAATTTCAAATTAGATTTTTATATTCGCTTACTGGTTTGGGATACTGATGAATTTATCGAAGCTTTGGGTGGTTTGGAAGACTCAATATATAGATCAATCAACTTAGGATACGTTGACTATGGAAATACTTAATGACAGATTTAATCACATCACAAAAAGTGCACGACGTCGCTAGAGAAGGGAAGTGTCTCTCGCGCAAACTATTAGAAACAAATATATTAGAAACCACAATATTATTTTTGAAGACCTATCAACAGACACCCCCACACGTATGGGTCGCACGTTCTCGGGCTCAAAGAATTACTGATGTCGATTTGGAACCCTTCGATTTTGATCGTTTGACTCTGGTCAAATCGTCTCGATCGTTTGATCAGGTCTATGAAACGCCTTCTGTTAAGAACAGAGGAGGAAAGAAGACTAAAAATATCAGCGGAACGAACATCAATATCAAAATTTTAATATCAATATTTCAATAAAAAAAAATACGGGGCAAAAAGTTCCTTCGATATACAAAGCAAAGCTCGCGAGGTCTACAGCTCACAAAGCCACAAGTGATAAAGAAGTAAGCGTTTGTGAGTTTGTATGTTTGAGGCGGGTAATCTCCGAAACTTCCGAACCGGTTTCAAAAATTCTTTCACCATTACAATGGTACACTATCCATGATTGCTATAGGCTAATATTGTACTCAAAATTCCCACGGGAGCGAAGTCCCTGGCAACGTCTAGTTGTAGATATAACAATAATCCTTACATATTATAAAAACTGCAGTCCACCGCCGCGTCATATTTAGAATATCGTGTAAAGTGGTGCCCGGCCAGGCCTAATTTCCGAATAAATAATGAATAATTACGAGGATCATTTTAGAACAATCTCATTTCTATATTTAGAATAGTCGTGCAGTTCATGAACTATCGATCGTATATTTGACTTCGCTCGGCAAATCGCTGGCACGTGCGTCTCATACAAATTCTGTGATGTTAATTTACAACCAGACCAACTGTTAAATCGTTTAAACTTAGATAACTGAATAAAGCGGTGATTGTATAGTCGTGATGGTTGCCTTTGATCAATAGGTCCCATCGACAGCGAAACATGTTTGAAAAATCGTAAATCAAGAACCCAAGTACAAAATTATGTGGACAACACGATAACACACAACGGACCACATCTAATTGGATAGGAATACTCCAGTGCCTAGATTTATATAGAGAATTAATAGGCCGAGATGTTAGTAGTTTTTTATAGTTAATAGACTTAGTATCTAGGTAATGTTATAGTATTCTTCATAGTCGTATTCCTCATGGCTGAAGGTCGTGGTCATTACGTGGAATGAAACACACACAACAACTTTCTTGGCATTATTAATGGAGTGGTTTGCCATTGCCTTCTCCATTTCACACACAAGTTAATAATCAACCAGTGTGCAGGTTTCCTCAAGATGTTTCCCTTTCACCGGAAGCAAGTGGTGGCCGATGAAAACTTCTATACATAAGTCAGATTGGTATACAAACTCATGTGGCACGAGTAGGATTCGAACCTGGAATCTTTCGATCCACAGGCGGGCGTCTTAACCATTACACCGCCACCGCTTCACACCGCAATAATGTTACTATTAGTATCAATTAATTAATGTTCAAATTGTATTTATCACAAATACAATTTGAAATATGTGACAAAGTTGAAAAGAAAACATTAATCTGTCTTTTGGAAACAAGAATTTCGTTGTAATGGCGACATATTCTGACAACCGGGGTTTATAATATGACGTGAATTTATGTAAAATGTGATCGTCTTGTGTTTATGTTGTCGATGCGCCTAAAGAAATAAATAAAAATAGAAACAAACACGAGAATAGCAATCTTTTATCTTACCCTACTTGTGCCACATGAGTTTGTTAAGTCATGGATTTAGTAAGTACTTCGTACAATACTAATTAACCACGGTATAAGTAAACTGCTGTTGTCAGATTTTTATTGGGAAAGTACCCGTTGGATCTCTAAAATTAGACCCCATTCCTCCCTTTCAAAATCAAAGTACCTACATACTGGACCCCCAAAAAAAATTACCTACACAAAAGGACACATTGGACCTTCTATCATAGTCACTGTGGACCTCCAAAATCACTCTTTACCTATGCTTTAAACGCGGTTGCCAACCGGTTGGATTTCTTTAGTTGCTCATTGGCTGAATTCACAAGGGTAACTTTGTATGTTTTATGTTATAATTAAATTAGTTAAGGTCATAGATTAAATTAATTAAGTATCTGTAATGCTAGTGTACGTACTGAATAAATAAATAAATAAATAAACAAAATAGGACTTTATAATATAGAACTTAATAATATGCAGAAAACTGAAATGATATATAAGAAGTATATAAATATAGAATAACAAATACATATTCAGATAAACATCCAAGACCGGGGCCAATTAGAAAAAGATCATTTTCGACCATGACCCGACCGGGGATCGAACCCGAGACCTCTCGGTTCAGTGGCAAGTACTTTACCACTGCGCCACCGAAGTCGTCAACGAGGGAATTGATCTTTTTCAGTTTGACCTTGACGATGGATGTTTATCTAGATATGTTATAGAATATAGTATCGTTGAGTTAGTATCCCATAACACAAGTCTCGAACTTACTTTGGGGCCAGCTCAATCTTGAGGGCGTTTAGGTTATGAATAACATAATAATGTTTTGTCATACAAACTGAACGTGTGTACAAAAATTCAGCTCAATCGGTTGAAGATATCTGCTTCAAAATTGACTTTCAAGATTCTACCCGAACATTACAATATATACTCTGCAATTTATAACAGCTTTTGAAACGAGTAGGTACCAAAACTAAACAGGAACGAAGCCGCGTGTCACAGCTAGTCAAAAACGTAATATCAAAAAGTAGATTTAAGTCGAGACGATATTACAATAATAATATTAATACCGAAGCTTTATTTTCACGTCCCTTTTTCTTGGAAAAAAATACCATTTTCTTTTTTACAAAGACTTATTTGACGAATTTAAAAGCGCTTCTTTGCGTAAAAGTATTTATTTATCAGGTTCGACTGCGTTATTTCTCTTGCACTTGCTCATGTCTTATTATTGTAAATATCTCGGGGTCTAAGCAACGTATCGCGATGAAACTTATACCAGATTCTCAGTTAGACTATCCGCTATACAACTGCGAAAACCGCATCCAATTCCGTCCAGTAGTTTTCGCGTCATGCGCGAACAAAAGACAGATAAAATTCTAAAAAAAATATGTTTCAGTTTCCATTTAGTCCCTTGAAGAGCCGGCATAATTATTTTTCTTTATTATCTCCCCGAATAGTAGCTTAGAGTCTTATTAAATGTTTGTAATATATATACACATTTTCCTATACTATTATTATAAAGAGGAAGCGTTTGTGAGTTTGTATGTTTGAGGCGGATAATCTCCGAAACTATACCGAACTGATTTCAAAGATTCTTTCACCATTAGAAAGGTACATTATCCAAGATTGCAATAGGCTATATTTTATCTCAAATTTTCCTTAGGAGCGAAGCCACGTTATTGCTTATTGCTAACACTGGTGTCAGATTTTATTTAAGTCGCCTAAAGGAATCTGACATGACTTTCATGACTACTGACCGCCATTTAATGGCAAGGCACATACACACTAGGGAACTAAACTGTAAACCAGTGTGCTGGTTTCCTCACGATGTTTTCGCCAGGTATTGGTATTTGTATACCAATCTGACTCATGTGTAGTAGTTTTCATCGACCACCACTTGTTTTCGGTGAAGGAGAACATCGTGAGGAAACCAGCACACTGGTGTACAGTTTAGTTCCCTAGTGTGTATGCGACTTGCCATTAAATGGCGGTATAACTTTTTTGACATAAATTTATATTTGAAAAAATGGTAAGCCCTTCTGGCATAATAGGGACCAACACTGTTTGAATGAGTTTCTTTCGGCATTTCTTCTCAGCAGTGGTCGTTCCGAAATGCTAGTAGTTTGCAGCTTTGGTAAACATCATTTAATTTAGAATATGACGTGAAAAAGTGCCTGTGAAGGCCTAATTTCTGAATAAATGATTTGATTTCGATTTTGACATATTGACATATTTTGGTATAATTTTTTTGAGCTTGTTCGTATCCTGCTCGTGCCATATGAGCACATGGCACGAATAGGATACGAACATGAGACCTTTCGATCAACAAGCGGGCGTTTTAACCATTGGGTACCCCACCACCGCTTCATATACATCGTACATACCTCGTTAAATCTTCTGATAAGAGCTCTGACGGTGCTTTTAGTCTGTTGCGTGTGAGTGGGGGGCGCCCTCCTTATCATATGTCGCTCGCTAACAGCGCCCAACACGCCTTCACCTCCAAGATCCAAGGTAACTTGTCTTAGATAGTCAATTGGGGGCACCTGAAACAAAAACACGTTATTACGATAGATAGACTGGTATTTTAGCGGACCCTGGGCTCCGACGCCCGCTGAGGAAGCAACCGGAAATACGCTCAAACAATAGAGAGATGACGGAATATATATATATAATGTTCAAATTCAAAATTCTTTATTCATTATTGGGATAATGTACTTTGAAAAAAAATACCTAAACTGAATCTACTGCCTGTTCTACTGAGGATGGTTTTGCCCAGCAGTGGGACTGAAACAGCTTATAAAAATATTTTAAAAAGTCTACTGCTGGCTTCCAAAGCGCAGGTGAAGAAGAAGCGGCGCAACAAACTTCACCACAGCATTTTCTCCAAGGACGTCGATTAACAAATGTAGGGTAAAAGTGGAAAATTTTTTGTTGTGTTTACAAGTTTTTAATTGCAATGTATGTAAGTATTTATGTTCGGGTGGAATCTTGTAACTCAATTTTGAAGCATTTATCGGTACTAAATTTTATAACAACGTATATAGATCTAAGACCCGGGTCAATCAGAAAAAGATCATTTTCCATCACGACCCGACCGGGGATCGAAGCCGGGAGATCTCGGTTCAGAGGCAAGCACTTTACCACTGCGCCACCGAGGTCGACTTGTAAAAGCTTATGTCAAAAAAGTTATAATTCAATATCACATCGTACTAATATCGATTTAATATGTTAACAAATATATTTTCATACGTAATCTTATCGAGGAAGCTATCGAAACGGAACAATACCACTTAATATGTAACAGAAAGAGACGAATATATCTCAATACAACAAGTGTGTAAAAGAGAGCGAGTGTTTTTGATCGTGCCCAATAATTTATTCATATACCTATTAAGGGTAAGTCGATTATAGAAGGCAATTTAAATATAAATTATTTACTAAAGTGTTACTCTGCCACGTTGTTTAATAGTTCTATTTTCGACCGAAGCTTTTAACCGATTTCGAATAGGAGAGGCATCGTAGTTCTTAAATACGAAAACCAAAAAGCGTGTTGCACTCCGCGAGTGCCGGCAGAAGTGAAAACTTGAATATTAACGTTGTGCATTTTTGACATGTTATGAATTTTCACTCACGTGTCCCATTACAAAAAGTGCACAATGTCACTAAAAAAGATCTTATAATCTATACTATTATTATAAAGAGGTAAGCGTTTGTGAGTTTGTTTGTTTGAGGCGGGTAATCTCCGAAACTACCGAATCGATTTCAAAAATTCTTTCACCATTATATAGGTACATTATCCAAGATCGCTATAGGCTATATTTTATCTCAAAATTCCCGCGGGAGCGAAGCCCCGGGCAACATCTAGTATAATATAAAATTTAACGTGAAAACGTGTCTAGTCGGGTCTATTTTCAGAATAAACGGTTTTAAATTTTAAATTCTCAAACAAAAGACGTATTTCTACTTTCTTGAGCAGTCAGAACTCGGTAATAACTTATCAGTAACTTAACAGTAAGTTAGCATTAAGTTTAACAGTCGTTAATTGTCTGAATTGCTGGATTTCGGTATGATGAGTTGCTTTATTTCCATGTTGTATGTAAAGTTGACGCTTGTTTGACAAGCTGAAGCGTTTAGCCGATCGATAGACAGATTGGGACCTAATGGGGAGTTCAATGACGCAGTTAGCGCGCTCTGCCTGTGTGTATTGGTAGTGGTGATTAAGATACTCTCACCGTGATCGGTCATTAGATGGGTGACAAAAATTATCTTGCGAAGCACAGGGTTTTACGTGCCTAAAACCGATGATTTATTTGTAAGTTAGATTTTTATAGACACTTTTTCACGTCATATTTTAAACTAGCAATCCGACTTCACTCGGTTAAAAATATAAAAAATTGTAATATAATAAATTTTGGACCTTCCTCAAGAACCACACTATATATTGGTGAAAACTGCATGTGAATTCAGCGGTTGACTTAGTTTAAGTAATTTTTCGACGTCAACAAGTGATGTATATCGTCCTAAATTTAATAAAGAATTTTGCTTTTAATGTGAATTGGAAATTATACACTCGCGGTGTGTCAAGTGTCAGCTTTACCTCCCGCCTACGGTTTTGCGTAACAATTTATTACAAAGGATCAGACTGGATGTACTCCGCCTAGTTTCGTGTGATTTGTGACTAACAGCTTATAGGAACGGACGGACATACAAGTAGATGAACCAATAGCTATGTGAGTTACATTATATTGTTAAAGTCAATAACTATTTGTTCGCCGACGGGAACACAATTTATTTATTTTTTCCA